>NW_015971796.1:0-491761 GCF_000732125.1 Scedosporium apiospermum | reverse complement strand
TATATATTTTAAAATTAATTTTTATTAGATTATTAAACTTATCTTATACTTTAATAGCTATTAATAATAAAAAATTAGAAAAAATAATTAGAGAATTAATATTTAATTTAATTAAATATAAAAATAGTTATTTAACTTCCTAATTTTAATATTAAATTAACTATATATTTATTATAGAATAATTCTATTAAAAGATATTAATTGAAGAACCTAAAAATATTATAACCTAAATTACTTAATTTAAAGTTGTTTATTAAAGTAGGGTAGAATTTTAATCTTATTAAAATAGAAAAAGCTATACCTAATAACCCTAAAAATAATATAAATATTAAATATAAATTTCTAATATCTTTAGTATTAGTAAAAAGAAATTATCTTTCTATATTTATACTAATTAAAGATAATTTAATATTTTTTAAAGTAGTAATTGTAAATTACTATGTCATGGTGAATATAATCTCGGATTGGTACTAACTACTTGTCATATACTGAAAGGAGTACTATGTAATAAGTTTACTCTTTTACTATAAAAATATAATAAAAATAAATAATGTATTTAAGTATAATATTTTTACCCTTATTAGGATCTATAGTTTCTAGATTTTTTGGTAGAAAATCTGATATTACTGGATTACATTTTTATTCTAAATTGAGTTAACCTAACAATAGTACCTATTAATAATAATAAAAATAAACTTATTACTAAACTAAAAGTTTAATTTATTTTAAAGAAACTATTATTTGTATAATAAACTAATTATAATAAAAGCATGAAAATAGAAATTTTTGCTATTATTGTAACAAACGTAGTAACTACTGTGGGAATAGCATTATAAACATCCGGAGATCAGAAGTGGAATTAATGATTCTGAAAAATCTTTAGTGGATCGTACTACACATTTTATTAGAAGTGATATAGTAGACTACGAAGGAGGTAATAACTCGAGTGATGCTTCATCAGTAGGATCAAATGCTACCGACGATATTGTTGATAACTGTAAAAACAAATCAGACTTAGGGGTAGAGAAACATTTTCAGGATAAGGAGTTCGAATTAGGAGGAGCGAGAAATATAAAACAACGTAGAAATCCTGCTGTTGAGGATTTTGATGAATTTGAACAAAAAGCTTTTCGTCTTTGACTTTTGTGGCGTACGTCGTAAATCACTGGCAGGAGGGTGGGTTGGAGGGCGGGATATGAGGAGGTTATAGACCTGGACGAGCGGAACTCTTGATTCCGTCACGTATGCGAACGTTTGAATTTGTATTCTGAATAAAAGGTCGGAGAGTGCTCAGGGTCAACAAAATTTGATAATTAGGATTCAATGGGATGTGTTGAATGGACCAGTAACATCGAGGATGTGGTCAGGAGATTCCCGCACCAACTCCACCTATCCAGAGACTGGGACATGGGCCCCAAGACACAACAGAAATTGGGCCCCCAACATACATGGGACGTTCATTAAGGAAAAAAAAAATATAACGTCTTTAGTATGCTAAATATATGTATCAGCTTTGCTGTTACTGTCCCCTTCCGGTCTGACATTCCGCCGTGAACAGGCCTTAGTACAGATTATCAGACTTGGAATCAAGCATCGGTAGATGCAACTCGGGTTCGTACATTCAAATCAATCTTAGTAGCCCGACTTATTGATTCAATATTCTTCTTGTCGCTCCCCGTTCGTTGAGACGGCAGCACCCTAGCGTCAGCAGTTCAAAGCCTAAAACTTCTCAACAAACGGCCTCAAATCGATCTCCTGAGTAAAGGCCGACTTCTGCTGTGTATGCAAATTCCAATAGCTCTCGCCAATCTACTCAAAACGTTAGCGGCTCCATCTCGAGACATTCGTCCACAGTGTTGGAGGGTCATCTTACCGCGTCGGGGTCAAGCTTGCCTCCCTCAACCCCATTGTTGACCTGCCACTCTTTCGTCCTCGGAATATCAATCACGCCGTCAATGACAATATGAGCGACATGCACGCCCTTCGGTCCGAATTCCCTTGCCAAGGACTGGCCCAGCGCTCGCAAGGCAAACTTTCCTGCGGCGAAGGAGCCGAAAGTTGACGATCCCTTAAGGGAGGCCGTGGCGCCCGTGATGAGCAAGGTAGGCGGATAAGGCGAAACCTTGACAGAATAGAGAAGAGATGGGAGGACCTTTTGCGCAAAGAAGAAGAGTCCCCGGCTGATATGAAGTCCATTAGCACGATCTTTTACGAGCACGGTGGAGAAAAGCAAACTTACGGTGCTGCATTGAGAGAGCTGTCGAGCTCTTCAATGCTCAGCTCCAGGAACGGCTTCCTCGCGAAGCCGCCGTTGACATTGTAAATAGCGGCAGCCGCAGTGGCATTCGGCAACTCTTTCTTGATAATGTCGAAAGCAGTCGACAGAGATGTGGGGTCAGTAGCATCTGCGGTGATGCCTACAGCGCGGCCTCCGGACTCTTGAATCTCCTTGACTATAGGAGTGTAGTTATCGGGGTTACGTGCCAAAAGAACCACTGGATACGTCTTTGCGAATTTCACAGCGGTTGCGCGGCCTGAAATATATAAACAGTTAGTGGCGTGATACTACCTTCATCTGAGGGCCAGCATGGTAGCGGACAGACCGATTCCAGGCCCGACACCGGCAATGATGGCATAGAGCGCGTTCTTAGACATGATTGTGGCTTGAGGTCTAATTATGGGCGAAATTGGACTGAAGATGTTAACGTTAGGCTTGAGACATGCTCTTAGCGATGAGGGTGAGTTTCCCCCTCGCCGTTCATTCTCTCTGCCATTTATATTTCAGGGAGGATTTGAAATCAAGACCTCGATTAAGTAATCAGCACAACATCATCAGAACTCGACATGATGCAATTGAGACACCGCGTCTTGGATGCATTCTTCTTGGAGAGCCAGAGGGTTATTAGAGGACTTTACTATGTCAAATTCCCTCCCGGGGAAAGTTGGATTTGAAATATGGACACCCTCGGGGCAGGGACTCATGCCAGATAAACTTTTGCCACATCTTTAATTGTCGAAAGAGCTATTTTTATACTCTATGAGTTTTCTAGGTTTATCTCAAATTTCGTCGCTTTACTGTGAAGACGACAAATGAGCAAATACAATCATGGTTCCTCTATTCTCACAAGCTATCTCTCGAGACGAGGAAACATGACATCTTCGTTATAGTTCGCAACGTTCATTCTGCAGTCTTATCTTCTACCTAGCTCACTAGACTCGGCATCCGGTCTCCTCCTTAGGAACGAGACGATGTGTTCCACCTCTATCCTTGGCCCGGAATCCCATAGGTATCCAGCCTCTCAGACTTACGCTCGGCCCTCTTGGACTCGTCCCCGCGATGAAGAATCTGAAGGTAATCCTTGAAATCCCTAGACAAGTCTACGACGGCCCTAAGGTGTGAGTCTGTCACAACAATTTTGCCCTCCTCGTCCGTCTCTGCGTCGTATTCGGCCAGCGCAACAGCAGTTTGGAATGCTAGTGTCCAAGTTAGTCTCGACGATGTCACAACTCTCCGTGCTTTTGCTGACCGTTTCTGATTTCTCTGCCATTCCACTTCACAGCCCTCATCTCCGAACCGCGAATGTACTCTTTGGCGTCAATGTTAAGCCGGATGGAATCTCCCCGCTCCCGGGCTAGTTTGTCCATGAACGTCTTCCAAACCTGTTGCCTTTGATCCTCCGTAAACTCGGGGTAATAGAGCTGGATATGGACACGAGATATAAAGGCGTCGTCAAAGGATCCGACGCGATTCGTGGTGAGGAAGAGAATGCCGGTGTAGTTCTCCAGAGCTCGTAAAAAACGTGTGGGCATGTTCAATTAGATTCATGCCGGGGAGACTCGAGAGAATGTGGTCTTCAATCAAAACATACCGGCTACCAAACTATTTCGAACGAGGTCAGATGTCGTCCGGTGTTCCATAAACACATCCGCCTCGTCGATCAGAAGCATGGCGTCCCATCTTACGGCCCTCGCGAACGTCTCCTCTAAATTGCTCTCAACCTCGTCTGGATTCGTGCCGATATCTCCGGCTGTTATTACCATCAAGGGGCGGCGAGTAAATGCCGATAGGCATTCTAGGCTCACATTAGCATGCATTCGCAGGGTGCATGTTTACCTCAATAGATACCAGCTGTGCAAGTCTTGCCAACTCCCGGCTTCCCATGCAGGAGAAAGACGAGCCCACTACCCTTGCCTCGGACAAAGTCGGCAGACCACAGGTCCTGAGTGAGCTCCTGGCCAAACCTGTTTTTACGAGCGAAAGATCTGGCCAGCGCCTTTAACATCTCTTTTCGCCGCTCATCCATGACGAGACCCTGGATCATGTCCTCTTGGAAATCCGGCTCCGTGAAGCCACGGACGTGGAGAGTCTCTAGTAAGACATGGGGGAGTTAGCCCTACCAAGGTCAATCGCCTCACGAATGAAATATCCTTCTTACCCCATTGCCGAGTCTTAAATACGAACGCCAGGATGCTAGTGGGGAATAAGAGGTATTGGTGGTCGTCGAGTTTATCCTCGTCGAGCTCAATGTGAGAATAATTTTCGAAAAGAGCAACCACTTTGCTGCCAAGGTTGTCCGCTCGCTCTTTGCAGGATGAGCAAGTGCAATCCGAAACAAAGACTCGAAGGTCCACGTTATCCAAGTGTCCAAGGGCCCAAAATTGATCGCTCTCCGTGGAATCGAAGAAGTCTACCATAACCAAGCCATCCACCTATTCAACACCACCGGATCAGTGGACGAGCTTTAATATAGACCTTATTGTCTTACTTGATTGTGCGGCGGCTTCAAAGCCCTTCCTTTATATCCCTTACACTGTTTTCTCAGAAGCTGGTAATATGTCTTGCCGCAATTGATTTTATCCACAATTGTACTCAGCAAGGGGCTGTCTGTCGCACCTTTAACGAAATCGGGATTTGATTCAAAGACAGTCGGAATATCGGTTGCTTCGCCATCAAATTTCCTGCAGCGAAATATGTCCAAGCCTCGACTAACAAACTCTCCCTTGCATTCGAGTGACCAAGATCGTATCTCCCAGTCCTTTGGAGGGTTTTGGAATATTCCGCCGTGAACTGAGTGAATGACAGAGGCCACCCAACGATTCTCTTCGTCAGGTTTTTTTCTGATGACTGTGGATCCGGGCTTATAATGGACCCAGGCGAGCTCCCATGTAAACACTCCCCTGTTTATACGCTCCATTTCGGCCCTCACGTCTTTCATGATGTGATCATCGAGAAACTTGAGGAGACTTCTTAGATGACGTTCTGCGTCAAATTCCCTCACACACATCTCACCCGGGCTCTTTGCCGCGCAAGCGTCTCGAAACACGGATAATTCATCGTAGTGGTGGACCAAGACGGCATACGGATAATGGATCTTTACAGGATTTCCCGACAGGTCCTGAGAAGGGTAGTACTTGACGACCGATCGTAGAGCGTTTATGATAGACGTGGAGTATAGGTTCAGGTGCTTCTTCTGGTTCAGTGCTAGAAATTGGCCTTCTGCCTGGTCTGAATCTCCATCACCTACGCCTCTCCTCGCCTGGCATACCGTTACCATTTCGAAAATAGGTTCATCTATTCCCGAACGCTCGGCTATCTCTTCCTCGGGGTCTGTTGTGTCTCGGAAGTCAATGAGGACGTCGGTCTTAACATCCCGGTATTCGACACGGTATCTGACCCATGGCTCACGCGGTTTCGCTCGGTTGGTAGAGTCCTCGCAGGTGGATCGGGCGGATGATGCATCTGTTTCGTTGCCACCATTGCTGACATCCATTCTTGTTGACTAGCAGCTCTGGCTGGATCCGGTACTTGGCAAAGTTTTTTTCGATGGAGTCGTTGTCTGCTCCTCTTGTTCCTCTTGTTTCTCGCTCAGAAAAGGATTGGTACGCCGGTAGGAGATGTTGAAGAAGCGGTTTTTAGGCAAGAGGAGGCGTAGGGCCTCGGACGAAACAATGATAAACGAGACGAGCAGGCTGCCGTGGCGAAGTACGTCTTGTCGTGTGACACGACATGAACTAACGATCGCTACCATGCATCGGTTGCCCTCCAAGCCAATCGATGACAGAGCCCCCTGCAACCAAGCCCGAAATCCGATATATTTCTGCCTAACCAGCATCACATCTCCCAAATATGTCGAGGAGGCCTCCTCCTCTCCAGGGCTGACGTGAAGTTTAAGAAGATACTTGTCTTTCGGCCAAGTCGTCCCCGGAGATCGACTGATTGAAGAGGTTTATTACCGAGATTCGTAAGAATGTGTAGTTTGCAGGTTACTGAGACGAGACCGTCCCTCAGCCCGGTCTACCGCCCTAGCCAAGCTCTACGCCGTAATGCTGCTCCTGCTCCTGTTCATCCTCCTAACACTCGAGCATCTCCGTGGCGCAAGTTTTTCGAACCCTCTGAGGTTTTTCATAGCGATGAGTAAGTACGAAGCAGTGGATCAAGCGATCGTCTTGTCCAACTTCCCAACTTCTAACATTCTAGATAGTGATCCCGTCACCAAGGTGATTTCAACTGAGGCTGCCAAGCTTCGAGAAAAGTGGCTCCAGTTTCAGAAGACTTGTGACAAAATAGACAGACTTGACCTAGATTCGTGCGAACCCACGATGGAGAGTGTTTGCGAAATGGTTAAGAAGGCGGAAAGTGCTTGGCAAGCACAGCGGAAGGCGGGCAGTCGAGGAAAAATGTCCTCTCGATTCCACAAGTTCTGTGGCACTCTCGATGCACACAGCTCATTATTGAAGGTCCTGCCGGAAGGCAGCGAGTACGTATCTCTTTTCTCCGGATCACTGAACGCTATGATTCAGGTATGCGGTACCCGTTACTGACAAGAAATATTGTTTCACTTCCATTGTATATTCATTTTATGTGATTTCTTTTGTTTCTTTCTTTTCTCTATTTTCTTTTCAATTTTAATTTTATCGATTGTGTTTCCTCGCAATTCTTTATAGAAAGCTGACTATTTTCTTCGACAGGCGAGTATGAATCACGAACGCATTGCGGAGGACTTGGCCGACGCACTTAGTTCCATTGGTGAACATGTCTCGTCCTGCCAAGTGGAAATGGAAATCTTCCAAACAAAGGCGATGTTGGAGAAAGTCGCCGATCTCTACGCACACATTTTCCTCTTCCTGTCTGGTTTCATGGACTGGATCATGCGCAAGCGTCGAAAACGGCTACTTGACTCGTTCAACGAAAAAGCCGTTACCAGGTTCGAATCGGACATCAAGGCGATAAATGACAAGGCGGCAGCCATCCGCCACCATGTCGAGCAAAGCTCCCGGGCAGAGGTGCGGGAAATCCGACTCACAGCAGAGGGAACGCAACTGTGCGTTGATGGGATGGCGAGGGATATTAGAGTCGGGCTGGAAGGCATGGCGAGACATCAAGCTGAAATGGAGCAAAAGGGTGAATTGTTATTGAGGATGCAGCGAGAAGCGGGTGAAAGGCAGATTCGATTGAGACAAGACGCAGAAATGATTCACGAGAATCTTTTTGAAAGACTCCGTGAATACATGGCCGAAGAACTTAAAAACGAGCTCCCAAGAGCAGGCAAGTGTTTTTTGCTTCCTCCAAATCTTCAACTTGCCAGCGCTAACCTTGAAGTTAACCTAGCTCTTGCATATTATCCCCAGCCCAGAACACCCAAGGCCTTCCTGGACACCAGCTCCCTTCCAGGACCGCATCTACCCATGATGAAATGGTCAGCTGAAGAAGTAGCTTTGAACTCTCGTCACCTCGACCACTTCTTCTATCGCGACCGCGTCCGCCTACTATGCGATTCCCGAGCTCCAATCCAAGTACCAAGTGAGCGAGCTTATCTATTGCCTCAATGGATTTCCGGGACAGGTCCATCCCATTTCCTCTGGATTGACGGGCCCCCTATTCAAGCTGATGATTATGACAACGACATTACCATGATAGCGGCCTGGATTATCGACGCAACCGCGCAGTCCAGTCGCCCAACCATCTCTTACTTCTGCGAGCTTCGGCGCTACGAAGTCATCAGGCCCGGCAACACCGCACCTTCACAGGTTCTCATCTCTCTCGTCTTGGCGCTACTCCGTCAGATGGTAGGCTTGCTCCCACACTCCTTCACAACGGAGACCGACTTGTCCAAGATTCGTTTTCGAACCCTCCAGGGGACAACAGAGTCCTGGGCAGGCTCGATTTGTTTATTCAGAGACTTGGCCCAGCTGATGCCACCCGGTGCTGTTTGCGTCATTGATGGTCTTCACTGGCTTGATGATGGCACAACCGAATGGTACATTAGAGACCTTATCAACGTTCTCAGGGAAAGCGGTTTAAAGGTCCTTCTCACAACCAGTGGTCGAGCGTCATGCTTGCGCGACGTAGTTCCGCCGGATGAAGTGTTGGACGCGTATGACTTTAGGTCAATAGGACGTTTCATCACCATTGAGGATATGGTTAACTAATAAAAATTAAATCAAAACCTTCTGAATATTATCAACCTTGAAACGCCACGCTTTCTCCAGTTTTTCGGACTGTTTATGGTTACCATGACCCTAGCGTAGGAATAGTCTCATTACTACCCTATGTTCTCTTGCGGTGTTCTAGCTCGGCTATCGATTCCCATCGTGTTGTCACCCAATTGTCCGGTTTCAATCAGGATTATCTTTCATCTTGCTGGCCCCTGCCAAGGAAAGAGACTACTTCTCCCGCTTCTCCCGACTTTCGAGAATCCGCCGATTCCGGCTTATGATCATGTTTGGAGCTAGACTGTAACTGCTCCGCCAAAGATGATTGCCTTGAAATGGTGTAATTCTCCGGTATCCGCTCCTTAAACCCTCTCTCAATTCCAACTGTCAGGAAACGATATGTTAGTAAAATAGATACCGGAATAACCTTCACAAAACGGATAGAGAAAGGAGGGCGGCTGACAAATAATGTAGTAGAGATACTTGGCCATTGTAGGAGTCCACACCATCACAGCAATAACCTGGCCGAACCCCCAGCTAGAAAGGCTGATGAAATCCGTTTCGCGGATGGTCAAGGCGAGCAGGATGGCGTACATGGCGACGTTGCCGAATAAGATCAATTCGGCGACAGTAACGAATGGCGCCACAAGCCGACGTGCAGCTCTGCTGCGTTGATATCTCTGCAGCAACCGGGCAGTCCAGGCCAAGATTCCGCGCTTTTTTTCTGCGGCGGAGGGGGAGCAGGTGCGAATCGTGCAGGCAATTTGATCCACAAGGAGGACGACCCACCCCACCAGACCGACCAAGGAACCGATATAAACCGGATAAGCGTCCATGGTAGTGAAGCCGGGGTCGTCAGAGATGCCGCAGTAGACAATGGGCGCCGGGTTCATCCCGCACGAAGTCACCGCCCTCTCACTGACAAGAGTCTCCCACAGACCGTCCGGAGACACCATCACGAGGTCCTGCCGGGCGTAAATGGTTATGGCCAATACGACGGTGACAGACATGGTGGCGAATGTGTACCACCAATGGATACCCGCGCGATGGAGTCCGAACTGCGTGAATATCACGGGAGCGATGCTCGCGATGCTCAGCACGATGGAGGTTTCGGAATTAAAAATCGCTTCAGCGAAGGATCCGCTCTGGTTCCCGCCCGCGGAGGGGTCTTCGGCGTTGAAATTGAGGAGGGTGGCGATCTGGATCGAGACGATGAAGTAGCACTGGATCTTGTGGAACTCGGCGATGGAGGATATGGCGGCGGCGGCGAATGTGGAATCGGCTAGTTGCTGCTGGAGCGAGGCTCCACGTTTACGGAGGTTGGGTGAGCCGAACCAGCTAAGGAGATGTATCGTTTTCCGCACCCAGGTCAGAGATAACTTCAGAAAGAGGCAGAATAGAACGGCGAGACCGGTCTGGAAGGTGTACGATAGGATGACCTGTCGACACGCGGGTCAGTATTAACATGTTTCAGGCCGTCTCGGAAAACAACGTACCCCAGGCCCCGCGATATCAGGATCCGTACGGATGTTGGTGATTGAGCAATACTGGGCTATCTGCTGGTTAAAGGAGCTCGAAATCTCCGAAAAACTGTTGCTGTTCGCCGGGTCGCTCATGGCCTTTAGCGCCCCCGCAAATCCAACACAGTCTTGCCGATCCGATTCATTGCACTCTTCCGAGACACACCCAGCGATGTTGGACAGCGCTTGGGTAACGTTGAATGTGGACAAGTCAAAATCGCCCCACGCCTCGATCGTCCTCGCGGTGGCTTCATCCTCCGTGTCCAGCGCGTAATTTTCCTGTTGGATGAGACGTGCCGTACCGGTTAAAAGTAGACACGACTGGAAATTCATCGGTCTGAAAAAGTACGCCGGGTTGGAGCATGCTTCGGTGCAATTCCTCTGGCCCATGCCCGTCTCGCAAACGCCGGGGCCAAACTCCAAATTCACGGGTTGCCCCGACGTCGATTTGTTCACGAGGGCAGCCCATTCCGATATCGTCTGCTGCAAAGGGGGAAATGGCAGGCTGCGGTGCGGCAGGTCGAATAATGTCCAAGGGTAGAGCAGGTCCTCTTCCCCCCAGCGTATCCGCACGGGATATCTGGTCGACGAGTCCAGAGACATTGTTGGCGGCACGCGTCCGATTTCTTTTTTTTTTCTTTTTTTTTCTCCACGCGTGAGATATCCTGAAAGGAAATTTGTGGATCTGGCGGCGTCTATGCGGGATGTGACGGAAACTGCCTATTAAACCCGGGGTAACTTGAGCCGTCTCATCCCCCCCTGTCCTTTTGTTCTATTTGTAATCTTGGGCAATCATCTGCATGGGAAAATCTTGGACGGAGCCGTAAGCAATGTCGGCAGGATCAAATCAGGATCGAGGTGTGACACCCCTGACGAAATAAACGAGGGAAAACAAGGCTTGGACGTATAAAGGATGCAGGAGCAGGCTAGGGCTGAAAATCCATCCCATGTTTCTTAACTGGTCCATCCTAGATGCTTCCAACCGAGCAGAACTCCTCATTTGAATTTGTAACTTCAAGCCCTTCAAGCCTGCTAGCCAGCGACACGGCAGCAACTGTTACTATCATTGACGATGAGGGTAGCCGTTAAGGAGACTATTTATTCGGCCTGATGCGAGCGTGAGCTATTCTATGTCCTGACACACATTAACTTAACTAAAATGAGCGAAGTCGGCACCAGAGACAAACCTTTCCGGTGATGAGAGCGCCACGCAGTTAGGGAAGGAGCGAGCAAGGCCGATCTCTGGAGGAAGGAACCACCTACACCTCGCCCACACACCACAACCAAGTAGACTATATAGAAATGAACAAAATGCGGCGTCATCAAGGGGTCTGTGAGCTTAGCTGGCTGGTTAAAGCCTTCTCCAGGCAGCTGGTGAAAGCGCGAGAGGTGTTCCTTGTTCGACCCCAGGTTGGACCGTGGATGTAATTAATTCAGGGGTTTTCACCGTAAGCTGGCTCAACGTAGATCCCGGTAGTATTTTTTTTTCTCGATTTTCAATTTTTTTTTCCCGACATTTGTATTTCTGTTTCATTTCGCCGATTTTCTTTTCTGCGATTGTCACTTGTGCGAGTGCTTCCATTATGAACTAGGACTTAGAAGAGTCGCCTGACTTGATGGCCGTTGTTGGAAAACCGAATCCGGGGAAAGCCAGAAATTTCAAAATATCAACTCTAGAGTAGACTATCCTTCTCTTTCACTACATATAAGCAATGTCTAGCTCTACATCTAAGAAATGAACCTATTTCTCTTGTTCCCGGCTCTCCTTTGACTTGGCTATTAGTCCTAACCGGCGCTGGTAATCATCGATCTGGTCCTCGGTGTTCTTTATTCGCTTCTCCACTGTCGTCCTCGCCGACGCCGCTTCCTCTGGTACGCCTGCCAACCACTCGTTAAAAGCACTTAATTTCCGTTGCGCTTTCTTGAGATCGTGTTCGATTGCCAACTGCAAGCTGTCGGGGCCACATTGGCCCAGGACCCTAAGGCCGTTCTCGGACGTAACCTTTCCAGAACCTAGACGTTCCGCGTCGGCCGCAGCTGCGTCCCACGCTTTCTGCAAAAGGGCCATTCTATTTCGATGATATGGGATCTTGGCCTCGAGGTATGCCTTGCTGCGGTACGTCTTGGATCGCCCAGCCAGTGCATCTTGAAGTCTTGGGATGGAATGTTCTTCCAAGTATTGGCGGTGACCGTGCAGTGTAACCATCTCCAGTAATGGGACTTCGTCCGGTGGCAAAAGCTGCTCCCGGAGGCCTAGCCTTTCAACATCGTCCTCTGTCCGTTTCAGCTCCTCTTTCATGCCTTCCAAAGCCTTCTCTTGGTTCCAAAGTTCACCGCGCACGGCCCACTCATCATCAACAGTCGTCTCCGCCTCCACCGACCTGCGCAGCTTCTCGGTTCTCTCTTCCTCCCAGGGAATGCGGAGTTTGAGATTCTCTATCCGTTCGAGCGGTTGTCTCGCGCGTTTCTCGATCTCCCGCGTGGAAATCCCCCGGATGCGGTCGATTTCGAAGGCGTCGCCGTCGAAGTCATCGCCGGGCCATCCGTGTTTTCGATACAGCGGGACGACAAGATCCCGATCCCACTCAGGCTCTGTCACTCCGCTGCCGGCGGGGGTCTCTCTTAGTTCCTTGTACCACTTGACAATGTCGCGAAGGACCTCGGGGGCGGGGCGGCCATCTCCCTCATCGTAATTTGGACCATCATCCTGGGAATCATCATCATCTTCCTCATCCCAATCCTCTTCGTCTTCTTCGTCGTCATCCATCTCGTCGTCGTCGTCGCCACCAACGGACTCGACTTCGGTATCTTCCATTTCTTGATCGCTCCGGTCGCTGTGATCTCCTTCACTCTGGCTAGAGTTTCCTTCTTCGTCATGTTCCACAGCTACCGGGTCCGCCTCGACGCGGGAGTCAGTCGGTGTCCCTTCCCTGCTTCCTTCTCCCCGACCCGTATCCCCGCCATCGTGGATTATTATTGCCCCGGAATGAAGGTTGTGGTCAGTGCTGCCCATCGACTCTTGATCAAAGATCCAGATATAGTGGGATGCAGCGCTGTAAATGATGACGCTTTTATGATTTCCCAATCGAGAAAGGGGAGTCATCCAGGGTTTTAGGTGCGGTTCCCCGTCTTCGTCGCCGTAATGCAGAGGGTCGCGACCGTATCGCACGTCATCTTCCTTGCGAAAGTCCGCGAAATAGCTGCCCTGGAAAAAGGCGCCCCTCTCATCACCGTCGTTATCGACGTAAGGGAGGATACTATAAAGGTAGATGACGGAGGGGTCCAGATTCAGAGATTCATAGAGGGATTGGAGGGCGTCAAGGTTATGCGGGCCCTCGTGAATCCATTCCGGCTTGAGATAGCGCATGCGGACGAGTGTTTGGTAGATTTCTAGCATGAGGTCGCGAACCTCGTGGAGCTGCGCCTTTTTCTCGGGGGACAAAGTGTCCATGATTAGGGTTTGGGGGGAAACAAAGACGTCTCTGGTTACTAGAGTTCAGCAAAGGGAAAAATCGCCCTCGAGAAATGGAAAGGAGGAGGAGAGAAAGTGGTTCTGGATCACGGGCGGGGTTTGAGCACTCGAACCAACAAGCCATCAATGCCAACGAACCACCCGAGCAAATGCCTAAAAATAATGGCACTCCTCACCGCCCGTACCACAGAATCGCAATGGATCTACTCGTCCCCGCAGCCTACGGCCTTAAGCGTTCCCTACAAACAGGCGGTGGCAGAGACCTTTCAAAAGCTACTGTCTCGCAGGATCCGCTCAATGATGGAAGCCAAGAGTCTTCAATCTCTTTAATACCAGATTTCCGCCGAATATAACAACAACTTACATTAGACCCTTCTCGTTGGGGATCTTGTTACAGGTGTGTAATATTTGTAGCGGAATCCCACCCATCATCTAATCGGTAGAGGACGGCAGAATGAGCCTCCCCTCAAGTTGTTTGACGAATGATTCCACTCTATCTTCGCTGGGCCATTTCGACTACGAATATCCCAGAATTAATTAAGTTTATTTTATTTTATTTTATTTTTATTTTTTTCTTCCTCTCTTTTTCGGGCTTGTACCTGGTTGTCATTGTCATTCGCGGCTTGTGGTAAAACAAACAAGGTGATTGATCACATTTTCAAGCTTGAGAATACCATTGCTTCGCGAAATAGTTTGTCTTCCTGGCGACGCACAAGAGGCGAAACGGTGGCTGTGGGATAACATTTGGAGGCGGGGGCCCCGAGACACGACGCACAGCAGCCCCGAAACTCTGCTAGCTATTATTGGGAACTGGGCATTCGAACCATCACAGAAAAAGGCAAGATGGCGGAGTGGTTAACGCGTTGGCCTGCTACCAGTAGTGAGCCAATCCCTTCGGGGGCGTGAGTTCGAATCTCACTCTTGTCGATTTTCTTTAAGGTCCAATGGTCTAGTTGGTTAGGACGTCGGATTCTGACGCTCATGTTGAGAGTTCCGTAAGCCCAGGTTCGAATCCTGGTTGGACCTAGTCTCTTTCTTTTTGTCGGCGGGTAGGATCGAATCTTGCGGGGCAATTTTAGTGGATGAGCAGCGCTCTACTTCGACTAAAGACAGACTATTGAGAGCCAAGCCAGGCTAACATTATCTACTGCTATTTGATCCAGTTAGCGAGCATTCCGAGGAACTAGATGGACGCGTGTGCTTCCACACTTTAAAATTGGAAGGTAGGCGGATGGAACTAGTTACCATCATTACATTCTTCCTTTTATATTTCTCGCTTTTGTACGTTGTCCTGCTCCATATACCTCAACCGGTGCAGCACATACGTAAGATAGAAACATTTCCCACGAGCTCCGGGCCGATAAAGCTCCCGCGGACTCTAGTGTCTTACATCAGTGGGCATCCGCGCAAGGCAGGAATGTCGCTGCAGTAGATTACGTGCCCGGCTTTCCCTCCGCCGTCAGACTCTTATTTCCATCACATCGCCCGGCGACCCAAACTGACGTGACATTTCTTTATGTCGGCGATAGGACAGCCAGCGAAACGTCGGGCAGATTCGCTAGCGCTATCCCCGAGAAGCAAGTCCTCTTTGACCCAAAGTGGGGGGCTGAGGCGGAGATTGGGGCTAAAGTCCGGTGTATGCTCGCTAGGTTGCTCCCGGGTCAAGGACTTTACTGAGGTAGGGCAACACACAATGGTAAAATGCTTGGCTCCATGGGATATTTGAGGCGGAAAGGAGGGGGGAGGGGTTTTCAGAGGTGAAGCAGGGTCATTAATCGCAAAGACAAGTATATAAAGTTGGCCCCCCAATCGTTTCCGGTGCTCCCGCCCGCCAGCAAATCGACGAGTTCGTTCCCTATACTGCTCTTTTTGATACCCAAACGCGACGAAAGACCACCAAAAATCATCCAAAATGCCCTCCTTCCCAAAATTCATCTACCAACAACTCACCATAAATCTCCCCGTCCCCTCGGCCTCCTACGCCGGCAAAACCGTCATCATCACCGGCAGCAACACTGGCCTCGGCAAAGAAGCCGCCCGCCACTTCGCCCGTCTCGGCGCCTCCACCCTCATCCTCGCAGTGCGTTCCGTCGAGAAGGGAAACGCCGCCAAGGCGGACATCGAAGCCTCCACGAAGGTCGGACCCGACGTCATCCAGGTATGGGAACTGGATCTGGGCAAGTATGACAGTGTCAAGGCGTTTGCGGCTCGCGTGAATGAACTCCCCCGCGTGGACATCCTGATCGAAAATGCCGGCATTGCGACGGGGAAGTATACCAAGTTCGACGGCGGCGAGTCGACGATTACGGTGAACGTCTTTTCGACTTTTCTGCTCGCGGCGCTGGTGTTGCCGAAGCTCAAGTTCGACGGCGGAGAAGTTTGGCGTGCGGCCGACTTTGACCATTGTCGCGTCGGAAGTTCATGCGTGGGCCAAGTTCCCTGAGAGGAAAGCCCCCGACGGCAAGATCTTTGACGCGCTCAACGATGAGTCGAAGTGGGACAAGGCGAAGGAAGATAGGTATCTCGTCTCGAAGCTGCTCGAGGTCCTCGCGGTGCAGGCCATCGGAGAGCTATGTCCGGCCGACAAATATCCTGTGACGATTAACTGCGTAAACCCCGGTCTATGCCACTCGCAAGTTTCAGCCCCTTGTTTTCTTGTAACCTTTCTGCGTCCATGGCTAACGACAAGGATTAAAATAATAGTGAGCTAGCTCGCGAGTCCGACAGCTGGTCCTTGGACCTCCTGAAGAAGCTCGTCGCACGAACCACGGAACAGGGCAGCCGTACCCTCGTCCATGCTGGATCTCAAGGCGCCGATACGCATGGGAAATACCTGTCCCACTGCAAGGTCCACGCTACAGAGGGTTGGGCGGCTGGTGCCGGGAGCAAGGAACTTCAGGGCAGGGTGTGGAAGGAGTTGACGGAGAGACTCGAGGCCATCCAGCTTGGCGTGACGAGCAATTTCTGATTAGGGGGGAGAGTAGGCTTTTGGGTGTGGCATGTGTGTGATTAGGAGGACTGCTCGGGCGTTTTGAGGTTACGGGAGGTAGCAGACTGGTAATGTGTTGGCACTGGCGAAGTGTGAAGGGAGCGACAGTCACAAGTTACCACTCTCCACTTTGGAGGTTCTTGGGAAATAGTTCCAAATCTAGATACCGGATTATATTAAACGATGTAATACAATATTTGCTGGTTGATCCAGAGTCTCGACATCAGGGGTGACCTTTCGGTGCAGGCCCTTTCAGACTAAGCGAAGACCCACCCAATAGTATTATACAGTTAAAGACAAGCGGAGTCGACGAGAGAGAATCCATCCATCATAAACCCGGCCTGGCCTTGGTTGCACGAGGACGTGACCCGTAGTACGGGCGAAGAATTCGCGACTGTAAAGGTTCTCTCCACCAGCTCCCACTGGGAAACAGGCCCTGGAGTAGGATAAACCGTATCTCCCAGCTGCACGCCGTCGAGGGAGATGGAGAAATAGCATTGTTCGGCGACGAAGGCCTGGAAAGAACCGAGAGCATAATGAAGACCTAGAGTGTATGTCTGGCCAACTTCTACGTCGGGCAGACCTTGGCTAAAAGTCGTGGTAAAGCCGCTTGGCAGGGTGAGGTATCTGCATGGAAGAAAGACGTGGTTAGTACCTGTTTTCCAAGTTGTAGGACAATATCGGGGCGAGAGATAACCCAGGATACAACCACCCCTGGTTCAAACGTACAAGTATTTGCTTTGGTCCTGAGCGGTCATGGAGCCAGAAGTACCCTGGATAATGCCATAAGGAACAGTCCAATCGTCCGCCCCATTCTCGAAACTGGGATTGGCGATGCGGTTCGTGCAAACGGGCTCAGCAGGCGCAGTCGGCGTTTCGGTGGGAGCAGGCTCCTCGACGCAAGGATCCTCGACGATGGAAATGTTGTCCAAGAGGACGTCGACGTCCGCCGGGCTCGCAGCGTTGCACGCAAGATAGATATGCACCAAGGGGTTTGCGACCGTCGGAACAAGCGTGCGCACCACCTCGTGGTACTCGCCGGGCGTTTGGTATGCGAGGGTTATTTCGGAGCCGACTATGGCCCAGTTCAGCTTGACGGAGAGCTTGCAGCCGGCCACGTTGACCTGCTGGACGAGACCTAGGCCGTAGTGGAATTTCATCTTGTAGGACTTGCCGACTTCCATGGAGGAAACGGTTTGAGCGACATAGCCCCATGTAGCCCACCGGAAAATCTTCATTAGCCTGGTAGGGAGACCATACGTATTAGTGATCTATAAATTAACGGAAAGATGGCAAGGTCGACGACGGACACGTAGTGGTCTCCATCCTGGGCGGTAACGGCAACAGATGGATCATTCGCCGTGACGATAGCGGTGTAAAACTCCCAATCGTTGTTTCCATCTTCGAAGCTAGGATTGCCGACCAGGTTGGAGCAGACCGGAGCTGTAGGAGTGGGCTCGGCCGAAGTAGTGGTTACCGGATCTTCGATGGCAGAAGATGATGGTGTGTCGCATCGACGAAGGTTGAGAGCATGACTGCCTGTGAGGGCGAGGGCCGAAAACGCCCCGACGACGAGTCCACGGGGCCACATGGCGAGAGCAATGATGGACAAAAGATAACGAACGAATAAGGTAGGAGGAAAGAATGAGCCAGGCCCTGGGAGGGATAGGGCCTTATGCGGTTGGCCAAAAGAAAAGCGAATTCTTCATGTTATTTATGGTTATGGTCCCGATCACCGCCAAGCCCGATGAAGAACCCCATCCGCGTCTTATTCGCCGAGACCAAGTGAGGAAACGGCCCCTGCAGGGCGCTATGGAAATGCAAGGTGACGGCGAAAATGGGGTGAAAAGGAGGCCAGCTTCAGCGAGCTGAGCAATAAAACGCGGTCTGGGCCGCTTGGGCTTGCAATTTTATGGAACCTGAATTTCCACCATGCGGTGCCAAGAGAATTTAGCCTTGACGGGTATAGGGAGACAGGGCTGCACTAGTTTAACGGATGTGATATTCGTCTATTCCTTGAGACCTGATGGTGTGATTCGGCTCACACTGGCCGGGAGCCCTTCCAAGGGGAGTGTCTATCTCCTCTTACTAGTTTTCGGCAAGCCCTTGGGTCGAATTTCTAAACTACGTTATCCGTTTCTCATGAGAACCTTATTGCTGAATCTACCGATGGCATACAGAGCTGTACCTGTTCGTAGGGTTCCCTGGGCGGAAATGAACTGATGTAGGAACAAAATGGGCACAGTCCAAGGCTCGCGGGGCCCGCGGACGCAGGCCAGGTGTGCGGAAACGAGATATCACCGCTGTCCGAGCTGGATCCGGCAGTGGAAATGACAAGGCTTAAGTGCGGGCACCTGTCTCGTGGGCCGAATTGCCATCCTGGGCGCCAGGGGTACGAGCATCCCGTCGTCCTTTAGCTCTCAGAAAGAAGCCGAAGAAGGAAGAGCACTGAGGTGTGTATTCAAGGTGAATAATTAGCTTGCTCCGAATTGAAATGGATCAGGACAGCTCTCACCATAACAACACACATAAAGAAGGAAGCAATGGACGCCCAATGGCAGCTGCAAAGCTCCTGCTCAAACTAGAAGATGTCAATTCCGTTGATTAATGGAAAAAAAAAATCCTGGAAAGACGGAATAAAAGTCCCAATAGAAGCGGGAGCTGAAAAGAAGGTGTCATTATGGGGCCACGTAAGACAGCGGCTTCCCACGAAATAAACGGGAAATCGACTCTCAATTCGTTATGAAACGAACTGGAAATGAAGGAACTGCATTGTAGTGGCTGAAACGGCTGAAAATGGAAGTCGAATCCTAAGGTGCTGGCTGAACTCGATATAAGACTTGTTGAAGTGGTATTAAGTGGAAGGAAGGAAAAGACAGACGAAAAGCAGCTTCCCACCTCGAAGACCTGGAATTACATGTCCCTGTTCCATGTAGAATTAATTATTCATCTATCCTTCATCGCGGCACGTCTTAACACCATCACACTATCTTCAGCGAATCCAAGCACATCAGTTTCTTAGGGCGGTATTCCGACTTCTCATTATCAACGCTCAAAACGTGCCCCGACAAGCCGATGACGTATACCCTCCCTTTCCTTCGACAGCCCTGCCTAGAGTGGGTTCAATCGTTTGTTCCTCCGGCATCTGTGGATCCTTGGGGGACCCTATCACAACTGAAGCTTATCCCCGTTGGAGTCGGCGTATTGATGGTTTGTGAGTGGGCCAGCCCCAATTTACCGAGGAGGATTCGGTCGATCCACCCGCGTAGCATCGTGACCAGAAGTTAGGTTGTATTGTTTGTAGCACGGATTTTAATCGCTGAAGTTTGGGGTGGAACCTTTTTAAGTCCGGACGCGAAAAATCAAGCTTTTATGTGCTGCTATTTTCGGTTGCGGCGAGGGAGGGTACACCTCCTCGGATTTAAAGCGTCCTTGGCCCCGAGACGGTGACGCAGGGAAAATCGGTGGGGTCTCCATGAGCGAGAAACAGGCGAGGTTAGCGTGCAAGCTCTCTACATAGGCAGATTGAGGTGAGGTGAGGGAGGGGTTCCTGCAGCCCCTGCAACCCACGATTAATGTGAGGAAAGGGGGGGGTTCAAAACCACATCGCTAACTCTTGTCCGAAGTGCCCGGCATGGTTCGAAAGACGAGAGCGGATATAAATTCAAGGGCTTGCCTACCTTGGGAGGTCGAGTCTTGCCTTTTCCCCTAGCTTTCCCAAGCAAAAAAAGAAACAATCCTTTCAAGCACCCCTCGACCACTCCTTTCCACACGTCCTGACATTATCGTCTACCTTTGACTCTATGGCTATCCTCAAGAACATCGCCATTGTCGGTGTAAGTCCCGACATAATTCAAACCCAACATCCCTGTCGATAATGTATCCATGCAACATACTGACGAAGACCCAGGCCACTGGCAACGTCGGCAGATTCATCACTTCCGAACTCCTCAAATCCGGCCACCACACCCTAACCGCCATCACCCGCGGCGCACCCGGTGCCGCTCCAACCCCGGAGGGAGTAAAGGCCGCCCAAACCGACTACTCACACGCGTCCCTCGTCTCCGCCCTCCGCGGCCAAGACGTCCTCATCATCACCTTATCGGCCCGGGCACCCCGCGACACGCAAGCCAAACTCATCCAGGCAGCTGCTGAGGCCGGTGTCCGTTACGTGGTTCCCAACGGCTGGGGCGGTGACGCCTCCCACGCCGCCTGGGCCGACATATTCCTGGGCATTGAGCAACGCGCTGCCGAGCAGCTCGTCGAGACCCTGGGGTTGAAGTGGATCGAGTTCGTCTCGGGATTTTGGTACGAGTTCAGTCTCATCGGCACCGCAGACCGATATGGCTTCGATTTCAAGGAGCGATCTGTCGTCCTCTTCGATGACGGGAAGGCGAAGATAAACACCACGACTTGGGAGCAGACTGGCCGTGCTGTTGCGGCTCTGTTCGATCTTGACGAGAAAGTCATCGAGGAGAGGTACAAGAATAGGAACGTCTACATTTCGTCCTTTTACGTCAGCCAGAGGGACATGCTCGAGTCGGCACTCCGCGTCACCGACACCAAGGAGTCCGATTGGAAGATTACCTACGAACCCTCTGTTGAGCGGTTCGCCAGCGCTTTGGAGAAGGTCAAGGCTGGTGACAACACGGCGTTTACAAGGGCGCTGTACACGCGTTGGTTCTATCCTGAGAAGCCAGACGCCGCGGCCATGGCGTGGCAGGAGAATCACAAGCTTGCCAACGAGGAGTTGGGGCTGCCCCAGGAGGATTTGGATGAGAGCACGAGGCGTGCCATTGAGAATCCGGCCAAGTTTCTGGGCACATACGCTTAGCTGAGTATCTCAATGTGGGAAAGAGCAGATTTGGGAAGATGAAGCAGGAAAGATGGAACACTGCTGGGTTCTAGAATGCTGAGCAAGAAGAGATTAGCTGTGGCTTGGAAGGGAGGCTATTTCTGCTTGTTTGCGAATAGAAGGCACCTTGACATCCAGGATTTTGGAATTCATCGACTAATGTAATCATCTATTGACTAACGTCTCTCTTTCTCTATGGATACGCAAGCTTATATGTGCGAAGAATAAGATAGGGGGATGACTTGACTCGGGACTCGGGAACCCGTGTAAACCAAACAAGTAAAGATGGCATAACCTGCCAAGTATTGCTCCATAGTTTATGAGTCGGATCCTCTTTGTCGAACATTGTTATACTTCATGACTGGATTTCACCTTCATGGCATCAACCTAAGTCCGAAATTCACTCTCGTACTATGTATGTAATGTATGTAGCTGCTCTCCCGTTCCTTTAAGGCTGCATCATCAGATGAAACAGTCCCAAGATAGGGCCTGCACTATTAGAATGTAGGCAGAGACCGGGAAATTACCGGTAAATGCGGAAATGAACAATATTTCGGGAAACATGGACTATAAAGGAGCAGGACTGAGTGTTTCGGACAAATGTCAGAGGTCATCAGCAGCAACCTCGGCGTTGTTTGTGACCTTCCTGGGGAAGAGTGTCAATATCATCGATCTATCAGGAGCACATGGGGTCAGTGATTTTTAGGGCCTGGGGCGTTCAATTGTCGCTCGCCAGCGGAGGAACACAGGGGCCCTATTGCTCGTTGGGGTACTGTGCCCACAGTGTTGTGCTGGTCGAGCTTGGCGGTCATTTCGCAGTTTATCATCTTTGGGTCAAGTTATCAATCAGGTGGATCTACGGGAGCGGATCGTACCTCTTTTTTCTGTGTTGGGTCTAGTCCAGATCTGCCGTTGTCGTTCGGTTCGACAGATTGGGCAATGGTGTGCGCGGGGTTACCCCGATCGTTTCCTCGTCATCACCGGCTCTCGAAGTCGGCACGAAGCGTTTTATGAAGTAGATGTAGTATAGCTGTTGAGCCTGGTATGACCAATGCGTTCCTTTTTCGAAGAGGAGCAGCTGTCCCCTCCTAAAATACCTACAAAGCCACATGCGATCGGACGCGCACGCGATCATCCGTCATCTCTTTGGAATGTGAGCGGCTAGATATTCGTCTGTATCTTATTACTATAAGAGGCAGGCCGTGATTAACACTCAGACACGATGGAACCTAGTCTAACCACATCGTGAAAATGCCAAGGCTGTGAGCGTCTCTCTTTATTCCTGCCCTTTGCCCTTTGCGCTTCGACTTCGTCCTCTCTGCTCCCAGCAAGCTTTTTCTCCCCAATCTCACTACTACGCCCATCTCTCTCCCTCAACCTTCATCCTCCAGCGCCACGCAAGCACGAGCCTCCCAGACCAGGCCGTCACAACAGAAAACCAACGCCCAACCCACACGATTCTAAAAAGCCCTCTCCCGATCCCAACTTTCACCACCACAATGACCGAATCACGCGGCTCCGCCTTCACAAACATCCTCCGCTTCGTGTCCGTCCTACTCCAAATCGGCATTCTCATCTCCCTCGCCGTCCTGGTAGCCGAAGTCAAGCAATATCGCAACAGGGACGCCGAAAACCCACTCCTGGTAGCCATCCGGCCATACGGATCCACGCCTGTGAGGGTCACTGTCGACAATTTGAGTTCGGACCCTATACCAGTAAGAGTCGACTCGTCCCCTACACCTACGGTGGTCGTCTATAACGGCCAGTTCGACCCGCTGTATGTCACACCAGTATGAATATGGCTAGAGAGGAAGGGAGCTGCTGAATTGGGGCGGCCTGGCTTTGATTGTGGGTAGGATGGAATAAAAACACATGTCTTGTAAGCTGTGTCTTTCCTCATATAATTTGTGGATGTCTGTCTAATACTGTCTAATTTAGCCTTTTGTCTTCTCTCCTCTTTTGAGTGGGATAGTTGAGGAAAGAAGAGTAGAGAGATGCAGTGTCCATTGGTTGGCAATAACCTTAGGACATGCAGACTTCACCTTCCGGGAATGTTGATAAATAGCATAGCGGCATTTGTTTACAGAGTCTATGGTGTCTATATAAATGAATCAACTATGGCTTTTAAACTCTCGGTTTCCGTGGTCACCCTGATTCGCGAAATCGTTGCGGATTCACAAAGACCAACCCAATTGGTTCCACTGACGTGGATCCTAGTAAATCGAGGCGGAGACTAGACTAGACATTGGCCAAATCCATCAGTATATGCCAACTGGTCCTTTCATAGATTATCAGAGAATTGGAATTAGATGACACCTATCTACATCTGGCTAAGTGCTGTTCTTTCTCCGGGATGCCGCCCTTCAACTCCTGTTTCTGGTCTACTAGGATTCAACTTGGCTGGCGAGTGACTTCTGCAGGGACTCGCAAGAAACATCATCACCTAATATCCTTCGCGGATTAAAAAAGCCAGCATACTACGTACGGCCACTCAAATCCATTCCAACCCACTGAGCGATCAGTGGGCGGGGTTTCCATCCACGGTGGATATGAGTATGAAGCGTATAAGTCCCGCCTAAGTCCCAAGGTGTAAGATGGAAGGGCAATGAATTTTTGTCATGCTACCTTTGCGCTATCCAGACGTTCGAGGGAGATTTAGGAGCTGACAGGTACTTGTGGGCATCAGGCAAGAACAGACATCTTTATATTCGGAGCGCTGGTGATGCTTTTCCTCACGCGAGGTATTGATAAAAGAGTTCTGCAACACGAATACTCTGCCCAAAGGAGACAACAGTTATTCCGCCGCATTGGCATACTCTCTGCCCACTCTAGCCTGCCCCATCCCCAAGGCAATTCTGGCCGCCGTAACTTCGTTCATTGCGAACCAATCCCATAACTCCCCTACTGCTTTGCTGGCCTCCTCCAGGTCCCGAGTTGTGGTGGGTGAACCTCCGTCGTTGCCCAAAACACCCATGCTCCTCAGAACTTCATAAGATGCAGGGAGCTGAAGCGCTACGTCCTTGGCCTCTGTGAGAACTTTTGAGCTGCAAGTACTCTGCAAAATGCGAAGAACAACGTTCTGCTTTTCCGAGTCAGACCTCTCTGATAGCTTCTCGTTGAGGCGTTTTAAAAGGAATGGCCTGGTTAGGTCCGTCGGGCTTCCGTCCTTCAACTTGGCGAGGAGATGATCGAGGATTGAATTGGTCAAGGGGTACCTCTTGAGATTTGAGGCATCCTTAGCCCACTCTTGCAAATGGGTCCCCAGCACGGTGGGCTTGTCGATTCCCAAATGCCTGAGAACTTGAAGTAAACTCGAGAGAGAGCCAAGGCGATACTTATTGTCACTCGGATCGTACGGCGCGTAGCTTTGCACAAAGGCGCCGAGCTCGAACATATTTGCGAACGGGCGGTTCTGCGTAGCGATCCTCGCGTCCACTGATGCCTTGAGCTGGTTCAAGAGAACCTCTCCCGTGCGCACGAGGCCGTTTATTCCGTCGAGCATGCGCAGTTCGTCGACTGAGAGCTCGCCGTTGAGAGTCTTGTAGGCCAGATCGTGATTGACCTCGGACCAGGCGTGCATAAGCAGCGACGCGATTTGGATCTCGATCAGGGGGGTTCCGTATGGCGTCTGATCTTCTGGAAGACTTGCTGTACCCAGCTTGACTCGGGCATGAACTGCTCGGTAGCCAGGAAACTGGTCCCGGTAAGGCATAACTTCTTCCTCGTCATCGCCGCCCTGGGCAACAAGGCTATTGACGACACTGAGGGTGTTCCCAGGCGCAAGGTCACCGACAGGCTTCCCCACTGATGAAATCCTCGCCTTGCCATTATCGACAGGCTGAATCGGGCTATCACCCATGGGCTTGATCTTCACAATCTCGAAAGCCTTCTGGATGAGTCGCACGACCTGGTACTCCTGGCCAGGAAAGTACAAGGCAACGCGCACACCCGCGAGGTCGAAAAGATCATCATATATCTCTTGTGTGGTGGCGTAGGTCTTTTCAGCATGACGCTGCTTGAGTTTCTCTAGTAGCCGGTCGGGGCGCTTCGCTCGTGAGGTGACGATGGCGGGGATGCCGTTTTCGCTGAGCGTCTTCCGGCATCTTTCTTCGGCGAGAGATGCGACCTTGGCATAGAAGGCTGTTTCGCGTGTGTAGGTTTCGACAAAAGAACGGAGTAAATCGCTGGCCATCGTAACCATGTGCAAAAAAGAAGAGAGAAATTTGGCTGGTGATGAGCAACGTCGAATGTCGGCAGACGCAGAATTCTAGCCATTTATACCAACATTTTGATCACTCTGGAAGCCTGGCAATAGCTGGTTTCCTCCCTAGACACACACAAGGGTTGTCAAGCTAAGGCATTGTATTCAATATTGTCTAGCCCAACTTGCGATTCAGGTCCCAACACCCTTGACAGTGTATTTACTCTTCTTCTTCATGACTGTCAAAAGGCACCTCGCTTGTAGACTCATTGAAGGGTCTAATTGGCGGGATGTGCTCTCAGGTCCCCAAACAAGACAATATTAGAAGCAACAATAAAGAAGTGGACCATGGGTGGCGAGCTGGGGCAACCGTTTTCGGGGATTTCTAGGCCCACGTCTTAGCGCTTCGACCCATAAGGAGAAAGCCGTCAGATTTTAGCTTGCCACCAGGCCGCTTCGGGATATGGAGACCAGAATCGATCCAACTACCACTAAGTGCGGAGCCAAGATATGTACAAGGAAGGGTCAACATGGCGTTGAGCTAGTAACTGCTTCCATCATGCATGCTTTCCCTTTCTCGAAGGAAAGATCGATAGTTTCGGTAGGGAAGCCTGGAATAGAAATGCAAAGTGCGGCTGCTCAATATTACTTGAAGTAGCACCGTCAGCGGGTGTCCTCTCCATTCTTATTTCTCCCTTATTGGTCCGAAAAATGCTGCGGCGGCGCTTTGATCGAACGTCTGAAATGTGCTTGTTGAGGATGTACGAGTTTCTCAAACTTAGTAAGTATAGTAGGTACTGGTAATTATAAAATCTTTAAATGTAAGGACAATTCTAAACATTCTAAGATGTTGCCTAGGTGATATCGCGCTTCAACGGTGCTAGAATCCCGGCAATTCGGGACTGTACTGCAATGCAAAGTTCTCGAAACAAAGTCTTGCATCCAAGCCATGACGTTTTCATATAGATGATGCAGTTCCAGAATCCCTGGAGCGTGAGCACAAATCCTGCCAGATACTCTAGTGGTAAAAGCACCCGGTTCTCATTGAGTAGCGAGTATAACCTGTTGGTGGTCGAGGGAATCCACGTAACGAACATGGCGGCGTAGAAGAGAATAGCATACTTGGCGTAAGACCAAGCTGCCTTGTTGATTTCGTAGCCTATTATCCGTCGCTCTATTCTCCTGATTGCCGGGCTTGGGCGGATGGATGCGGAGTTGCCGGCCTCGGCGCGGTTCGTGTGTCTCCACTCCTCTTCACCCGCTGAAATTGTGGCCGGGTAAGCGGCCCTACCACCTGCATCGCCAACCCCATCACTGCGGTAACGCACGAGAGCACGGGCGGCCGGTCTGACGCCATAAGAACCCTCATTCACTTCCGTCGTGGTGGAAACTTCCGTGATCCTGCGAGAGAGAGAGTCCGTTTCAATCTCGGAGACGCGAAAGGCGTGGAGCCGCTTCCTATTTTTGTATAGAGTCCCACTGGCCTTAAAATATATGAACATTGTTGTAATGATGACAACCCTAGTGTACGACGTTGAGATTAGCTTGTGCCCTAGAGGGCAAAATACCCGACATTCAACGCACCAGACGGGCCCGTAGAAGGCAATGATTCTCCATATCTTCCACTCCCAGGTAATCCAACACCAAAGCGTGGCGTTGCCGTAAACTCGATTTCCCTCGCGGTCCTTCACCCAGATAAATACAAACGCCGGAACAAAAGGTACGCCGTAATTAAAGAGGAGATAGGGAAGCTCTAGCTTGCGAAGCTTCGGAGCGTCAAACCTGCGGTAAAATGTAAGATAAACATTGATTGCCATCGACAACGTCCAGAGAGAGTCGGCTGGCATGAACCTGAATTTTCGTCAGCATAAACTCTGTGCTTGTCGCTAGAGAACGAATAGATCTAATTACATTTGGATTAGGAAGGCTTGCAACTGGCAGCCAGCAGAATTTGGATTATCGACAAAAGACCGAGATATCAATGTGGCAATAGTTGTCATTAAATTTCCAAAGGATGCATAGAAAACAAGCCGGTTGATCGGTTTTCGGAAGGCGCCGGACGTGCTGAACGTGACTAAAATGAAAAGACAGCCCAAGATGGAGAGCACTGAACCCGCTCGCTCTAACGTACTGATGGTTTTGAAAGAGCCTTCACCTAACTGGGAACGCGGAATATCCCTCGGCATGCGTGCTTCAAACACTGTTGGAGTCGAGCTTGTAGCTGAAACCATCACGGCAGGCATACAGCAAGCGCAGGTTTCATTCATCGGAAGGAGGCTAGGTGTCGGCATAAAAGGAGACAGGGAACCGGAGGACCATTACCCAGTTACGCGGAAGATGTTATACCGCTGAGAAGCATCACTGGATAGCTTGCCGGTGACATTCCTCCTCTCCCCGTTATTCTCTTGGCAAACTCTAAATGGTCCAGGATGCTGGAAATGACATAGAAGCTCGTAGTATGTCTCCAGATTCTCCTTAAAATTAAAAAAGAAGCTAGCCGTAATGAGATCTGCAATAGATCAGAGGGTTCAGTTTATACCGCTAAAGTCTTAGTTAGATACTCTGTAAGCGGCGACGGCTTTATACTTTGAGACTTAGTCGCCACCTCCACAAGCTACATCCCTGGGCACCTCCCTACAGCTCGAGTAGTTGTAGTACTAAAGCCACGCTAGAAGTAACACTAGTCGGCCGACACATCCGAAAAGGCAGGCTTCGTCAAGATGCCTAGAGGCCTTAAAGTTTAAATGGTTTAGTTAAGGGTGTAGATAAGCACTGTCTCATACTTAAAAATTAAAAGAAAAAAGATAAAGAGTAGTGAGTGACTAAAATTCAGACCTATATTCCTGCCTATCCTTCAAGGTGTCGACTTTGCCTGAGTAGTAGCTATCCCTTCGTGCCTATTTTCAGCGGCCACGAGTTCGACTATCAAGAGACGGCGCCGGAGCGATCAGGAGCCAAGCGTAGGAACCAACAGCCTCGCATCCAAATCATTTTAGAAGCCCTATTCTCCAAATCCATCCTCTCATTGCCTTTGTTAGCACTCCCAACCTCCCTTCCAATCTATATACTCCAGGTGACAATGGGCTGCCCACTGCAAATGCCGCCGAAAATCCTTCCACAACCACTTCAAGTCATCGCTCAAGTCATAGCCAGGTGGTGCCACGTCAAACAGAGAGATCGACTGCTCGGACCCCGTTTCTTGGTAATACAACTCTTCGATTTCTCTTCCTCCATCCTCCTCGAACGATCCCGTACGAAGTCTATAGGGTGATAGTGTCGTTCGTGCCGCCTGTCGGACAGACCCCCGGCCACTAGCACAAATCTCACGGCAGGAAATGCATTCCAGTAGTGCTCCATAGCGAATTCGGGAATGGCAATCGTATGAATCTTCTTGACTTCGGGATGCTGCTGTATGAATAGCCTGAATAGGTCGAAACAAGGCAAATCGAAGAAAAGAATGTCGACCTGTGGGCGGAAAAATATAGGCCTGAAGTCTCCGTTCCTCCCAGTGAAGAAAAGCTCGAAGTGCTTAAGTGTGCATTGGCGAGAGTCTTTGCGGACTTGTGATACTGCCGGCGGTTTAGGAGAGCAGATGACCAATCGATGATCGATTTACTATTTATAGTACTAGGGCGATAATAATCTCAACATTCAGCTCATTCCTTCTTGCTTTCTCTTGACTTTTCGATATCATATGGACCTTGATTAGTGTTGAATTTGGGAGTTTGGGCGTCTTAATCTCACCTGTTCCCTTTCTCAGAGTTACTTCTCATGGCTTTGATTTTCTTCACATAATGGAGCCTTCCCCGTGCGGTCGTCCACGCCATAGGTTGGCCTCCAAATAGGCCGACTTCGAGAAGCTACAGTTCGCTTTTATATCTATGGCATCAATCGCAATACGCTTGTAGGTATAGTCAATTGACAATATCATCGACCGAGTCACATCACCTACCTGGGAAAGAGGGACAGAGTATGGTCAAGAAGAAGCCCCGTCGTACTTGTATAAGATGTGTTCGTAAGGTCAAAGTGTTGGGATACCTAGGTTACACTCTCCGCCTCACAACCTTTGCTCTTCTCTATCCTCCACCCTCCGCCCAACTACTCGAAGGAGCTGCACTAGTCAACGCGAATGAATTTATCAAACTAGTTACAACTTCATGTCCAACCATTGCCCCCATTGTAGTGTTCCTGCACAAGTATCTCGGTTACCGGAACTTGACTGACTCGAGTTTCGTTAAGGTATCTGGCCAACATGGAGCACGACCCCGAAGGTAGATTCAAGGTCAGATGGCTAGCGGGCACCCTCGTTAGCAGACGCTAGTTAGACTACTATGCGTAATGAAGAGAGACTTTGGATATACCTTGAGTGCACAACAACGGGTTGAGATCCACTCTGGGCAGTGCGCAGTGAACTGGGTGGAGCGGGAGAGGTCGACTGGGCATCCACGGCTGAGTGAGTGTCGGTACGGTTGCTTGCTGGCATAGCGTAATGGGTAATAGGGATCCTCTTCATAAGGTCGGGGTATGAATCTGATGCTTCGGTTTGTACTGGATAGTTCCAGACTCTATCTAGTCAGGAGCTGAGAGGTTTGAGCTTTGGCACCAGGCATGGCTTTACAACTACGGCCAAAGGGCAGAATATTTATACACGTTGGCAACCATTGGCATGGAGTATCATGGCAATGTCGAATTGTACTTTTGAGTGATCGAGTACGTCCCTAATTTCATTGACGTTCTTCTCTGATATGGAAACGTGGAAGAATTAGGCTCGCGCATATTCCACAGAAGACATTGTACTTTTGCCGTGGGTGGCCTAGTATCAGGACCTGCCGCGACCACCTCGCACAAGATTGTTCTTTTGCGTCAGGGCCAGAGCCAGCTTGGGCTAGCGCGGAGTGCCATATTGGCCATTCGGACCATCGACGGGCAATTCCGCAGGGGCTGCACGATTGTCCTTTTGCATTGTATCAGTCGCACGGAGCGCTTGTTCCAAGCAGTCGCCGGCCCCACCGTGTCAAAGTCGTCATCTCCCGACTCCCGAGCCACTAGGACAGAAGACTAGAGTGTTAGTCTCTAGCATGCCTTCTTCGTGCAAAGGTTCCTGGATGGGAGTGTTCGAAGTAGAGCAATGAGCAATACCAACTTTCCAATGTACCTTGTACTTGTGGGCTAGGAGATAATTACCCCATCGAGCAGCGAAGTGAGAAGGTTGAGATGCCCCCTCTTGTCGCATACAGCAGATAATAATCTCAATAAATATCACCGCCCCGATAGCACTAATCGACAGAACATCACCTAATGCAAAGTCCAGACCGTGGTACGCATAGGGCGTCTACTGAGGTACAGGGCTGCAATATCTAGACTTCATTGTTACGAGCACCAAAATTGTCCGCCTTCCCGTAGCTTATGCTTCATATGCATCAATGGTACGCTAAGGAGAGGCAAGGCCGGGCCGCTGAACGGTGTCGTTTTCGAGTGTCGATCTGCAACTTTGAGCCACTAGTGCCATTCCTCCAAGGTAGGCGACACCACGGATGGAAGGAAGCCTTCCGCTCCTCCCGGTAAGCGTGGGTGATGCCCCGCCAGATTCCACTGAACGCTGAGCGGTCAAGAAAGGTCGGCAAGACCAGGATGGATGGATGCGTGGGTTGTATGTCGGTGTGGGTGCATGTGGCGTTCGACATCAATGCATTGTTCTTTTGTGCTCCAATCATTCCAACCGCCCTGCCGTATGCAGGCCAACAAAATAGGGTACGAAACAAAGAGGGGGACCCATATCAAGTAGCAGCGTGTACTCGCACAGCTGACCAGGCTGCGGTGGGAGGAGAGGGGAGGGGTAAAATGTCAAAGTCGCACCCCCCTTCCCCCTTTGATCAGTCGAATCCTCTTGGAACAAGTTTAGCATCCATCAGCCAATAAGACTGATTGTCCTTTTGTGAAGTACAAGGTGGAATTGTGCTTTTGCTTGACAGGGATCCAGTTCGCCTCAAACAGGCTCAACTACACATGAGCTTAAAAGGGGCAGAATCACCCGCAAACACGATCCGAAGAGCACACAAATTCAAAACTCTCTAGACTTGACACGCTTATCTTACTTTCACTTTCTCTTCATTCTCTTAAGTTCTATACCATCCAACATGGCCCCTAAGCGTGCGTATGGCGTCGATTGGGAGCCTTACCGGGAGGAAATCATCTCTCGTTACGTGAAACAAAATCAAACTGCTGAAGCTACTGTCAAGTATCTGGAGGAACGACATGGGCTTCGCGTTACGTATGTGCTTTAGAAGATCCACTCTTACCTATCAGTTATGAAATGCTCATGCGAATCATCCAGGTTGCGTCAATTCAAGTACCAGTTTGATGGCTACAAGAAGCTGTCGGCTGACGACTGGAAGGGAACAGTTCTTCCTGCCGTAATGAAGCGGCGTCTGGAAGGGAAGGAAAGCGACGTCTATTTTCGTGGAGAGAAACTCTCTCCGAAGCGCGTTCGGAGGGAACAGGATCGATATCGAGCTGTCCTGCCCGACAACCCTTCAGAGATTGATACATCCGAAGGTGTGTACGATCCAGATACTCCCTTCTCCATGTAACTCACTCACTCCGACTTGCATCTTGTTAATAGTGATCGGATCAACCATCGACGACAGAATATATGTCTGCACACCGGCAGCGATCCCCTCTTCACCATCTCCTTCCAATCTTGGGATGGAGGCTCCAGAACTGCCTGTAACTGTCCCCCAAGTTTCACATTCTGCATCAACTCTCCCTTTTCCGGGTCTCACAACGGGCACCATACTTGGACAAGGTCTGTTTCGCTAGTCGGCTCAAACCCCCTGATTTCGAAATCGAGAGATATACTGACAGGCCTACAAGATTTTGGCGAGTCTGACAACTCTACTATCGACTTCGATGTGACCCTCAACATTAATGGATCTCAAAACTGCACTACAGTATCAGTCCCCGATATAATCAGAATCGAGTTGCTGCGTGATCTGCCATACTTTCAACTGCAATCTGCGGTTATGACTGGTGGGTGTTTCCACTCATGGTGACACGCCTGGCTTGTCACTAATTAGACATGAAGCTGTTGGCTACTTCCCGAGGCAAAAAAGCCTAGGTTTTGGCGCATGTAGCTATCCCGCAAGTCTGGGCGGAATTCGAGTCGGCGATATACTTCCCGTGCTAGGCAGTGCGATGGGATTTTGGCAGATCTATAGGAGTGATGGGGCGACGATCGTTTCCGAGAAACTACAAGAGTTGATTCCTGCTCGGTCCTCACCGGACAACGGAACTCCCGCCCAGATATTCCTGGACAATTCACAGAAACCCGAAATCGTCCAAGTTTTTGAGCTTGCCGCTTTCATGGCCTCCAATAACAGCACGGATTTCAGTGTCTTCACCTTCCTCAGGTGGGTGAACGACAATCGTCAAGAAACCGCACTTATGCGATTTCTTAAGCTTAACACGTCCACCACGAGGGCATTCGCACGGAAACTCGTGAAAGCGGGTGCTCGTCTGAGCCGAAAGACATTCCTGAAGGAGCTTTCAGCTATTGGAATACCGTTTAACCATGCTGCAGAGGAGCTACTGGCGATCAACGACACCGAATTCCGCTCTTTCGTCCTATCCAAATTAAGGCCCGAGTCGATATCAGGAAGACCGGGAGGACGTTTGCTTCTTCGAGTGGTCGAAAGTAACGACGTACTTAACGCGAAAACAATCATCTGTGCCTGCGCGGAAATCAACTATTCCAATGGCTTTGACACCCCACTTATCACCGCTGTTGAGTCTGGCAATCTAGAGATGGTCAAAGTATTGATCAAAAGCGGTGCCGACCCCAACTTCAGGCCTAACAGCGAAAAATCTCCTCTCGGTCAAGCTATTCAATTATTGCATGCACCACTTGTAAGGTACCTCTTGGATCATGGGGCCATTGTTAGCGCTGCGGTTTCCAGCGACATCGCCTCCATTGCTAGGAGACCCACACCTGAGATAATCAGCATGCTAGAAGGCGCTAGGGCTCCAGGGGAAACGACCTTTTATGATATTCTGTCTGCTGCTTCTGACTCCAATATTTTCTCAGTCTTTCTCTCAACGCACAATGTGTCTGAAGAGATGGCTCTGTTAGCCTTGCGCTTGGCGATAACCCGAAATATGTCAGGAGAAGTTCTCTGTTTGATACAACACGGACCACTACGGGGATGTGATGAAGCACTAAGACAAGTGATCGAACACGGGCTACAACATTTACCCAATGAGAAAGTGAAACTGTTTGTGAAGCTCTTGATTCAAGAAGGAGCGCACCCTGATGTCTTCGAACTCCTGCAAGAGATGCTTGACAATTACAAATGGGACGATGGACTTGCTAACATTTTAATTGATACTGGTTTCGACCTTCAGCTAAACGGACCACGTTTGGTTGAATGTGCCCTGGCTTGTGGTTGCCACGACGCGGCATCCCTCTTGATTGACCGCGGTACTTGCATCAATAGTTACGGCGATCACTTGACCCCATTTCAAGCGGTCGCTTTGAAGGGAAAGCCGGTGCTGCTGGGATATCTCGCGGCCCAGGGTGCCAAGATCAACCAGAAAGCCTATCCTAACAAAGGATTCACCGCTTTACAGGCTGCGTCGTTAGGCAAGTCTGTAGAGAAGGTCAAATTCTTAGTAGGTCTCGGCGCGGATTTGCATGCCCCGCCCGCTAAGACGGGAGGCACTACGGCCTTGGAAGCCGCAGTTCATCCGGCACGATCCGTTTTCGAACACATAGATGAAGATGAGGACAAGTTCTACTACAAAAGCGACCATGCGGCGGTCGAGATTTTTCGATTCCTTCTCAAAAAGGGAGCATCCGTTAACCGTCCGGGTTCATCCGACGGCCCTCTCCTACACGACATCATAGAACGTCGTCTCACCAGCCTGCTAAAGGAAGCACTCGATGCGGGGGCACGCCCCGACCAATGGTGGAGCACTGGCTATTACTCCAGGAAAAATAGGACGCCAATTCAGCTGGCGGCAGAACGCGGTGACTTGGAAGCGGTTAAATTGCTCATCGGCGCCGGCGGAGATATCAATTCCCCTGCACATCCCGACTATGGAAGGACTGCACTACAAGCCGCGGCAGCTTCACAGAAGGTGGCCATGGAAATGATTCGGTTCCTCCTAAGCCAAGGAGCAGATGTCCATGCTCCTCCCGCAAGAAGAGGGGGCGTCACTGCACTTCAAGGGGCAGCGATCCAAGGACACGTCAACATTGCCCTAATGTTTATAAGCGAATTGGGTGCAGATGTAAATCAACCTCCAGCCCTCTTTGAGGGGCGAACTGCCATAGAAGGAGCGGCGGAGCACGGACGACTCGACATGGTGCAGGTTTTGCTCAATGCCGGAGCCGTCGGGGATGTATTAGACAATACGGGTTTTAAGAAAGCTATAGATCTGGCTCGGGGGTGTGGTCATGTTGAAGTCGCTGAGTTGCTGGAAGCTCACTGGAGAGGTGAACAGTCTGGATACTTGAACCTTGGATTATAGGTATTTTCTACGCGGGGACTGTAGGAACTCGAAGGAGGACTCGGGGCATTACACTGCACTTTCTTAACAATCCTAAAATCTGGTTTGGAAGGAACAGACTGCGGATTATATTCTAATGTACACGATATACTGGAGAATATACGTCCTCAGTACTCTTTCCAAGTTCTTTTCCCCGAACCGTCAACCGCGACCCTCTCCCTCGCCGTCGTGCGGCCCCATGCAAGGAGAACCACATGTTACACAGAGCTATCTGTCGTGACGAGCCAGGAAATCTCAATATCCGATTCTGAATGAGTTCTATACATTATCTGCAGTTCCTGGCTAGCTCAAAAGTGTTCCAGCCGTGTCCTTCTTGGATAATGGACGCCCTTCATATCAGCCGAAAACCCTGTCGATTTAATTCTTTCTAGGTTTCGTGTCTTTGCCCAGATCGCGTGAGGGATAACCGAAAAGGCCCCGAGAGACCTGTAATGATGATGAGCTCAGTGGATCAACCCTAACGGAAGGAGAGAGCTAGGTGCGAAATGGGGTGTCGACGGATCGCGATGGCTGAATGTCGTGGAAGACGGTTTCTTGCTTGGTGTGACCCAAGGCGGGTTTGTCTTCCTCCGCCATCTGTCGTGGGATATTTCTTTACCAACTTGAAATATACAAAAGTAAAACCTTTAGGTTCAAGTACATGCAATTAGTATTTCATCCTATTTTCTCGTTCCCAACGAGGATATAAACCAGGGTACTTCCCACCCCGTTGAGCCGGAACTCTTTTGCTGTTTCTTTCTTCCTTATTAAACTCTTTCTTGTCAAACTACATGCTTGAACTTCATATCAATCCGGCAGTTCTTACATGCTCACGCCTTCGGTTCCCGGTTCTGTATCTAAGTCTCTTGAAGCCGTTTCTCCCATCCATCTAGCCCCTTGCTTCGATACCTATCAGGATCACAGCAGTCCCGTCAACGTTGCGCCCACGATGTCTGACCCCCATCAGAGCGTGAGACCATTTCTGCTTTCCCTATATAACACCTAAAAAGACCCATACTTCTAAATGTGGACGGACTCTGACTTGCTTTACTACTTAGCTAAATGATAACATCCCAATGGAGCGCTGGCTCCTCCAGACTCCCAAAGAAGAACCCTTTCATGGTCTATCAGGTAGCTCTATAGTGGAGTTCGCTTATCACTCATTTAACCTTGAGGAAGCGCTTGGCTATAGCCTACACTATGTAGAGGTTGATGATATTATTCTTGACCTTTCCGTTGCTTCGATGGAATGTCAGGAGTCGCGTACAGCTTAAGGCACGGAATGCACGAGGATGGTGTCTCAGTTTTATATGGAAGTCTAAGATGATGGAGAAGGGGATCATGGGAGAATGTGATGTGTAGAGAGTTCAGCACCAGGTTCAAGGACAAATACACGACCAGTGTCTCTATCACCTTGACTTAGGAAATTGGGACTGATAACTATAAATAACTGACAAGGGTGCTAGATGAACATGGCTGGCCTAAGTTGGAAAACGTCCAAGATCATGTGCATCGCACCGTTACACTGTGCGTCTCTGTTTCATCCAAGCTTCTACCGAACTATTAAGAGATGCTGAAGAATCTACCAAATTAGTATGTAATTTCCAGTGTTTGGAGGGACTGCATTATCGCTGGACGGAAACTTGGTGAGGAGAATCGTGGGGCGGAAAGGATAGCGTGATCCCCATGAAGACGATGTCCTCCTCTACGTTGCATACTAGTACCAATATAGACACCTAAAATTCTAACCTCGATGAGCCTGATGAGAACGGCGATGGCATAGTTCTGGTTAGCGGTCTTGCTGGACAGACAGGTTCACCGCAAACGAAACGGGGAAAAGTGGGGTGCGACAAGGTGGGATCATTAGGGGCTTTGCTTCGGTGACTGTTATGTTCCCAGTTAGCTTGGGGTGCAAGCAACCAAACTGATGCTTTCACTCTGAACATTCGGCTTTGTAGAGAGATGGGTTGGAGCACGCAAGAACAAGTGGGGAGGGGGCTGTCCCTTATTCTACCATTTTGAAAGTCGTAGAATTGGAGCCACCCCTCCTCTGTTTCACCACCTACTATTCTAAAACGGGAGAGCTCCCAATCTTAGCAAAAAGTGAAAATAGTGTAAAATACCAACCTCTTCTAATAGAATTTATTGTAGGCTAGATCGCTACTGGAGAGACGGCACTAAGGCTACTCCGATTAGCAGCCCACTATATTGATATACTGCGGGCAATGTTGAAGGAACGCAACCTTGAGACACCGGGGGGGCCTTAGGGGCGTGTGCTTATTTCCGTTTTTTAAAAAAAAACGGAAATAAGCACACGCCCCTGCCAAACTCTCACATTCCCCTTGTCTACGGCCCAACGCCAAACCGCCCCCAGCCACCCTCTCTGCCCGGCACCATCTAGAGTAAACTCGACCATACCATAAACGCCGTACGCCGCACGCTTGCCAGTCGTCGGCACGATTCAGGGCCGTTGTAGGCCAAGGCGTCGTCCCTCCATCTCTTATCCGCGTCGCTCAAGTTCGGGTTCTCCATATGAAAGTTTGACCTTGTCGTTATGGGTCCAGGTGTAGAGGGAAACAGAAGGCGATTGGTTTTACTTATTATATATTATTATATACAAAAATATTGATCGAAAATGTAAATAAAAATTGAATTAAAAAGTTATATGATGACTATTTACGAACTCTCGTAGCTATACTCGGACTACACTTATTAATAATAATATAACAGCCTTCTATGAGTTTTTCCACTTCTGTTTTCAGAACTCCCTGGTCCACCTTCCTTCGCCCTAAAAAATGAAGGAGCTAAGAGTGGTTCTGTGCTCTGATTTGTTCGGCATGAATATTCAATGGGTTCCGGGCTGATTGGGTTGTTTCCCCGCTCTTGTAGCCTCACCTTCTTTCATAAGCCTGTAGATTGCGTTTTCGGGAAAAATTCGCTTCTGACACTAAAGATTGACCATGGCCGAGCTTGCGCTTGGCGTACTCGGCGTTTCTGGACTCTTCAGCGCAACACTCGACGTCTGGGCCTTTGTCGACGCTGGCCAGGGTTACGCCCAGTCCTTCAGGCGTCTTCGCACGAAGCTCGATCTCCAGCGAACTCTCTTCGTGAACTGGGGAAAGAGTGTGGGTTTTGGTACGGAGAAGGGATACCACGAGAAGCTAGATGAGCCCGACACGAAAGAAATTGTGCTGCAGGTCTTGACAGAAATTTATCTCATTCTTTCGGAGACGGATCGACTCGCCCTAGAATATGGGGTGAGATTGCTCGATGACGACGAGGCGCGACGACCACAAGCCATTCCGAACCGGCTGCTTTCCTCGAGAATTTCGGCAAGTGTTTTTCGGCCCAGATATGAAGAATTTCGGCGGGTTTTCCGCCGTCACTTTAGAAAAGATTCACCCAAGACGGAGGGCGGAGTCGCGGTGGTCACGACAGCACACCTCTGCAGGCAGCGGTTCAGCAAGCGCGGGCCAAGATCAAGCAACGCCAACAAAGCTCATCCCTATGGACAAAAGCGAAATGGGCCATTCGAGACGAAGATAAGCTGGACAGGCTAGTGCGAGACCTGACGGAGCTTGTCACGGGGTTGCGCAGTCTAAGCTCGGATTTTGTCGATTCTGAACGCGAGAAGCAAATTGCGAATGAAACCATTTCTGATATCGACGACATCCAGGATCTGCGGGATGTCCAAGAAGCTTCGACCGAATCGTCTCCTCTTTCGGTATCAATTGGTGCACGTATTCAAAGCCTGATGCCCAGCGCCTCCACTGCCTTTTACTCCGCGAGATCGCGGCTGAGTGAAATCTCCGTTCCCGTCGACTTGTATGGCAGCGCTCCAGGAAACACCAATCCCTTCTCGCTATCGGCTAGATTTAGGCAGGAGTCTGGTAGCAACCAGAGGACCAACCAAACAGACCGGGACATCGGTTCCACTTCAGACACCGACGAACAGACCGAGGCAGAGCCACAAGGCCCGAACTCGGTGCCTGGGGTGGATACAGTTTCATGGAAGTTTGCTTCGGGTGTCAGAATACATGGCATTGATGGACCAGTTATGCGAGTTGAAATGATAATCGATGCCCCGGATGACACGGCTTATAAGGACGGCCAGTTCCGCATCCAATTCTGGATTAGGCACGCTAAAATTATCGAAAGTGATGAAACTCGGGTTTCTGTTAGCCAGGTTACTTTACGATTCATGACGCGAGTCTGCCACCCATTGGTATGCACAAACGGGTATGTCCATGCTCGTTTTTTCGTACCTAGTAGCGCCGTGCTTCTCATATCCGAACACGGAGTGGATACATATCCCCTCTGTCGGAAAGTGGCATACTTTATTACTCGCACCTTGAGGTACTGCGGATGGACCAGCCTCGAGGACAGGTTTGACAAGAGAATAGGGTCGGTTCAAAGTTTGGAGGAGACGGCAAATGACTGGACTCAAAGATATGCTCAAGGGGCGGGCTCGCGACGGCCGATTTATCCCCCTGAATCTAGTGTAGTAGCCCAGGAGTCGTCTACACTCTACTTTAACACGTTGTCTTTCATGCGCAAGCCATCACCTCTGATGTTGGATCAAGATCGCTGGGAAGCACAAGGAGTGCCCGGGGTGTCAGTAGTGCTACTAGGCTATCCTGCGGTTCAAACCTGGGCGGGTCAACTGGTGCCGGAGGTCAAGGTGGTTGGCTAGTAAGGACGACTGCCTGCGAGCTTTACCACCCAGTCTAGGCCGCCCATCATTCACTGTTCTCCGGGACCGCGCTTCTCAATAATATGTTGGCATAGGGTTCTATAGGAATCAGATAGTTTACTCCCACCCAATCACCTCTTCGCGAGAGTAGACTAAACGAGTCAGCCAAACACGGCTCATCGATTTGTCTACTCAGATGACTTTTGTAATAATAGCCTTGATTATCTAGACGTAAAATGTGGCGGCCGAAATTGTATACTTAGAGAAAATAGTGATGTAGGCATTCTCCATCGGGAATATATTCATTCTCATGTCCAGACATCCTCCCAACCACTAATAACCTTGTGCCCAGAGCCACATAGGATCCCTCGCTACCATTGCGGGCTTATAACCAGGCACCCCTTACACAACCTTGGCAGCCGGAATCTGGTGCTCCCAACTTATCCTGCCCTTTGGCAAGTCCGTACTAGGAACATAAGAAAGCACGAGACCCCTCCTGACAACAGGCGATACAACACGATTGACAACAAATCTAGAAATAAAAGGCCATGAGAAAACGAAACGGGAAAGGAAGAAATGTAGACGACTCCTCCAAGCCTGGAGTCTCGTAACGAGCGCCGATCGGTCGTAGTCTTGCTGTAATCCCTCCACCCTTTGCTCTCGGTACGTCCTAAAGACCCCCGAGAGAGTCTGATTATCGGCTTGTCCGCCAGGCGCTGCTTTTATCGCGGTATGCAGGCCGTTAGTGAGTGCAACGATGTCCTGTATGGCGTTATTCAGCCCTAGACCCGCATTCGGCGTAAACTTGTGGATGGCATCACCGACGAGGACAATGCGGCCCCAACTCCAATGCATCGCGATGCCTTCTCCCAGATCAGACAAACCAGCTGTCTGCCGCTTCTCGAATAGATCCTTGACCTTGAGGGTTTCCGTGACAGGATACTCGGCCACTTTCGCCACGAAATCCTCCACGTCCTTGTCGTCGTAGACGGTGTCTCAGTCGTCGGCTTCGGAAACCTGTCATAGAGCATGATCCAGCCGCGGTCTCGGCCTGTTAGATACATGGCGGATAGATCCTTGCCCGGCGTCTCGAAGGCCTGACCCGGTTCGGTCGGGGGCGGAAAGCTGAACCAAAGGCACCTGTACTCGGCGGGGAACGGGTTCTCCGGGTCCCAGTCCCTCTTGGGGTCTTCTGCGAGAGCCAGTTCCCTCACGATCTTGCGGGCCACGCTGTGCACGCCGTCCGCTCCGATGACGATGGAGCCCTCGAAGACAGATCCGTCGGCTGCAGTTACCTTGACTCCTTCCTCGCCGGATTCGATGCTGGTGACTCTCTTATTTGTCAGGTAGCGTGCCTTGGTCTCGTCGGGGAAATTGTCGTAGAAAAATTGAACAAGCTGTGCACGATGGAATGCGACCAAACCAATGCCATGGCTTCCGGGAAATTCGGTTAGCAGACATGACACGATTTCGCATGCCAAGTTTACAGAGTAGGGAGACGACCAGCACACGCTCACTTTTCTTTGAAAGTTTCCAATTCCGGCACATCCTTGAACACACGCCCGTCTTGGAGGAACCCCTTGACGGAGAGCAACTCGGCACCAATTTCGAGCAGCTTATCATAAAGCCCTAGCTGACGTATGACTCTGAGATTCTGCGGGCCAAGGACCATAGCCGCGCCGTGGTCGACGACCACTTTGTCTCTCGCTTCGAGGACCACAAAGTCGATTCCTGCCTTGTAGAGGATGTGGGCGGCAGTTAGCCCTGCGGGCCCGCCTCCGATAATGATTGCCTTGAACTTTTCCGGTGCCATATTTCTTAATTGGGCAGAGGCATTGAGCAGCTTCACTCTCGTGGTCTCGGCAAGTTGGGGGAGTAATTGGGGTTGAAATGCGATCTGATAAGTGATGGTAGGTAGACGGCCGGATGGTGTCATTTACGTTCGGGATAGCGACATGGTCTTCCGGGTTCACAGGCCTCTCTCCATCCACGTTTCATCAAGTCACTTCGTCACAAATGTCGTGTGACTTCGGCCGCTATCTCGGAGGAAGAAGGAAGAATATACCAAGGGATTGCTTCCATTGCAAAATTCTCGCTTGCGAAGTCAACACTTCTAGCAGCCCGTTTATGATTCATGGGATTCGATGGGCAGGATGTTTAGAGAGTGGCTAAGGCCCCGGCTTCAATTGAATCAAGAAAGAAAATGCGACGGTACATTGCGCGTAAGTTAAACGACAACTGCATACTTCCCTGCGAAATTAGCTGCGTCACGTCTTTACCCTAGACTAAGGAAAGCCTCCCTTTTAAGCAACTTAAGTGGGCGTTGACGCCACACACGCCCTGCCAAGCTGCAAGGAGAATCTCCCTTGCTTCACGAAACCCGCTGAATTCGTGGCCTGTGGAACGAATATATATATATATATATATGGGTGCCAGGGTGGCATGGATAAACTAGGATAGTTGGATGTAAGCCTCTATGACAGCCAGCCATGTATAGACTACGATGCCCGCCCAGACCATGTCTGTGGCATACCCAAGGCCACTCAGAGAAATCCTGGGCGCTTCCGCGCAAGTATTTTCAATGCTGAAGGAAGGCCTGCCTCTCGAACAACCCCTAACCAAGTCCTATGACAGGATAGCGCCCCCATCACACAAGGCAATCTCTTGAGGAGATTACGTATTGACAACTGTGGAGTCCTAGCATTTAATTCGGTGCCATAGATGATATCTTGCCTTTTACAGATTTCTGAGAGAAGGGCGTGGCAGCTTTAGAGGCTTATAAGGAAGTCCAGTCCCTAGGTTACTGACACTCCTTTAAGACAAACACCAAAACACAAACGGCTATTAGGCATCGGCTTCTTAGGCAAAGGCGCCGGCTTAAAAAAAAGAGCTGAACAGAGTCGACAGACAAGCTGGTTATCGTAGACACATATCTTCTGCTGAAGCACAAAGGGAACATTGCCTCTGTAATAACGTCTCCTTTCTCGACATTTCAGGGACCAATCCCAATATAACCCGCCCATAGTGATAAAAAAGGCTTCATTTATCACCACATCTCGTAGAGACTCGTATGCGCGGTTTCTCTTGCCGTGCTGGACGAACGCATCACACGCGACCCGGTCAGCCTCCGAAGCCATCCGCTATAATCAGGTTACCAAGCATCACCCTCCAGAACACATCGTCAATTAAGCCCTGTCCTGCATATAGCGCTTTAATGCCGGACTGCTTGGACACCATAAACTGCTCTAGAAGAGGCGCCCAGCTCGGCATGCCAGGCGCACAATGCGGCTTGCCTCGGAACCCCGGTAGCGCCAGCGCTGTAGCATGTGCAAGGGGCCCCAGAGCATTGTAGAAGACGGAGAGAGGATGGCCTCTTGCATGGTCCAGATACGAGACCACCAAGCGCTGCCGCGCATGAAAATGGGGTGGAAGGCGCACCGCGCGGTATCGGCGGAGGGTCCTTCGCTGAGAAATAGCTTATATAGGTAATGAACCCATAGCTCGGAAACAACCACAACCTGAAAGTCAATTGAGGGAAGACACTACCCCGAGACCTCAACGGAACAACTATCATACTAAACAGAACACCCGCATCTTTGTCTTTGCTTCCTCCAGATCTTCCAGCATTTCCCCATCCATAACGCCATGAACATCTGTAATACGTGGATCTCGAGTCAGAACTGCTGATGTTAACATTGATAAAAGGGCTTGACTCACAACATTCGCCAACAAGATAGTACATGTCGAAGTCCTCATACTTGCGAACGATGAAGGGGACTTTTGCACCCAGAAGTATAACCACTACATCGCCGACCCTGGTCCCAATGGGCACGCGGCCCATAAACCCGTTTTCCGTGGCACAGAATGTGAAGTGAAAACTTCGAAGGATGAGTGCGTTATCGTCTTCGGGACTCATCCCGTCGTCCTTTCCATCAGCCTCAGGTTGCTTTAATCCTTCTTCCAGACATTGGTCTTTGGTAGTATCTTGATGGTCTTCCGCCGCGTCGTCTAGTTTGAACACGCTATGCATAGCTTCGACCAAGACTGGGGCGGTCCGTCGTGTTCCGTCAGCGTTTCGGCCCGTGAGAGCGGTATGGATAAACGCTTCTTTTTGCTTTCTCAAATCGCCGTAGACATGCTTTGGATGGGTCTCATCGCGCCACATCGCCCAATCACTGTCAATGCGGAGCCCGCCCACCGTTGCTGGCGCGACAGCGCTGATAACGCCCACATGTATCCCAGCGGCCGCCATCAGAGTTTCATTTATGAATTCGACGACAGGGGGGAAGTTGCCGGAAGCCTTGAAGGGACAGTTGCCGATGGTGTTTATTTGCGCCGAATCAAGAGACCGGATGCGCCAGTCCGGTATCCATGATGGCAAAACAGTCTCTCTGACGTCTTTCAGCAATGCTTCAGCTGCTGGGACCCAAGCCTCGATCTGGGCCCCTCCACTTGCGTCCGCTTCCGGAAGGACCTTAATCCAAGCCAGCACATTAATTTGCATATGTTTATCGAAATCCCTCCCGTACAGTTCGGAGCCGTCGGTGCTACTACTTTCCGAGAACGAGCGCTTGCAAGCACTGAGGATATCCAAGTCTCGGCTTCGTTCAATTGTCTGGACGACCACCGATCGATATAAAGAGAATACGGATAAGCTGTAGTCGGCCTGAATCCCGCTCTTCTTGCCGTCAACGAGATTCAGAATGGCGTAAACGTGATCTCGTGGGTCGGTCGCCTCGCGATTTCGGTAGAGAATCAGGCCGTCTAACAAGGACATTCTCTTTTTGAACCTAAGTCCCTTCATGTAAGCAGTTACCAGGGAATAAACCGGTTTCACCTCGCGCTCTGCTGGCGTTGACTTGAATTTGTCGGGGAGCACTTCGACCGGGAGGCTTCCTATGAGGCTGAGGGCGGCGAGCCAATGCTCCCACGGCTGTCGAAAGGACCCATAACACACGTAAAGACGCTTGCTCAAGAGCACTTCCTGCACGATCCACACCCGGTCCCAGTATTGTCTGTCCAGTAAGCTGTTGAGCGCCTGTAAGCCCGGGGCAATGCCTTCGCCTAAGCAAAGGTCGAGTATAGATTGTGCTTTTCTGTCTTCATTCCCTGTCTCCCGGGGATCCTTTCCCCTTATGATCCCGTGCAGAGTATCCACCAGCTCAGCCGCCAGGTGAGAATCATCCTCAGCTTCACCCAGCCACATCAATACCTCATCAGCACGCTTATAAACGTCGCCCATCAGGCGTACCTGGTGGTTCCGTTCTTGGACATCATCCTGGTTGATGCACAAAGCGTCAACCCACAGTTCAAGCGGTTCCCTATCCCGGCGGAGTCGCCTGAGAGCGGCGAAGAGATTTGCTGTGATTGGCACGGGGGCACCGTCCACTAAGATTGTCCGTGGGTGGCTTCTCTCCCCCCAAACATAGGAGAGGGCCGAGTACGACGACGACGACACCGTGTTAGCGAGCCCTAATATTCGGCGGCTGAACGTGCACTGGATTTGCGCGTCCGGGTCTGCGCTCGGGAGGAGAATGACGGTCCGGATCTCCCGCAGAATGAGGCTTAAACGCTTGCCGTATATCCTGTGACCCGTTTGGAGAGCACCGGTGGCTTCATATTTGAGGTGACGGTACGATTTCAAAATACCCGACGCAATTGTTTCCAACCTGCGGACCATGCTTTGGAAACCCTCCCTGGAATCCGAGCTCCCAGGTTGGTCTTTGGAGGCATCGGAGATGGATTGATTCTGGTTGTGCTGCTCAGAGGTAGTTTTCCCAGGGATTTCTTGGAGCTTCCCTCTCAAAATATGCGACGGTTGCTTCAGCGCCGTTTTAACCTTGTGAGCCGAAACCCACTTAGAAACTCGATATTCGGTTCTGCTTTGGTGGCGAGTCTGTTGGTCCTCAGTCAGCGCACTTTTTGCGACGACAAGTAGAATACACAGACCACAACAATAGAAAAGCTGCAGGCGAGGAGACAGGTACATATAAAACAAAACAATACATACATACCATGCTGCTCTTCGAACCTCCAACAATTTCGAATTGCCTACAGAGTTGATGCTGGTATGAACTGAAGTCTAGGCGGTAGCGTTGCTGTGCTATGGTCGCAGGCCATATCCTGGCACATAAAAAGAGAGAAGAAGGGAACGGGGAAAGAAATTGCTTTCCGCAGTGCTGTTTCCCATTCTGGAATACATGCAGGTGGGAGGTAGGGGTTGGGCATACTCTGATTGCTTTGTGTCGATGGGTTGGGGTGCTGAAATTAGTTGCGCAGCAGTTGAATATTCATCACAATCTAGATGCCCAAGCTTGTTATCTTTCTGTGGTTGGCCAGCTTTGGCCTATATTGGTGATGTGGTAGGTCTTGGCGTGACATATTCTCACGGACACGTAGCCACCAGGTCCCAGGTCCAATAGCATGCTCTCTGTGGCATCTTGTACATTGTGAAGGCTTCCTAGGGATAACCTGGCTCTCGAGCTTGAGGTGCGTGCCATGCCGACTCAGTAATAGATTTTACTACGCGATGGACTCGGGGGGTGAGGGGCAACCGCGCACCATCAGGCCAGGGGCCTGATTGGAGGAAGGGTCGAAAGCGACACACGTTTCTGGGAGGTATTCGGCAGTACGAAGGACAATAGTGTCCCAAAATTGGGCTCGGGAACTCATCCTCATAACTCCGCCATACTTTTTACACTTTTGTGGAAGGGGCAAGTATAGCTGGGGTGGCCTGAAAGAATGACCTCCCCTTTGCTCAGACCGGCTCAGGCGTAGCTCAGGCCCCAGCCCAGGTGGCTTAGTTCCCTCCCAAGACAGAAGTGGAAATTGATGAAGGCAACTCGTACGTAATGCAAGGACTTGTCGCATATCCCTTTTCCTCCTCTCCTACCCCAGCACAAACCCATCTTGATCCACAGCAGAGCCCAAGGCTCGAATCCGCAAAACCGTCATAATACACCCTTCTTTTTTTTTTATTATAAGAAAATCGAGACGATAGTGGAACCGTTCTGTCCATGGCCTCAAGTGAGGGACTATGGAGAATGGACACCGGGCCGTCCTCGCTGGGCATGATATCTTCTCCTCCGAGCGACGACTTTCAGGTCAGTATCCGAGTGAACGCTCATACAATGACGGCTGGCTGGGAGGATAATTTCTTTAGAGGGCTTGATAGCTTTATCTAGGTAATAGTCAAGCATTCAAGTGCAGGTCCGCCTCAGGCCATCGAGAGTTTGGAACTCCCAGTTTGGGTCGGGAATCTATAATGCTGTTCTTGAATCGGATGATACGACGGGGAGCAGAACACAGGCTATCTCGTCTCCCCAGGCTGGTGACGGAAGATGGCAGATCTACGGATACAAATTGATGCTCTATTTGCTGCATTGCTTCTCCTCTTTTTTACGGGTTCTACATCCGCACGAAAAGAACCGGGCTATTATACTTCTCCGTTGTTGAGGCTAGCGTGTGAAATCTACGAATTGGAAGTCCCCCTCGTCACATCGCGGGCGGAACGGAATCTTCAAGTCCCCGATTGACCGCCAGCCATTTTCCCGGGTCCCTTCCACGCCACGCATAACAACGAGCGCCCGATTTGGCGCCACCAATGTCACCAGGTGCTCTGGCAGTCAGAGGGCGATCAATCTCTCTTCGTCGGCATTCGAAATTCTCAAGAACGGCGATAGACTTCTCCCTTAACTCCCTGCTTAATTCCCCCTCTTCCATTCTCCATCTCCGCGTGTTCCGCAAAGGAGGCACTTGGGCCGGAGTGGAAGCTTCGAGTATGTCTCAAGCCTCGGATGAAACAAGGTTGATCATGACGCGTACGTCCTATCCACTACGCCTGGTGCCATCCAGTTGCATCAAGACATAGTCAATTGATTGAAAATAGTGCGGCCACTCTGTCAGCCACTTGCAGATTTTCAAGGAAACTTAAAATCCCTTTCGGACTTTGTTAAGTCCGATACAGTTCACTGCAACCTCGAAGGAACCCCAGTTACCTCTCCGTCAGAACCTTGATTCGACCATACTGACAAGCTGCCAAATGTCCCGAAATACTTCGTTGCCGGAGGTTACTTTAGCTGCATCGTTAAGTCCACGGCATGTTCCGACCCATGGCCTACATGTCTCACTCCGACGATGATAGGCTTAAACATACGCCATTGTTCCCGGAGAAAGGAGGAAGGGACCTGCGTATAATGCGAACGCCTTCGTCTCCAGAGAAGCCCAATTCGTGTATATAAAGGCCAGAAGTATCCCCATTTCTCAACTCCTCTCAACCAGCCCAATCACTTATACATACCTACAAACATCTCTGCCCCAGCAGTCACATTAAGACCCATACCCAACTCGCTTACAAGGGAATTCTACTCATCAGCCTAAAACCTTTCCACACCCAACCAACATGTCTCGCTACGCTGCCGCCCACGCCAATCCCCAAGGCCCCGGCGACGCCCGTCCCACCGCCCTCCAAATCATCCAAGACGAAGGCCTCGTCAACAAACTCACCGGCAAGATCGCCCTCGTCACGGGAGCCAACGTGAGCATTGGTCTCGAGACCGCCCGCGCCCTGCACGCCACGGGCGCAACAGTTTACATCGGCTCCCGTTCTGTCGCCAAGGGCGAAGCGGCGCGAAAGGACATCCTCGACTCGGATCCGTCCAACACGGCGCCCGTTCACGTTTTGGAGATCCAGCTCGATTCGTTCGAGTCCGTCCGCAAGGCGGCGAAGGAGTTTAGAGGAAAGGAGAAGTCGTTGAATCTTCTCGTTCTCAATGCCGGTGTCATGGCGACGCCCGAGGGTAGGACCAAGGATGGATTCGAGACGCAGTTTGGTACGAATCATCTGGGCCATTTCCTGCTTTTCCAGCTTCTGAAGGATCTTCTTTTGGCGGGAAGCACGCCCGAGCTCAACTCCCGCGTGGTATCCGTCTCGTCCATCGGCCACCGCGGCAGCGAAGTCCGCTTCGACGACTACAACTTCGAAAAGTCCCCTTACGACCCCTGGCAGGCGTACGGCCAGGCCAAGACGTCAAACATCTACCTCGCCAACGAGATCGAGCGTCGCTACGGTGCCCGGGGTCTTCACGCGCTCTCCCTCCATCCCGGCGGTATCTGGAGTAATCTGCAGCAGCACGTCGATCCGGCCCTCATGTCTAGCTGGAAAGACGATGACGACACGAACAAGGGTATGAAGAGCCCGGCGCAGGGTGCTTCGACGTCGGTGTATGCTGCCGTGAGCAAGGAGTGGGAAGGTCGTGGTGGGAGGTTTTTGAGCAATTGCCTGGAACAGGGGCCTTGTACGCCGGGGCAGCCGGCCCTGACGTTGGCTGATGAGGGATATGCGGCGTGGGCATTCGATGAGGAGAAGGCGAAAAGGCTTTGGAGAGATTCTTGCAAATTTGTCGGGGTTGAAGATGATGAGTAGATCTAGCTGATGCATCTCATCGAGTGTGCATTGTGGACTCACCTCACGTCAATATAATATGACTCTCTACACTAGAATTGGAATATATTTGGGTTCTTACTAAGAATAACCCCAACTAACTAGAAAGGTTCTGACGGCAAGTTTAAACAGCGGAGATCTTAGTGCTCCATATATAAGAGTTGGAAAGTCGTTGGAATGGCGTTTTGATGAGGAGATCAAGTAAGATTTAAGGCTAGCCGACGAGGCGATCGGAAGTGACTGGCAATTTGATTCTGGCTGTTGAATAGTGCACATCAACCTGAGTCCTCCCGTTCATGGTGTCGATGTATCAAATCTCATGTCTGCCCCTCTCCGAGTAACCTCACCAATCGGCAGGCAATGAGCCTGGTCGAATGGCAAATAGACATAATCAAGACTTGTCGATATACGCGACTCCTTCAAATAGTGACCGTATTCTATCTGCCTAACTGGGTGAAGCGCCCACTCGTCGTAGTCCGGCACCCAGTGCAGGCGCAAGTCCTCGGCGACCCCTGCCCTGATCAGCTCAGCGGCCATCGAGTCAAGTCCAAAGACTCTGACGACGTTCATGGCGTAACCGCCGGCGTGGATGGAGGAGACACCGGCCTCCCTTAAGACGGCGCCCTTGCGGAGGAGGTATCGGAACATCTGCATGTCCTCTTGCAGGACCGCCATTGTAATCGGAGGCGGGTATCCCATATTCACGTCAGCTCCACGATCAATCAAGAGCCGGGCGATTTCTTTGTAACCATGCCGGATAGCCCTGCCGAGAGACGAATCCGTATTGGGGTCGGCGCCGCCGTCTAGCAGGTACCGCACAACCGCGAGAGAGCCGCCACAAACAGCCGGGGCGAGTGGGTCCCCCACAAGTCGCTCGCGATCCATCTTCAACTCCTCCACGAAACGCCGCCCCGCTTTACCCTCGATAAAGTACCGCAGCAGATCAAGATGTCCGTACGCAGCTGCGTGGCTATGTCTCAACACGCAGTTCTTATGCGTGAAGAAGGGATCCTGCTCCCCTCCATAGGCTTCTGTGAGGATCTTCTCGAGCCGGCGGTAAGCGTCTGCCGATGGGGCGTACCGAGCGATCATGTCCAGGCCAACAGTGGACTCCGACGTCCAGGGATCGCCAGGGTCGTGTGCGTCGAGGGCGTGTTGGAGCAGGCTTGCGTTTTGCGATTTGCAGGCTCGGGCGAGGAGTGCTGTCGTGTTCCTCCTGGACAATCCGGCGGCGCCGGTTCGCGCTAGGATTCTCGATTGGATGATGCGTAACATGTCCATGTTTCCGGTTTGCGCTGCTACGAGGAGCCGGGCGGTCAGTTTCTTGTCCGGAAACTATCTCGTCCTCCGTCTCTTCGTGGAAGAGCCTCTGGACGAGTTCGACCTCCCCGATCCATATCGCAGCGCCGAGGAGATCACTAGAAAAGTTATCGGTATCCCATGCAGCGTCATTCACGGGATCAAGCAAATGCCTTCTCCAACTCCAGTCCGCTTTGAAAATGTCAAGTCCAGCCATCTGCTCCAGGCAGTTGAGGAGCACATCGTCCCCGACGCTGGCACCCGTCTCTTCCCCTGCCCTCAGTTCACAAAGACGCTGGGCTAGTCGCAAAAGGTGGGCATATCGCCACGCGCACTCGTCCGTCGAGCGCCACCTATCGTTATATATGCACCGCGCGAAACACTGCGTAACAAGAGGTAGCCATGGTGGTCGGCCGAAAGGTGAGGAGGTGATCGAAATGCGGCTACGCATCGACTGCTCTGCCAAGAGAGCAGGACTGATGGCGTGGTCGAGTATGTCGGTGCGTAGGATAGCTTCCGTGGTGTAGTGGTTGAATTGGCCTTGAGTTGATGTTAGAAACCCCGTACACAAATACATTTAGCTGGGTCAGAAATCAGAAGAGGGAGCAACTTACGATGCACAAGTCTCAGTCTCACCGCCCTGCGACAGGTACGGACGTTGACGGCGTGGAGGAATATTTCCTCGACAAGCTCAGCGGGGAGATCAAAAAGACCCAGCTCCATTTTTCGTCGTCGGGATGCAACCGTGAAAAAAGGTATAGGGGCTAGCGGCCGTGAGAAGGCTCTTTGGAGGGGCCGTCCTTGATAGATTGAGAGCGGTTTGAGGCAGTCCGGTTTGAGATATATGCAGCTCTCCCTCCATGTTTATATTATCCTTCCAACAACACATTCAATCCCACTCTCTCGAGCAGGATGGGACTAAACGAGTTTCTTTACTCATGCCATTAGAAAATATTCGACTGAGCGTATAACACCATAAAATGAGAGCAGGACGACTACATCTAGCATGTGAATGTCTAGTTTTATTTATAGAAAAAAAGCCTTTATGCAAAACGAAGCCGAACCAGACCAAAACCCCCAAAACCTAAAGCCAGATCCAATAAACCATCGCATCAATTCATCTAGAATTCTCTAACAAAACGACCCCCCATATGCGTCAGTTCTCTCCCGTCCCGTAGAAACCCAACCCTCCTCTATGCACCGGTTACCCATTTCTCAATATAATTGCTTTTTCCTTCCCTGACCCTCAGATACCCCCCGCGCCGTTCCCCTCTCCGCTATTCCCTAGTCGTTTAAGCGTGTGGCTTTCCACAAACTCCGTTCGTGTTCCTCTGCACCATCTCCTTCATAATCGGGCCCAAGCACCCAGCGCTCGCTGCCACGAATCCGAGGTACGGCTTGCTCGCATCAAGCACGCGGCTCGTATACTCCGGGTGATACTGCACACCGACGTAATAAGGGTGATCCTTGAGTTCCATAATCTCCATCCTCTCACCCTTATCGTCCTTGCCAAGGAAATTAAGCCCGGCATCGTGCAGCTTATCCACGTACGCGGGGTTAACCTCGTACCGGTGCCTGTGGCGCTCGCTAACGACGTCGACGTTTCCGTACAGCGCGCGGAGCTTGCTCCACTCGCTACCGGGCTGGAAGTGAGTATCGTGGAGACCCAGACGCATGGTGCCGCCCATCTTGGTCTTGTCGATCTCGGGCATGAAGATGATGACTTGGTGCTCGGCGTCGCCATCGAATTCCTCCGACGTGGCCTTCGAGAGATGCACGACGTTGCGGGCGAATTCGATAACGGCTACCTGCATGCCGAGGCAGATACCTAGGAAGGGTGTGTTGTTCTCGCGGGCCCACTTGGCTGCGGCGATCATGCCCTCGGTGCCGCGGTGGCCGAAACCGCCAGGCACGAGGATGCCGTTGGCGCTCTTGACTTTGGCCCAGGCCGAGTCGTAGGCCGCTTTATCGGCTGTCTCTTCGAGGAGCTCGGAGTCGATCCATTGGAGGTCTAGCGTGCGGCGGCACTTCATGGCGGAGTGCTCGAGGGACTTGACCACGGACAGGTACGAGTCGTGGAGCTCGGTATACTTGCCAACGAGAGCGATGGTGACGGGAGGATCGTCGCGGCTGACGACGGTGTCCTTCCACAGACCCCACATCTCAACACCCTTCTTTATGCGCGTCTCATTGCGGGGGATCTTATCGAGGTTAAGGGCAGGCGTCAACACGGAGACGAGGTTCTGAGTATCGAGGAGGACGGGCACCTGGTAGATGCTGGGCATGTCGTAGACGACCATGACCTGCCTCTCCTCGACCTGGCAGTGCAGGGCGATCTTGGCGATGGTGGAGGCCTCGAGGGGCTTGTCGCAGCGGCAGGCGAGGAGGTCGGGGATGATGCCCGCGCTGCGGACCGTCTTGACGGAGTGCTGGGTCGGCTTGGTCTTTTGCTCGCCGTGGATGGCGGGCACGAAGGAGACGTGGATGCTGAAGAAGTCGGACTTGGGGGTTACGTATCGGAGTTGGGTGAGAGCTTCGACGAAGGGCATGGACTCGATGTCGCCGACGGTTCCGCCGAGTTCGACTGATTACCGTTAGCCAAATCCTACCAAATTATTTCCAATCTCCGGCTCTCTCTGTCTCGTTACGATCTCTCTCTTTGATCTGGCTTACCTATACAGACATCCGGCTCCTCCCCGGAAGCGTCCACAGGAATCTTCGCCACGCGCTGAATCCTTTCACGGATCGCATTCGTGACGTGGGGAACAATCTGCACCGTCTTGCCGAGGTAGTCGCCGCGGCGCTCCCTGTCAATGACCTCCTTATAGACCTGTCCGGTCGTGATGTTGTGCTCGCGCGTCAGCGAGATTCCGGCGAGGTATCGCTCGTAATTTCCCATATCGAGATCGACTTCGCCACCATCACTACGGAATAACAAAAGGAGACGTGTCAGTGGCAGGCGTTACGGTGCAGGGCGTCCATCGGCTCTAGGTTCGAGGAAGACGGGGCAAAACCAACGAGAGTACGAAGCATTCTCCATGTCTACACGAAATCATCACCAGATCATGTTAGCAAAGAAGAAAAAGGCGCCTTGGTTCCGGTTCCGGCGGGAGAGAGAGAGGGTCGGGGACTACAGTACTCTGTAGGCTTCATGGTTCCGGCATCCAGATTAATGTAAGGATCAATTTTAATCGCCTAATCCCACAGGAAAAGAATACAAATCAGTCTCTCAGAGTCACATACAGCCAGCAAAAAACAGAACAAGAAAATCACAACGCGTAGATCGAATTGGAACCTACCGTGACCTTGAGGCCAAGTGACTTGAGAAGCAAGCCGGTGGAAGAGGCTTTACGTCGCGCACAACATTAGCCCGGCACATTATGGTTTCGCGCGGAAAGGATACAAGCACTCTGCATACCGATGATGCCCTTTCCAACGCCGCTAATGACGCCTTATTTCCAGACAGCAAAAAGATATCAGCAAATCAGTCACATCGAGACGAGGATCGAAGATTTTGGGGAAGGCGGGGCTTATCGGTACCTCCAGTCACAAGGATGTACTTCATCGTGGCGGCTTGAAGAATCGAAGGGAAAACGTGTAGGATGTAGAAACCTCGACCGCTGGATCTCTGAAACCGATCGTATATAATCAATCGACAAGGGGAAAGAATAACAAAAATAATGGATTGCGGTCGTGATCCAAGAGTCGAGGTTTTGGCTAAGGAAAAAAAAAAAAAGATTGACGATGATTTTTTTTTCCTGACTACGCGCTGCGAGAGCTGCAGTAGTGAAAAAGAGAAAACAATTTTTTTTCTTTTTTACCCCTCCAAGAAATCGCGGTCACCGCTTTGACTTGTCGAGGCTAATTCGGGTTCGCGTTTGACGCTAAGTCATGTGCACTGTCACGTGGTACGTCTAGACCCTCTCAGCCCGGATCCATGATGTCATTCCGTGGGGGTCGAAGAGTCATATTCAAGATTATTAATTGACTTTCTCAGACATGTGAATGGCTCTATAGATTTCTCCAAACTCCGTTGCTGAGTCCAGCTTCAGCTCAAACTACGCTTAGGATCTGCCGCCAAACTCCTTCAAATCTTCCGGGCCTGTCCCTTCCCCGCCTCCCTCCTCTTCTTGGTCACTACCGTCATCATCACCAAACCCATTGTCCTCATTATCTTCATCTTCAGGCTCTCCAACACTGTATTCGCCTAAGTGGTCGAGCTTACGCTTCTTCCTACTAGATAGAAGGCCAGAGTCCCAATTTTCCTCCCCTCCATAGAGCTCTCGCAAGGTAGACCCCGAAACCTCTTGCACTTTCCGCTCCCCATTACCATCGTCCGTGACCACGGCGCGGGTAGAGCCCTGCAGAAGGAAGAAGTTGGCCTGCGAGAAGATGGCCCAGGCGAATCGAGCCAGATGCATCTCCCTGCGAGTATGCTCGATATATTGTAGAGGGAGGTTATGATGGAGTCCCCAGATCTCCTCGTTCCCGGGTCCCAGACAATGCGCCACGTAACATGGCCTCTTGGGATCCTCCTCCTTGCCGGTGTCGTGAATCTCTTGCTTTGGCACAATGACAAATTCAGACCCCTCGTATAATCGGTGGATATCGGCCCGTAACTTCATCCTGTTCTCAGAGTCGGGGAAACCGGTGGGGTAGGGCGAGTATCGTCCCATGGCCTCCCGTTGAAACCACTCAAGCTCCTCCTCGGGTACAATATGCGCTGTCTCAAGACCCGAAGCGTAATTCGTGAGCGCGCATCGATTCCCATAGCCAAGGTAGTCCTGTGGGGATGTGGCGGCGAGAGATGGCCAAGAATCGGGTATTCGGTCATGGGGGAAAGTCCAGTCGCGAAACGAAGGGACGATGGGATATCGAAGCTTGTCTGGACCGACCTACGTTAGTAGCACAAAAAATAATGCGAAGGGGGACGGTTAAGCGGAAAGCCTTACAATCCTTATCGATAATAAAATAATAGTTATCAGAAGTTAAGATATCATCCAAGCCGACGAGAACGGGATGTTGTCCGCGCGGGTCAGTATAGAGGCGCCCATCAAAATTGTTGTCTGCAATCAACTGGCACGCCAGGAGCGCGGTCCCATGGTGGACGCCTAGCGGGCCATCAATCCCCGCAGCATCAACGCGACTGAGAAGAAGAAATGCACTCATCCGTGGAGGGTAGGCGGGGTGGTGAAATCGGATCGAATCTGCTGGAGCGAGTGATTCCTTAGGGATGAATGGAATCGGAGGCTTGTCTCGAATGAAGGTCACCATTTTCTCGTAACTCGGACAAGCAAACGTCGATGAGGATGTAGATGAATTGAGTATTTAAGATCAGGAATCCAGCGGTTTGACTAGGGCAAAAAAGAACAGGAGGAATGCCGAACCTAGCGGCCGTTGGAGAGAAGAGGATGGGAATAATAGGAAGCTCATTTCAATGATCTGATGCTCTAACATTAGAAGGAAAAGCTTACAACATGATACCCTTGACGAGATGACGTATGAATTCTATGAGAAGGCACTCTGAGTATCATGATTCGAATTACCAGATACGGACTAGACGTCTGAGGTGTATTGATATAATCTGAAAACGGAAGTGTTGGTTCGTGCCACTCCAAATCTAATGTTCACTAATCGATTTCGTGGGACTCTAGAAGGCCTCAAATACGAGCCAAATATCCGCATGTAACGGGGCCACTCACTTTTGAAAAGGGTTGGGTGGAAGGTAATGGTAGCAGATGGTGAAAGTTCCCCTAAGAGCAATAGAAATTCTTAGTGGAGGGAGATGAGGAAATGAATAATTTGATGACAGTAAGCCGTCTCAGATTGACGAAGCACTTCTACATATAGATTATATGTGGCTAGATCCTGGGGGAACTTCTCGTATTCTATCTGGACTGGAGAAGTCAAATTCATGTTTCCATAATGAGACAGATGATGGGCGCTGGAGATTTCTGATTGTCTAAGATGCTAGATACCCAGTTTGAAAATTCTTTTACGTTCTGGTACTTGAAGAGAAGGTCAATGTTCAGCTGGGATACATGCCGTAACCGTTCGAGGCTCCATCGTCTAACACCACTCAAGTCATATCGATCTCAAATGCCTAGTTTCTGGAAGATATATATCCAACTTTCACAGCGCGACGATTTGAACCGACCTAAGATGGGGTGGGGCCACTACTACAATCATGGAGGCAGACTTACACTTATATCTTGCCTCCACCGATACCAATTCCGCTGCCAACACCAATCCAACGTCAAGGACATCAAGATCTAACCCAAGCGAGATACTACTGACTGAGGAACCTGTATGACACGTATCGGTTAGTCTACCATGCCATTCCGAAGGCTGCAGTGAGAGAGTGGGCTCGATTACTCTACCTGCAACCCCCCTTCATATGCCTAGTAAACAGGTCAGAGTTAATATTTATCTGGCGGACTTAGAATACATGTAATCATGACTCAAAGACAACGTTTGCCCGATTCAGAGCGACGACCGTGTCTGTGAACCGTACTGGCCCTGGTCCCAAGACCACAGTACCACCCCAATGGAAGACCCACTCTGCCACCGCCCAGCTAAAGACCCTGTCAACTCGAGCCTTAAACCGGCGCAAAATGTCCTATGTAGTAATGAGAGAGTCGAGCTACATACCAAACCTTTAGCACCATCCTAACTATACCCCTAGCAGTCGAAACGCAATATGGGGTATATCACGGCATTTAGTATTAGGGAATACTAAGAAATTACTTCATACCGCAGATTCCAAAAAGCCACCTCTCGAGATGTCACTTTGCCTGGAGATGAACGCCAGCGTACGTAATTCCATATCTGATAACTAAGCCATGCAGACCAAGTAAAGGAAAGCGGGGTTGCAGAAAATCCCCAAAGACGTTGAAAAGATAGGGAAACCCATCACAAAAGCATCTCAATCGGAAACGAGATATTACAGTGCCTCCGACCATAGGGTCTCCCTTGTATTCAAAAGGGCTTGTATTTGCTGAGGGCAGATTAGGGGACTTCCTTCTCGTCAGGTCGCTTGCGGAGCACAACCCTCTACGATCGACTCGGCAACCTAGCGTCGTCAATCTCGCCTTTACCAACTGAGCAAACGCCTTGCAGAAGATGGCTCCCGCCTCCCATGTTGACATTGACCCCGATGGAGACGTCTTAGCAATTCTTCTCCGGCCGGTAGAGCCATTCGCACCCTGGCCTTCGGACGCCGAGGATGAATCCAGTGCACCCGTTGCTAACGATGAGGCTAGTAATAGTGAGTGCGATTGCGCACACTCTGCCTGCCACCCACGTTACTCGCCTGCTGTGATACTGACCATGCAGATGGCGAATCCCAGGAAAGTACTGCACACGATAAGCGTACGCTCCGCCTTTCCTCGAAACACCTCATGCTAGCATGTCCGCGTCTCAAGGCCATGTTCACGGGACAGTGGGAAGAAGTCACGAAGATACATTCGGATGGACTGCAGCATTGGGATCTCGGCGACAATTTAGACCCGGATGCCTTTGTTATTGTCATGAACATTATCCATGGCCGTAACCGCAGTGTACCGCAAAAAGTAGATCTCGAGATGCTAGCCAAGATATGCGTCATCATCGATGATTTAGAATGCCATGAAGCCACCGAATTGTTTTCACGGGTGTGGCTAATGGCATTTGGTGGGAAGACACCTTCTACTTACTGTAGAGACTTGATTCTCCGGATCTTTGTGGCATCAGTGTTGCGCGAACCGGATATATTTCTGATAACCACTCGAACGGCCATGTTGAGTAGTGCACAAGAGATTCGCAGTCTTGGACTTCCAATCCGCCTAGATATCGTCGGTAGGCCAAGCCGGTTCTCTCTGAGTCCCTGCGATGCGCTGACACACCGCAGAACGGATGGAAGGGGGCCGAAAACGTATGCTCAGAGACACGATTCGCTCCCTCCACGGAGTCGCCGACACGCTCTGCGGGGTTAAGCCGAGGTGTAGCTACGAATGCGATGCTATTCTTTACGGCATGTTGATAAAGCAGATGCGCGACATTGGCCTGCCGCGGCCCGGCGAGGCCATACCAGATCAGGGTTTCGCCATGGAATCCTTGGTGAGGAGTATATGCCAATTCAAAGACCCGACGTGGTTCAGTCAGATGGACGTGGCTCACCAGTTCCAGGCCGAACCCGAGCCTCCCAAATCAAGTCCGTTCGGCTCGTTCGGCTCGTTCGGCTCGGCGCCTCTCGTGTCGCAGCCCGCCAGCCCGAGCCCATCCATATTTGTCCCCCCTGCTTCAAGCCCGCTTGCCTCGAAGCCTCGTAAGTCAGGTCGAGCCGGCTCGAAGCCCCTTGCCTCACCGCCTGCCGAACCGGTAAAGTGTTACGGCATCGGTAAAGGGCATAAATGTACCCTTCAGGCACACCTTATCAGGTTTCACACCTTGCTTTTGGCAACCACTGGCCTCAAGCTCCCATAGCGCTAAGAGAAGTTGGGAAAGGATGTATTAATGGAGATAGTTGTTCTTCCCTACACTCCCACGAGCACGCGCCGAGGAGAGTGATTAGCTAGCTGGAACATGGTGCTGGTGGTTCTACCGCAATCTACCAGCACTCAAAGCTCCTACTGAATAAAAGTAGAACACTGGAGGCAGCGCTCTAGACAGGCGTGATATCAAGGGTTGGGTGAGTAAGAGCTTGCCTGGACAGACTCATCACTTGTGTACCGCTCCATGAACTCGTCCGGCGCTGTGTACCTCCACAAGTCTATTTCTTAACATCACGCGTAGATTGATATTTTGCAAGGCCCTCAACTAAGAAAGTTAGATAGTTACAGGTTTAGTAACCTCAGTTAGAATGAGGAGTTTAATATATAGGCCGAGTCCCAATGTTGTGATGATGTCAATCGGTGAGCCATAGAGGCAGTTTGGCCTGTTGTAGGGTTGGAAGAGAAAGAAGACGAGGAAAAACTAAACTGAAGGCGGACGTAGCCCAAGCCATAGTGCGGATAAGAGAGTCTTCCCATATCCCATATAGGGATCTCTGCCCTGAACCGACCTAACATAGGGCCACGACTGCAAGCATGGAGGCAGACTTACACTTACATCTTGCCTCCGCCGATACCAATTCCGCCGCCAAGCCCCAAGCCAATGTCAAGAAGGACATCGAGATCTAACCCAAGTGAGATACTAAGAGCGGCGCCAAGAGCGCTCTTGACCACGGTATTTATGGAGGCCCCAATTCCAGCGAAAACGCTGTTTAGACTGACGGTGAACTCTCCAAAGGCCTTCAGTGCGGGCTTGACATACACTTTGACGGCTTCTATTATTCACGTTAACGGATGACAATGAAAAAGCGGGTCCTGTGAGAAACTCACCCTCACCCAACCGATCAACAACGTCACGAGCATCTTCACAAAAGTTCCTCGACTTATCAACAACAAGGGTCTCGACGCAACTCCTATCGCACCCGCTATTATCGGCGACGACATCGACTTCGGCGGAGACCTTGAGCTGGGCGGCTGCCTCGGCGAGAAGGTCAGCGCAGGCGGCCAGGTCTGCTTCGATTTCGGCGGCGATGGATTCGCGGATTTCAAGGGCGGCGGTGTTGTCAACTGCCGCTTCAACACAGGTGCTTACTGATTTTTCCTGAGTTAGATTAAGTTCCCATATGGCATTTGGTGTTGGAAGAAAAGTGCCCGGCATACCTGCTGCAGAAATGTGAGCGTCGACTTGGGCGAAGAGGTCGTTGAAGTTGGTTGTGCGCTTGACGATGAGGGCTTCTGGGGCGGAAGGCATAGCCATTATGGAGCCGAAAAGGCCAAGGGGGATAAGGGTGCTGAGGAACTTCATTGTTTCGGATTTGGTTGGTTGAGTTGAAGGGTAATCTTGGTGTGTGAGGGCGGGCGAGGAGCTTGTGAGATCTGATGGCTTGGGCAAAACCTCCGGGAACGAAGTCAATAAGAGGAATGACCCTGATTATTTATGCTCGCTAGGACTTCTACGGTACCGACTAGCATCGCTGGGAGTAATATAGCTAGAACACGGTTGGTTGTTGAAAACAGGTATTCTCTGCAGAATGGAGTTCTGCCTCTGCAGACTAGAGTACGGTTGATTCGCTTCATCCCGCCGGCAAGTCCTCATCACTGCTTTTTATAGAAAACACCGCCACTCATGATGTCATGAGGAAACATCCCCAAAGGAATGCATGCCGTTTCACTGACCGATCGGCACTCTTCGAAGAACAAGATCAGGGGTAGAGAGTAGGCAAGACGGGGCAAAAAGGAAGAACTTTCCCGTAACCACCCGCGTCGCTCTCTCGCCCAGTTAGGCTTCTTGCTAGAGGGAGAGGAAGATGGTGGGCAAGGCGGAAACGGTCATGGATGCGAGTTTCGGCTCCTTAAGCAGGGTGTGAGTTGTTCGAATGCTAGTTTAAATGGGCTCATTTGCCGGTATATTTCAAGTTGTATAAGACCTGTACCGCGGGTCGGAGGCGGTGTTACTGTCCCTTTGCGTTCCTTGGAGACTCTATTTAGCTGATGCATGCTCGTGGCTGCATTTTGACAAGATCTGCAAGTTGCTTATTTACCCTTAAATGACCTGGTATTCGAAGATGAAAAGTGTGTGAGATTTTGGTTAGCGTGAGTGGCCCCTTTCAGGGTGCCCTCGTCTCCCGGCTCAACTTCGGCTCAGCCTTCCATCAGCCCTCATCAGTCCCGCTCAGCTTCTCTGCTCACCCCTTCAGCTGAGTAGACCAGTCATGATTCCTATCGTATTTCCCGGTTTGAAGGTCGCTTTTCTTGTGTTTAAAGCTAAGCTTAAATACGGTCCACAAGGGATAATTGAAACTTGCCAGCTCAACTAGATTTAGAAAGACGAATCTAGAGCAGGATGTCTATGACAGCGAGGTTTGCCCAGTATATAAATAACATCAATTCCAAATGACGCATCCGGATTATCAATGGCTTGTAGCTTCGTAGAGGGTGGTTGCCCAATTAGATGTCGGGCGGCAACGTTTGATGCGGCAAAGTGTTTTTACAGTGAGTTCGGTGATGTAGTTGGCTACGCGATCCACCCACACTTGAGCATCCTCGTTTACTATTTGCGAGCAATATATCCTATGGACGAATCATAACATAATCCCTCGAGGCAGCCAGACTAAGGCGTGCCAAAAATGAAGGGGTTGCGGGAAGCGGCCATGAGTTCAATGGCCAATGTGACAAGCGACCAGGGGGTTACGTTGCTGCCTGAACATGAAGGTTCTTTATCTCCTGCCTAGCCTCGATTATGGACCCCTGCCTGCATTCGCGGAGGTAAAGTGAAGGTCTGGAAAAGAACAGTCTAGGTTTTGCCAGCTCTCTTGCCAGATTACTTAACCTTTCTATGATGCCAAATATCGACCAATTCTGGGCTACGGAGACCAGTTTTGGACTACTAAATTGACAACCTTCCACCTGTTTTAGGACCTTTAGCATTTCCAGCCGCTTATATATCAAATAACCCTCCGTGGATGCAGCCATACAGCCCATCACTATGTGAAATCTGTGCAGTCCTCCAAAGGACATCCCGTCTTAAAAGGGCCGTGTCTTCAGTTAGCAAAACTGACTAGGAACACAAGCTGTCAAGTAGTAGTGCCTATTAAGTGTGGATGCTAGCAACCATTGATCGAACGTGGCGTGCCCAGAACGTGTGTTACCCTTCATCAGCTAGAAAATAATCCAACGGCATCTGAAGGGAGTTCCATACAGCCAATGGATTGAGTAACCGATCGATTAGGACGAAAACGGGATAAATCTGAGCCTGAAAGCTGCTTTTCTCGATGTTTGTGGAGAAAGATGATGGTTGGCCGGACATTGTGGGAGCTTTTTGAAAGAATGCTGGGACATTCTGACGAGAATCCTATTGCAGCGCTTCAGAACCACGAAGATGATCATGCTTACGAACGGCCTCCAGTAGACGCGGCCTTCGTGGGCCGATACGGTATCATAGTATTTTAAACAAGGATACTTCTATTCTATAAGATTCTAGTTGGCTGGGCGTGGTCCTTCTCTTCTTATAACTTAGACTGCTTCTTAACGCATTTACCCATCCTGTACTGCTTGGGCCATACGCCACACTTTCCAGGTGCTAGAATACCGTTGGGATCTATACAGTCCTTAAGTTGCCCAACGAACCGCCGGTGGATGTGGTCATTGAAGTCGAACTGATCAGAAACAGCATCCATAAAGTTGAGATGGGTCCGGTATTCGGAGTAACCATGCTTCCTGGCAGATGCGAGAAGCTCAAAGAAGCATAACTCCGCTGCCTTCTTCTGGGAGTTGGAGGTATTATCGAAGTAAAGAAGATTGAGGTGGATCATGTGATGGGGATACAGATGGAACCCGGCGTGGAAGTCGAATCCGTGTCTTGCACAGATCTTTTTGCCGACAAAGTAAAAATTGAGCGCGGCTTGTCCATCGGGAGGAAGGACGGGGGAGAAGCTGATGTGCCCGCCGTCTTCCCCCCTAAACTTGATGGATTGCAGTCGCAACATGTTCGGAAGGCCGATTTGTGTTCCGCCTTGTTCTGTTACTGGAACCTTCTCCGCGTCCAATAGGCCGGACGGGTCGTCGGCCAGATATGTCTCTTGTCCGAGCTTGCAATTCGCTAGGTCGGAAAAAGCAGCCTTGATAGCGTCCCAACGACAATTCATCATCTTTTCCGTTCCTGTGGATAACGTATTATGTTAGACTGCCATCTGTCATTGAGTGGAAACGTTGCTCACCGTAAAGAGCAAACCTTGCGTTCCAGAAGCCCTTGCCGCTCTTATTTTTCCAATCTTCGACGATCCAATTAGGAATTGCCCCCTCTCCGGAGTAGACGGTTTTTCGTGGACCAGAAGCGGCCATTGATCGAATAGGGTTGCCAATAACAGGGTGGTTTTGTAGAACCTCTGTACGGTAGAGATGGCCGAGCCGGTCAACGAGTGGCACCAGATCAGACTCTTTGTCTACCGATACGTTGCAGCTCATAAAGCCTTGCTGTTTAGGGTAGAGCCAAATTCCCAGTTTGGTTACAATACCAAAGTTGGACTGGAAGAAGAGACCGTCTATTGATGGTCCATAACCGGGCTTGAAACATTGCCATGTAGGGCTACCTGCTACGGCACCCATACCCGTGCGGATCACTTCGCCCGATGGCAGAACAGCCTAACAGACGGTGTCAGCTCTGGAAACTTAAGGACAGGTAGAGAAAACCAACTGACTTCTAAACCGCATTGTGCGGCACAATGCTCACCCAGTGGCGTATAACCCCAACCCCTGTCTATTGTGTTGCCGACGATACTGCCCCATCCCAGCGACGGAACGGATGGGTAAACCTTCAGCTTCTTCTCTTTGCAGTAGTTAAACAGATCGAAGAAGGTAACGCCGGGTTCTAGCAAAGCATAGCAAGCCTTGTCGTTCACCTCGATAATCTTCCTCATTCTACCGAGGTCAACAAGAATGGAGCCTTGAACCCGACAGCTTGGTCCACCGTATCCGTTGTTTTTGCCTCGAGAGAAAGGCCACAGCGGTACATTGAACCGGTTTGCGACTCGGACAACTTCTTGGACTTCTTCGACTGTCGATGGCAGGACGACAGCGGAACACAAGTTTGCATGCTCCTCAGTTGTTGCGATCGGGAATGGGTCACGGTAAGCTGAAGACCAGGGGTCATAAGTCAGTTCGCTGCGGCCCAGCGAGCATATTGAAATGGGAAGGCGGATCATAGGCAATCAAAAGACTCACCTAGCAGCTCCTCGTTGCGGTAGCGAACATTTTCCCCTCCCAAGACTTCCTTGAACTTGTCGATGGCCCGCTGGAATTCTGTCGCAGACAATTTTGGTGGTAGAACGGTCGAGGCCATGGTGCGAATTGGCAAGGGAAGCAACCTGAGAGCTTGAATCTAGCTGTGCACATGAGATGTGGATGAGAATTGATATGATCAGCAGTCGATAGCCGGTCCCTCCCAGTATTTATTCAATTGGTTTGCGATCAATTGATCAATGAGTGCCGACGAACAGGCCGTGACACACTTTCCTCTGGCTAACCGTCTCCGCGCCTTCCCGACCCTCTCCGCACCTCTCCGCACCTCTCCGCACCTCTCCGCACCTCTGCGCACTTCGCCGTGTCTCGGTCACTAATTCAGCGCGGAGAAGGGCGGTCAAGTATTACCCCACAAAATCCCCCACAAATCCCAATAGCCTGGACTGTGGGGAAACCGGCAAACCCCAGGTCTCCTTGCCGCGTCTTGTTAATGGATCTTCCCCATGGGGAAGATATTTCCATCATAGTCTTTAAAATGCTTAAATAGCGGGTCTCGAACCACAATCGTACCATTTTATTTCTTGTTGTTCTTGTTCAATCTCGATACATTGTAAGTATCATTGAGGTTCTTACCAGACTATCTGCCCCGTCTCCTTCAGTGGCACGCTGCGGTGCTACGCTTCACTTGGCTTTTGACCGCCTAGATCGACCTATTGAAAGTCTCCATCGACATCTCGTCATGATGGGCAAGACTCCACAGGCTACAGCTCACCACGCGGAAACAATCCCCAGAGCATCCAATGTTGACTGTTGTGAGGCCCAGAAGGTGGACACTCATGCTTTGTCTGATGAGGAGACCAAAGTGGCCATAAAGAAGTTGGTTCGGTGCGTGCCTCCTCCCTAAAATTCTTGTGTATCCCCCAAGCTGTGACGATTACTAACTATGAGACTTTTTATAGCAAGATTGACCTACGACTTCTACCGATTGCATGTCTCGAACCACCCCAACAATCACATATTGGGGGAATTCGTACTAACCAGCCAGTAGATGTGCATCACATACGGACTACAATACTATGACAAGGTGATTTTGGGTCACGCCGCTGTATACGGGCTCATTCAAGACCTTGGACTGGATGTGAATCCGTCTCGGTAAGATCCGCCTCTGTGAAGACAGATTTTATCAACTCGAGCTAAAATGAAGACAAAAGATTCTCGAATGCCTCCATGATCTTCTACTGTGGATACGTTCTGGGCGCATTCCCTGTGAGGACTCTCGACCAATACCTCGATTGACCTTACTTGCGCTAACCGTTTTAACAGATTTCCTATCTAGCTCAGATGTTTCCAACTGGAAAAGTGTGTGGCATCATGGTTCTCATCTGGTCTGCCGTGGTAATGTCCACAGCTGGGTGCAAGTCGTACGAAGGTCTCCTCGTCAACAGATTCTTCTTGGGCTTTATTGAGAGTGGTGTAGCGCCTGCATTCATGTGATTATTATCTTCCCTAGGTATCATAGGAATCCACCCGCAATGCTGATCATTTTCAGGCTTGTTGTTTCGATGTGGTACGACAAGCGGGAACAACTCCTTCGATCCGGACTTTGGTACAGTTTCAGCGGCGGCGCAAACATCATCATTCCAGTCATAAGCTACGGTATCGGCCACATCAAGTCCGACAGTCTTCGTTCCTGGCAGTGGATGTATCTAATTGCGGGAGCAATCACATGTCTATGGTCTATCATCATCTTTCTCTTGTTCCCCGATTCCCCCCTCTCCGCCAAGGGATTCACGGACCAGGAGAGAGCCCTGATTCAAAGGCGTATGCAGGCCGACAATGCGGGAACACTGAACCGCCGTTTCAAACTTCCCCATGTGCTTGAATGCTTGGGAAGCGTGACTTTCTGGGTTGTCAATCTCATGTCGATGCTTACCAGCGTTGTCAGTGGCCCAATTTCTTCCTTTGGATCACTGATCTTTAGCGACATGGGTTTCAACAAGGAGCAAGCCTTACTCCTCAATATCCCCAACGGCGCGATGGCGTTTTTCTGCATCCTGACATCAGCTACACTGGGACGGAAAATTCCAAATATTCGACTTTTTGTGGTGATGACTGCCTGTCTTATGGTGGTATTGGGCTGCTGTCTCGCGTAAGTCGATCGATCGCACTTCCTACATTATCACTGCAAGCTAACGAACTGGTAGATGGCAATTGCCAACGGCCAATAATGCAGGTCGACTCGCAGGCTTCTACATGATGAACTTCTTCTCATCAGCCTACGTTCAAGTAATCGGCTTCGGTACCTCCAACGTCGGAGGATACACAAAGAAGGCCACCAGCTCCGCTGGGATCTTTGTTTTCTACTGCCTCGGAAACATCGCCGGACCGCTCATCTTCAATCGGTAAGCAATCCCCCCAATTTCAAATTGATTCAAGCGATATGCTGACAACTTCACAGCAAGGACGCACCGAGGTACGATCCAGGCTTCATGGGAACCATGATTTGCCTGGCCGTCTGCTTCGGGTTGGCCCTGCTTTTGAGATTGCACCTGGCTAGGAAGAACGTTCACAGGGATCGGGATAACGGCCCTGCCGGGACTGAACACGGCTTGGATGATATAACGGACAAGGAAAATAAGGACTTTCGATATCAGCTATAGCCGGTTTCAATAGCACGCGCGCTGCCGGTGCACTCGTAACGAAGAGTTGTGGTCTGAATACAACAATTTTTTTCGTCCAAAATGTCGGGTCAGATTGTTTAAATCAATGAGAAAATGAGGCAAAGGATCTACTCCAGAGACTTGATTGAATGTAGGAAAGTCAAGACTAAAAACTTGCCTATGTATTATGCAAAGTGCCAGTGATTTCCTTCTGTCTCACCAAGAGAACCAGAATCTGAAAGAAGTGCAACATCAAGCGGATTGCTACCTAGAAGATAACCAAGTCCAAGCGAGCCAAAGTCGGAGAACAGCCAGTCTTCCTGAGAGAGTACTGGAAGAAATCCGTGCATCTGATGACTGTAGTCGAAATCGAAAGTTGATGATGCCAAGCCGTTATCCTGTCCCTGAACCCCGGATGAAGTTTCTAAAACGAGGTTATCAATACTTCTGACATACTCACTAATTGTTGGGGTAGAATCGGTCGCGGTAGTGATCGTGGGCTGCCCCTCGTTTACGCTTCCCGATGCTCTCTCGTGTGCAGCAAGAAGCGACCGTAGTTGGTTAATGTGCAGTGAAATCAAAGTGGCTGTTTTATAAGCGGGGTGTACCTTGTCGGGCGCACATTCGCTGAGCTTCTGCTTCGTAGTCTGGATAATACTGAGTGCATTTTCAAGGTCCATCATGATGGGCGAGATGCAAGTCGCCTATTGGAACTGTCAGTTGGTGCACTGCTATGAGGTTGGGTAATGTTCCCCGACCTTGAGAAGGAGCGTGGCTGCAAAGAGAATTCTGCTAAAGACGCGAAATGGCGCCATGGAAAGGTATCCTTCGTCGGCCAATGTAACAACGATTCCCAGTAGAGACCGCGAGCCATTGACTGCCTCTCTGACGAAGTGATAGTCATCGCGGTTATCGGTGCTAGATACTAAAAACTCCTGAATCTTGAATAAATACTCATCGGCAGGAGAACTATCCAGCCGCAAGTCAACTTGTTCCAATAATCGTTTGGATATTTTATGTACTGATATCGATGCAAGCTGGATTCGAATGGCTTGATGTTCGATTTCGAGGAGCTCTCGCATTGGAGACATGACTAAATATGGCAGTTAGAATTCGAGTCATGTTTTGTGTCCTTCTTCCTCTTCAAGTACGTTAGACCTACAACCTGACTCCTGAGTAGCCAAGGACCATTTATCCAGGAGTGGGAGAAAGCGGTTCAAGAGGTGAATATGTGACGTGTCCCGGCTCAATTCGACTGTGAACCTCGGTGACTCTAAGAGCCCGGCCGTCGACTCTTGAGCTAGCCGCGACAAAGATGCTCGAGCCAAAACAGCACGCAACCATTCCCTTTCTTTATGGCTTGACACGGCAGCTCGACGCTCCAACGTCTCAGTTTCCACGTCCCCTGGTGCCTGATGTCGATTCCAGGGCGCGCGCGGTGTGATGGCCGACTGCATGGAGTAGATGTGAATAAGAACCCGGACACGGGTCCTTCGATAAACATATCTTTCTTCGCGACTCATGATCTTTGCGTTGGATTCCAGCGCACGATTTCCTAGAGCAGGAGTATCTAGCTCATTCGCCAGGGAGGATGCCATCCCAAGAAGCATGCTGGGGAGAAATTAGGAGCAAAACAGGATTGTTAGAGTGATTTTAGATGATGGGATTGGAACATACCCTGACATTCTGTCTGACCGAATGATCGGCTGGCTGAGATCAGCCATCCATTGAGTTGCTACGAGTGTCAATAAGTTATGAGCAGTAAGAGACTACAAGCCGTAGACATACCGTTCGCAAGCCTAATGTGTCTATCCGAATCCTCCAAGATTCTCGTCTGATGCATCGGGGTAGCTATAGCTGCATCTGCTTCATAGAAGACGACATCGCTCATGTCATCCGGTGGTAAGCTGATTGCTGCTCTCGGTGGCCACTCAACAAGCAAAAGAAGGGCGAGTATTGTGCCAAATGTCCTCAGCTTCGATTTCGAACCCCTCTCCTCGGCCCAAAAAACTCGCTGACAGAGACCCTTGACAATGTCCCAAGATTTAACGTGTACGAGTTCACTGCTTGGTGAACTGCTACTCGCCGGAAGAAAGTGGTACATGGATGAAATGGTGAGGATGGTGTAGCAGAGGATTGGCTCGGATTCGACGAGATGATCGTGGGTTTGTGGGTCGGCAAAGAAGTCCGACACTACCGGTGTCATTGGCGCTAATATTCTGAAGAATCTAGATTAAGCACACCGTCAGCTCTGTAGTTTTCTAAGGATACTCCAGTTTGGCTTTGATGAACGTACTCCGTAACATACCAGGCCCCCTCTTCCGGGCGCAGCCACCCTCTTCGAACAAGCCAGCACTTCTTCCAGGCATTCTGCGAGGTCAGTGTATGCGGGGTCGGCGACTGCGCATGCGCGTCACTCCTCTCTTCTCGATTACCATCATCCGCTTCAGAAGGAGTCAATGTCACCTCATTTGCTCCCGGAGCATTATTTGCAGGAGGCACCTTTCGCCTTTTGGAACTGGATAATTCGGCGACTTGAAGCAAGACATTAAGTGCATCAGTGGGATTATGTACGGCTTCTCCTATCAGAGAGTACGGCTCCACATCTGTAGGTACTTGAATCGATTCTTCATTTTCAGCATGATCCACCTGATTCCGTGCCGAAGTCCGAGTCCGTGGACCATGAGAATCTATGTGTGTGGCAGAATTTGTGCTCCCGTGGTTACCATGTTCTCGGTTCTTTTCCGATGCGTTGGTGGTGGATGGAATGCATGTTAGGTCCATACGGCGACATCGTAGGCAAGGGAATTTGGGCTGGTTACTGTTGCCGACATCACACCGGACCTATACGCCACCAAATATCCGTTAATAAGCTGCGAATATTTCGCATAAAACCGAAAGTCAACGAGTTTTCCCAAACCTTACGGGATCGGCATGCAGTACACGCTCTATAGGTTCGCTTTGGCGGCATGTGGAACAGTATATCGGAATTACAGTCGAGATGGATAGATTTATTAAATAAGAATACCGTCTAACTACAACCTATGTCGGGGGGAGGCTAGCGTTATTATCCTCATCAAGATAACCACAGAAGGCGGTATGGCATGGCAGAATGGCAAAACAACGGGACAATCTTGAGGATAGGCCAATCAAGGAGGAGTAGCCAAAGTAGTGAGTGACTGGCCACGCGCACGCTGCGAAGCACCGATCTTTTGGTCGCAGAACATATTCCACTTTTGGACGGCGTAACATCTTCACGCGCAATGTCAGCCGCGAGATCCGGCGCGAATATAGGGAGCTGATCCGGCAGGCGATGAATATGCACCTTGACAGGGAAGGCAGGGAGTACGAAAGGCTTGGGTGGCCGATATGCAGCTATAACGTTTTTTTTTTTTTTTTCAAGGCTTGTGGTAGTTATCGTGCAAACGCCTCCGTTTTTTTGGAAGCGCCGTTTGATGTTATTGGCGGAGGTAGCTCTTGGCCTGTCTATGTGCGGAGGATGGCTCTAGAGTTACCCAATCTCGTGAGCTTCAAAATTTCCTTGTTCGTACATCAAGCTTGCGGCCGCCCCCAGGTTTACAGACAGTCCGAGCTTCCCGCAGTCTCCTTTAGGACAGCGAAAGCTTTCACCATTCAGGAGCTTAGCTCGATGAAGTAGTCGGATGCTAATACTGTCGCCCTCAAATTTCGAACGGAGTTCGAGAGTTTCCGCGGGTCTGTGCGCACCACTTGTGCAATTGGAGATCTCCCGACTGCGCTTAAGAAGTAGGAAGACGCACCTGAAGAGATAGAGCCCTTCCTCGAAACCACGACCGCCGCAGAAACTGCGGGATGGCGCCGACAACGTCATGTTGGATATATGGGGGCTGCGCGCTACCGACAGGATGCTCGACGACCTGGGAAGGAGGCGGCGGCTAGACCGGGGTTGGTTACTGAAGGTAGGGGGCATCCCCAAAGCAGATGCAGCTTGATTTGGGGGGGAGAGAAGAGGCCAAAAGTATTGAGTATCCTCAACATCAGCATACCAAATTTCTTATGAAGACGTTCCCGAGGTTTGGATTTTGGCGCATATGGTAAGTGGTTACCGATCGCATTGTATCGTAGGGCTTCGATCAAGAATCAAGATATTGTCCGGGCCACAAGAAACCACCATACGAAGGTACCAGAAATCCTTGACATGGACTGGGATTAACAGGTGAGTGTCGGTGACCATAATCCTATCCCAAGTATAGCGGACCGCTATTCTGGTAGCCGTGAGGTCATGGATTACAACTTACATATCCACATCCACCTGTGTTTTAGACACTCGCACACGTATTCAAAGGGTAGACGGGTATATTCAAACCCGAATGTAAAACTAATTGATCGGGCAGCTTGGACAGAAGAGTTCAATGTTGGCAAGTATTTGAGAGATCGGTAGCCGGTGAGGCACGACGCACAAGCTTGCTCGCGAGGTATAGTCCAACACACCCTAGAGATATGCCAATTTCCATTTTGAAGTTGATGTGGACAAGACTAGGTGCGCTTCTCTCCGCACCGGATAGCTTCATTCCTGGCGATGCAGGGAACGGTGTAAATGTTTCCAGTGGAGGCTGCGTTGTTCTGTATTAGTATCAAGCTGTTGCCGGAATGGAACCTGGTGGATAGTTGGGGGGACAACTGTAAAGGGGTACTTTTCATCTCCATACCTCCTATACATTGGAAATCATCAGGCATCTAGACGTTGATAACAAATTACCGAGCCTTAGCCTGAGAGAAGCCATTCACTCCAGGAACATTATTAATGACGTTTAGAGGGATTTGACCAACAAGGCGACTGGTGTTACTAGTGACATCGAGATCACACAAATAAGGGCCGGCACCATCAGCATTAACCTGGTAGATAGTAACCTGTATTATTTTAAACCTAAAATGTTAGAAGATGGGATACGTGTAGCAAAGTGGGATGGTAAATACAAACCGCCAAGGTGCTACTGCGCTTCACCTAGGTGACAGCACCAGCAGCTAGCGCGTTCTCCATCTCCTCGCCAATATCAATATTACCGGAGAGTTCTGTTCAGCCACACTCGTTGACAAGGTTGGCTTTGATCTCGGCATCACGGATAAAGGTGGCATCCTGCTGGTAGGGGTTTATGGTCATGCAGTTGCGGGCAATATCGGGGTTGACTGAGAAATGCGTTAGAGATTAGGGGGTGGGTCATTTGCTTTGCAGCTAAGTTCCGCACTTTCGAAGACTCACCCTTGAACCCTACGCTGGCAGGTGATCCCTTCTCGCCCTGTGCGCCGAGGATGACTCCGTGGCCAGGGGCCCCAACCAGCACAGCTGATGCAATAACAAATTCGGTGAAGGAAACCATAATGTCTATCAAAGACCTACTGACCTAGCAGTAATGAAGTGAATGGTAAAATAAAAGAGATAAAAGGAAAAGAAGGGAACTTCTGGAAGGAGTTCAATCTCGCTACGACCCTCGGGTGAGTAGGCCCAGGAGACTAGTCCGAATCTTAACGGCATGCACGTCGTAGTGGATCTCGAGTCAAGTCAAGCCAGGTCACGGCCCCGGCCTGGCCCTATTCTGAGACGGACATGCCACACAGCCCTGTACGACGGATTTCTACCGGGATCGGGATAATCAAGTTTCATTCCGACTAGTAGACATTGCCGTCATTATCCCAGAGAGGAATGCGGAGATAGCATTGAGCTGGGCTGGTATTGTCAGGATATGGGGAGTGGAGGTGACGCGAAATGAGGAATAATAAAATCCAAGCCCGTGTTCGAACGACGCGTTTGCTACGAGATTGCTACCGTCTTCGTCGAATATTCCTGGTAGTCGGCGTCGATCCGTCGCGATCTCAATTGCCCAGTCTATACCACCGCTACCTATACCGATCCTCGGTCGATCCAAGTTGGGGGGCGCTTACGGGAATAGTAGCTGGAACAACTCTTGGCGAATGAGATCTTGTTCGCTTTCACCCGCTCACGCATGTCGGAAAATTCACCCGTCGCGAGCTGTCAACTAGGGTGGCACGGACTTATGGGTTGCCCGATTTCCGTAGCGGTATTTGGGTATTTTGTCGATCCAGGATGTGAGTAGCCTAAACGAAGTTCCTACCTCCTTTGTGAGCGAGTTCTGCTAGATGAACAGTGATTCGAGCTCATTCCTAGCATGGTCTGCTGGGAAAATGAGAGCGGTGCTTCGTGGGGTTCTCAAAAGCGTATGCCACTTGCCGGAAATAGAGTTATACCGGAGCGCGCTGGTGACAGGCCTGATCAATCTTTATACTCCTTCAGCTTACACAGATGTTCTTGCGGCTGTCCTAGCTCGGTACTAGCCGCTCGACTCTAGCGACATCACTAGGTCCTTTAGCTGTCCATAGCAGTAGGCCCTACATAGCAGCCACTCACTTTTATACTTCTAGGGTTATCTTACTATTGCTCTATCATATTGGAGCCCGGTGTCTTCTATATACGGAAGGAGGGAACATTGATCAGGTGTAGTTTTGTTACATATAAGTGATGAATTGCTAGGCTCTACAAACTAGTGCTGTCCTTAAAAAAAAAGAAGGCATTATTCGGGAATTTACATGTGAGCCGTCTTGATGGCATCGTCGATGACCTTCCAGGTGTGTTTTTCAACCTGCTTTATCTGTTCCTCACTCCAAACTGGTTTATCGGTAACTATGTGACCGTTATTGTCAATACAACTCCAGAACCTATCCCCCTTCTCCCCTGCCGCTGCACACTCGTATGTTCCCTTGAGCAGATTTTCGGCACACTTATCAGGTGACACACCAAACAGGTGCATGAGAGCTCGTGAGCCGGCACGCATATACCACGGGAGGGATTCGGTGATGTTGGTTTGAACGATGCCAGGGTGAGCGTGCACGAAGTGTCGCCTAGCGGCAGTTTCCCCGCCTTGTTGCGCAGCATATGTCTGGATCATAGCATCGGTCATTGAAATGCAGTGGTTGGCTACGTTGGCGATGCTATAGTGAGATTTGAGGTCCAGGTCTTCCCAATTGAGCTTGGTTGGGCTGCCGCGTGTACCGTCAAGCACGATGAGCACCTTCGCGTCGGGCTTCAAAATGGGAGCAAGTTCGCGAATCAACAGCTGTCTCCCGTAATAGTGAAGCGCCATCTTGCGATCGATTCCTTCTGGCGTCTCTGTCCTCCCTGCCGTTGAAAGTATGCCCTGGGTAAGGACAAGGAGGTCAAGCTTCTGCTCCTGTGAAGACTTGTATGCGTCTGTATATTGCTTGATTGCATGCATGGAAGACGCATCGAGGGGCCGAAACTGGATGTTGACATGAGGGATATCTTTTGGCTTACTGCGGCCGCTTATGGTGACTATGGACGACGCAGACTCGGCAGCAGTACGGCAGGCTATAGCAAAGCCGATACCGCCAGTTCCCCCAACGATAAGAGCTCTTGTAGCCATGTCTCAGGCGCGTCAATGCTGGGGAAAAGTTGATAGCTGAAACTAGCCGTAGATCGGCGCTTAATAGGGGCAGAAGGGCTGGAATCTGGATAAGAGTCGCCGATAATTTTTCGGACCGTAGGTATGAGGTATGACCGTCTGTTTCTGTCTAACGCGAGCTGCAAACAATCTCTATAAAACAAGTTGAAAAGTTCTCTATCATGCAAACAACTGATCATCGCATGCCACGCGTCATAGGAATTGATGATTACAAAGCTCGGGGAAACCCACGTCCTGTCGGAAAGAAATAGCCAACGCAAATTCCCCGCCATCGGACCTAAAACAGACTAACGGAGATAAGGTTCTTCCCCAGCGGGTTACTTCAAGAACCCGAAACGCCGCCAGGTTCTGGCTACCAGTCACTCACGATCTCCATAGAAGTTAATTTCTCATGGAAACGTAGTCTATTGGAAGTATTAGTTACCATACTAGCTATTATACGACACCCTTTTTTAACAGCTAGTCCAAATGCCCTAATCTTGCCTATATATTAACCAGCTGATCCCCCGAATCTGGATTGAAAATATCCCAGAGTCGGAATCATTTACATACCAAAGGTTTTTACTGTTTCATCAATTTGCACAATGTCTGCTAGTGTTTTTGCGGCGCCGGATCCTCACAGCCCATTGGCGCGTTACCGGCTGCTGTCACCGAACGCTTCCGTCCGGGTCAGCCCTCTTTGCCTGGGCAGTATGAGCTTTGGGGACGCTTGGTACGACCAAAAAAGCCATTACATGCCGTTGCGATTATAGCTGACCCCCCGTATGCAGGAAAGGGCTGGTAGGCAGCTGTGATAAAGAGACGACGGAGGCTATCCTTGACTTTTTCCACGAACAAGTAGGTATAAGTGGGCGGGCGTTGAAAGGAAATCAAGTCGCTAACTGGAAGGTAGGGCGGTACGATTCCGATCCACGGTCTCTCGTGTCTGCTAGGTATGGGAACTAAGAATGATTCTACAGGAAATTTCATCGACACCGCAAACAGCTATCAAGGTGGCCAATCCGAGGAGTGGATTGGGGACTGGATGAAGAAGCGCGGCAACAGGGATCAGATAGGTAAGCCTGGGTTCAAACTTCACGGCCTCCAGTAATGCTAAATGGAACCAGTCCTTGCTACCAAGTATTCGCTGAGGGCCGGTGCAGGCCACAGCGCTGCGGAGATCACGGCCAACTCAACCGGCAATAGTACAAAGAGCATGCGCGTCTCGCTCGACGCCAGCTTGAGGAGGTTGAAGACGGATTACATTGATGTGGTACGCCTGATTCTACCCGGCTCTGCCTCCTCTTTCTAATTTCACAACTTACGATAGTCCACAGTTCTACGTGCACTTTTGGGATTTCTCTACCCCCATCCCCGAGTTAATGCAGTCTCTCAACCAGCTCGTTGTCTCCGGTAAAGTGTTGTACCTTGGGATTAGTGATGCCCCGGCTTGGGTCGTCACCAAAGCGAACCAGTATGCGCGAGATCATGCTCTCCGGCAGTTCTCAGTCTATCAAGGATTGTGGTCGGCCGCATGCCGCGATTTTGAGAGGGAAATCCTTCCGATGGCTCGTGATGAAGGGATGGCTCTAGCTCCTTGGGGCGCCCTTGGCCAGGGAAAATTCAAGACGGAGGAGGAACGTAAAGCAGGAGACTCTCTCCGTAACAAGGTACAGCCCCCCTCTGCAGTGGATTTACAGGTGAGCAAGGTGCTGGAAATTATAGCAACGAGGAAGAATACTTTGCCGACAAGCGTTGCACTCGCCTACGTCATGCACAAAGCCCCTTACACCTTCCCCATTGTTGGCGGCCGAACGGTAGACCACCTGAAGCGTAATATTGCTGCCTTGACTCTACAGCTTGACGATGCAGATATTGAAGAGATCGAAAGCGCAGTACCCTTTGATCTCGGCTTCCCTCATTCATTTCTATATGGTGGGGTAAACCCAGATCATCCATGTGCCGTGTCCTGGTTGAATATGGCGGCAACCTACGACTACGTTAGCCTTCCGAAGCCAATTCAACCTCACAAAGTATAGCTTTGTAAGGACAGGGCGGAAGCATACTGTGGACACTGAAACGAAACTTGGCAGCTTGGAATGACCAAGCTGGCTCGACCGTCGGGGCTTAATCGGCACCCACTCAGAGCCAGGGCTAAGAAAAAGGGGGTACAAGTCAGTCCTAGGGCAAATTGAAGTTTTGACAATAGTTGAGTTTTGGAATTAAGAATCGGAGCTTCTCGTGACCTTGGTGTCTCTCCTTGAGTGCCATCCAGTATATCCTTACAAAACCAGAGTCTAAGTCTGAGCCTGAGGAGCAAGCGCTGTCCCAAGGTCGCCAGCTGTGATCTTAGGCACGGGTCTGGTATAAGCCGACGTATAGAGAACCCTAAGCGCCTTAGAAATGGCCTTCTAGGAGTTTATTAATTTAAGAAGGGTTCTTATCTTTAGAAGTACTAATTGGAAGCTGCTCTCAGTAAATAACGACGACCTTATCATAGTACTTAAGAAACCTAGTCCTAATAGTGCTATCTAGTTACTATTCGGGCAACGTGAGCCCGCCATTCACTGACCATATCTGGCCAGTGACATATGCAGCGTCGTGCGAGAGTAAATACAAGACCAGAGATGTAACTTCACTAGGTTCACCTGCTCGCTTTAGTGGGACACTCTTGTTGATTACATCCCGAAGGAGGGGAGATTCCGCAAGCGACTTGGCGAATGTCTGGGTGTTTGTTAGGCCAAGAGCTAAGGCGTTGACTCCGATGTTCTGGGGCCCCTAGGTTCGGGTGATATGTCGCGTGAGAGTGTGGACTCCCACTTTCGACGCTGCGCAGGCTGGGTACAGGGGCTCACCGAAGAAAGCAGCGGCGGCGCAGGTGTTAATGATGCTTCCCGAACCATTGCGCTTGAAATGCGGTAGTGCCTATTTGGTGGTTAAGGTGTAGCCGATCAGATTGAAAGTTATAGTTGCACACCAGATGCCGGCATCCATTTCGTGCGGTCTTCTAAGCGTTTCGGGGTCTGTCAAGTGACGCGGGTTTCTGTGTCTGGTACAGGAGTTCTACTACTCTACGCCTTCCCCGTGAAAAGCTGTCGTCCTTTTCTTTTTCTTCTCTTATTTCTTGATTTTGCTTTCTTTTTTTTTTTTTCCCCTTTACCCTTCTCCTTTTTCCACTACCTATATTTCCCAGTTCGAGATTCGGGCATAATGCGCAAACCGACCACGCATGTCATTCGCTTGCTGGGGTTAGTTTTACGCGCCTCAATTTTGCCTGTCGCGATTCCGTAGATATTTTTTAGGTAAGCCCAATTTAAAGATGGCCCGATGCGCAGCCTCGGCGCAGCTGATCACCCCTGCAGACTCCACAAGAAGCGCGTCTTTCTCATCTCAACAACACTCTCGCCCTAGCACTGTCTCTATTAACTCCTAGGACAGTCGTGTATCGCAGAAGTATATATAAATGGCGCGTCGAGTCTTTAAGTTTCATCGCCCCAAGTGTCTCTCTCCTCTAGAATACAACCTATTAGCCGAGCTCAGCTGCATCACCTGGAATACTGACCCAACTTTTTATCTGGAACTATGAGGCTTCATCGCTGCTCCAAGGATGTGGTGAAGGGTGGTTCCTTCCCCCCATCGCGAGCCTCCTCATGACGTCAATCCCTCGCCTGCATGCATCGGCCAAGCTTCCCCCCGAGAACGTTTATTAGTTGGTGCATGCAGGATTTCGAGCCCGCAGGGAAGCTAGGTCCCAAATTCCCAATCAGACGGCGGTCAGCCCTAATGTGCGTGACCCGTGTCTTGGAAGGAAAGGCGGGGAAGCGTCTGATTTTAACTGTTGTCGGTGTCCGTAGTAGTGCTCTCCAAGTAGCCATAGAGAACGGCATCTTCAGAGTGACTCCTTTTCTTTTATTTATTGTTTTATTTTATTTTATTTTATTTTATTTATTTTCCCCCCTTCTTCTTCGTCTTCCTCTTCTCTTCTCCTGTGCATAGCTCACTCACGGCTCTTCAAGAGCCGAACTCGGCCCGGCTTTGCTATTAGGTGATGCGATTAATACGCGGCTCGCTCAGGAAGAAGCGGGAGCAGTCCGTCCTTGGTTATCAACTTGAGAGCTCCCTTATCTACATTCCTACAAGCAAACATCTTGGCAGCGGATATTTGGTTGCTTTGCCAGGATCGTGGGTTCGATATGTAACTACTTGTCCAAGACCGTATCCTCGGCCCTGCCGATCCTTCTGAATTGATTTCTTGAGTCTCCACTTCACTGTACAAGTACACCGACAATTGTGTGTCCCCCACAGGCGGTGTCGGTATCGATGTCTTGTGTGCTAGGCAGCAGAATTACTTCGCACAGGGTGGATCACGCCATCGACAGGGCTTCTGAAAGGGAATCAATATTGGCAGTCTGTGGCTGGAAACGGGAAATATGCAGCGAGCCCCGCAGGACGCACGAAGCAACCTGGCCTGTACTACCGGGACGCTTGATTTAATTTTTGGCTTCTTAAATCTCTCCGGTCGTCAAGCTGCTCACACCGACCTCCCAATTCCCCGACTTCGTAATGCAATTCAATTCTGATCCCTGAAAGTGAAATGTTCCTTCCCCGCCACCCCAAAAACCCAAAACGAAGCGGTCACACGTACCCGCCAAGCTTAGAGCAGGCTCCACATCTCCACGCCTCCACTCCTCCTTCCAATTGTCCTCGCTAAGAAGGCACCGACATTAAATGTAGCTGTACCTGAGGTACCCCACCCCACCTGCCTCTTGCCTGCATGCTTCCTGCCTCTGTCAACAAACCGTCTCCAAATCACATGCATTCCCACACCCGCGCATCCAACATTCTGATATGCCAATTCTCATTTTCGAGTTACAATTTTGTACCTCTCGGTATCTTCTAGCAAGTCCCCCCAGCATCGATTACAGCAGCATCCAACATCTCAATGTTAGCTATGACTTTGGGATACACCGATGTACCCAACTGCCATTCGCTAATGTACAGTACTTCGCACATACCGCCCCGAGAGCACCTTGATCACTTTCGCTGAGCTTGGCGTTGCGGCGCGTGGGCAAGAGCCCCCCCGCCTAGTCACCTCCAACCAACCTTCCCCAAGCTATAATTCGTTCTTGCTCTCACTCAGCAATTCCACCCACAGGCTTTTCGCCATTTGTCTATCCCGACTTGGAGGCCCACGAGGACAGCTCAAACTCGGGCGGCGGATCCAGCAAAGCTTTGAGGTGATAACTCTATCTCCGCTTTTCCTGTTGCCCCTTTTGCCTCTCTCTCCTCATCCTCGTCTTTATTATTTTCTGTTTGCTCTTGCACGGCATTCCCATATCTATCTTCCTTCCCGTCTCCATCCTCCTCCTCTCCCTTTCGTTAGGGCCGCCGCGATGTCAACTACGATTGACACCGCATCGCTGACCGCGGCAGCGTCCTCCGCGGTCGCCAGCGCTACGGGCAGTCGAGCGCCTCCACAAGGCGGCGTGATTGAGGGCGCTAATCCTTCGATCTACAATCCCAAGGACCCCATTATTCTCTTCATCATTCAGGTTTGTTTGACTCTATGCCAATTTTCTCCGCCGTCTATTTCCTTTTCAATTTCCATCTTCTCCTCAGTTCATTTCTTTACTCATTTAATTTTCTCCTTTTTTTCCCTCTATAATTCCCTTAGAACTGGATCAATGCTAAATGCCGACCCCTCTCGTCTAGGCCAGTCTTATCCTGATCATCTGCCATGTGCTCCACTGGCCCCTCTCCAAAATCCGCCAGCCCCGCGTCATCGCCGAAGTCATCGGCGGCATCCTGCTCGGCCCCTCCGTGATGGGGCGCATTCCGGGCTTCCGACAAGCCATCTTCCCCGCTGAATCCCTCCCCAACCTGACCCTTGTCGCCCACCTCGGTCTGGTGCTGTACCTCTTCGTCATCGGCCTGGAAACGGACGTCCGCTTCCTCGTGAGCAATTGGCGAGTTGCCACGTCGGTAGCTTGCGGTGGTCTCGCCATCCCTTTTGCCGTGGGATGCGGTATTGCCTGGGGACTGTATAACCAATTTTCCGGTGACGAGGGGGTTATACACATCCGATTCCCCGTGTTTATGCTCTTCGTCGGTGTGGCTATTGCCATTACGGCCTTTCCTGTTCTGTGTCGTATCTTGACCGAGCTTAAGCTTCTTGACACCTCGGTGGGTATCATTACCCTCTCGGCCGGCGTTGCCAACGACGTGGTTGGTAAGTTGTGATACCTTTTCTTTTTTTAGTCTCTTTTGGGGATTTTCTGTCCTTCGTCACACACACCTCGTACTAATGCGACGTACCCGCTAGGTTGGATTCTCCTTGCCCTGTGCGTCACCCTCGTCAACGCCGGCCAGGGTCTTACCGCCCTGTGGATCCTCCTCGCCTGCGCAGGTTACATGTGCTTCCTTCTATGGGGTGTCAAGCCAGCTCTCCTCTGGATCCTCCGCCGCTCTGGAAGCCTGGAAAACGGTCCTTCCCAGCTAATAATTGCCTTGATTTTGCTCATCGCTCTGGCGTCCGCCTTCTTCACCGGCATCATCGGCGTGCACACCATTTTCGGAGGCTTCATGGTCGGTCTTATCATACCCCGCGACAACCGCTTCAACATTCTCGTCATCGAAAAGCTCGAGGATCTGATCGGTGCTCTGTTCCTGCCCTTGTACTTTACGCTGTCCGGACTCAACACCAACTTGGGTCTGCTCGACAGCGGCATCGCCTGGGCTTACGTCGTCGCCGTCACCGTGCTCGCCTTTTTCTCGAAGTTTGTCAGCGCTTCCGTCGCGGCTCGTCTAAATGGTTTGGTTTGGAGGGAGTCCTTTACCATTGGTGTGCTCATGAGTTGTAAGGGTCTCGTCGAGTTGATTGTGCTCGTAAGTTGCTGGCGTTCATCCCGACTCGAAAATTAGATCATACTAACACTTCCCGTTCTAGAATATTGGTCTTCAAGCCAAGATTCTCAGCACGAGGACGTTTACCATCTTCGTCGTCATGGCTTTAATAACGACGTTCCTTTCGACACCGCTAGCCTCATATCTCTACCCGCCATCGTATCAGAAGAAACTCGACGCGTGGAGAAGAGGAGAAATCGACTGGGACTCCGGCGAGCCCCTGAGGCCCTCAGACTCCAGCGGCGCAGCCTCCACTGAAGGAGTCAAGCGGGTCACCAACACTCGACTCAACCGACTCGTCGTCTACCTCAGGCTAGACAACCTTCCTGCCGTGCTCGGCCTCGTGTCCCTATTCGGCAATGCTTCCGTAACCGACTCCGTGGTCCACCATTCTAAGCAAAAAGCCGGGACCACGAACGACGAGGACGGAGAGGGAGACCTTTCCGAGGCCCCTAAGAGGCCCGTCCGAGCCCACGGCATGCGCCTCGTCCACCTAACAGATCGTGACTCCGCCTTCATGACCGTCGCCCAAGTCGACGAATACAGCCAACACGACCCCGTCGTCAACACCTTCTGCACCGTCGGCCAACTGAACCACCTCTCCGTCTCCGGCGAAGTCGCCATCATGCCCGAGACCCGCTTCGCCGAGGCCCTCGTAGGAAAGTCCTCCGCTTGTTCCTCGGATCTGCTCATCGTGCCCTGGAGCGAGACGGGTGGTATAGGCGACTCCCAGATCTTGGCTTCGACGACGCTGAGGGATAAGTTGGCGCCCCAATACACCAGCTTCGTCAAGTCCGTCATCGAGCTCGCGGAGCAAAACGTCGCCGTTTTCTTCTCCAAGAGCGACGAGGTGGCTGCGACAGCAGAAGCAGGCCCGTCGAACGAACGGATGCGCCTGACGAGAGCTTACTCCTTCAGTTCCGCCCAACACAAACTACCCCCTTTGCCCCCGGCCCACAGATCATCCCACCTCTTCTTCGCCTACATCGGCGGCGCGGACGACCGCCTCGCCCTCAGCCTCGTCCTCCAGCTCTGCGAAAGACCCGAAGTCACCGCCACCATCGTGCGCATCTCCGTGCGCGCAGACGGTATCGGTCCCGCGCAGGACGATGAGCATTTCAACGCCGTCATGGCACAGATCCCTGAGGATGCCGAGCCTCGGATCAAGGCTCAGACCATTGCTGGGGCAAGCTCCATTGAGGATGTTTTGGGTCTTGCGACGGCTGATGTGCGGGAGTCGAGTAGTGAGCCTAGTCGGCGTGACATTGTCGTTGTGGGACGGCACGCCAGCATGAAGCTTAACCTTGGGAAGTTGTCACCTATTAGCATCGAGAGCCGGGAGTGTTTGGGGGTCTTGGCGAGTCATGTTTTGGATTGTGGGTTGCAGGCTGATTTGTTGGTCGTTCAAGCCGCCAAGGAAAGTTCTGGGTGAGGTGCAAGAACTGGATTATTATTATATGAGCATTCATGGGACCTTTTTTTTTTTTTTTATTCTAGTGAGCGTTGGGTTATTTGGGATATTGATGTTTAGGATTTTTTTTTTTCTCCTTTTCTGCATACGATTGATGAGGCGAGGAATTGTGTCTGATAATTCGTACAACCAAACAGATTAGCGTAACATGGAGAAGGATGCTAAAGTTCGGGATACCGAGCAGACGGCACCTTTTTTTTTAGGCCGGAGATGGCGCTTTGCTACGATGTGGAAAGATGCTTCGTCTCTGGGGTTTCGTCGATGTTGACGACCGAGCTTCTAATCCCAGGAAATCCTTTCTAAGGCTCCCCGCACCCCCTTTTTCGGTCCTTGTTTTGATTCATAGGGACTTATTAGATGTGTATGAACCGGGATAGGAAGGGAGCATTTCGTTTTATACCGACGACCGTAGGAGATTGTGCAAAGTCCAGACGGAAACGGGGAGACTCTCTGGTCCCGTCGTCCATGTTTCTATCGGATTGTGGTTGCGAATCACTCGTGTTACTTTCCATTTCAGTGACGGATCTGGACCATTCCGTTGAGCGTGATCATCGATGCTGATCCACACAAGTCACATGGGAACTCAAGATAATAATAATGTTCAAATTGTTTGATAGCTAACTAGAATCGGTCATAGCATTCATCATGTTCATTAATCCTTTTCCCATCTCCCTTGTCTCTTTTGTTATTCTTTCCTCCCGAATTCATCCATATTCACTACCCCAAAAACTACCCATTAAAAAAGTCCTCCCAAAACACCCTCGACATCCTCCTCCTCAACCTCACCCACCACACCCCTTAGCCAATCCCAAGCCTTCTCCGCCATCATTTCCCACGTATCCTTATCATGGCCCAACTTCTTCTCCAAGAACAGAAGCACAAGAGCCGTCAACACCGCGTCATCGCTGCCCCTGAGCTTCCCGACCCACGCTTCCTTGCTGGCGGCCAGCGCGGCGTCGAGTTTGTCCTTGGTCACCCCGAGAGCGGCGAGGAGGCCGGCGGCGGACGAGGCGGGCCAAAAGCCCTCAAAGGTCTGCGTGTCGACGATCACTTCGAGGGGATCTCTCTTGGGAGCGGGAGCGGGCTTGGCAGCGGGGGCTTGGTATGATTGTAACAACGGCTTAGGAGCTGGGGCTGATTGCAACAATGTCCTAGGAGCGGGAGCAGCGGCGGCGAAACTGCCTCCGAAGATGGGTCGTCCCGTAGGCATGGCCTGCGGAACGCCGGTGGGGGAGGCGCGAGCTCCGAAGAGACCTGTAGAAGGGTAAGCAGACGCCTTATTGTCGGCCTGGCCAAAAGCGCCAAATCCTCCCACAGAGACAGGTTGTGGGCTAGCACCGAAGACAGATCCAGGAGCAGCGGGGCCAGAAGCAGGGCTTTTAAGTAGACCTGTAGAAGTAGGGGGTTTGGGCGCAGCAGCACCTTCAAACGTGTCGTCGTCCTCATCGGGCAACGGGGCCGCATAAGCAAATGACATCTCCTGATCAGCAGCAAAGGATAACAAGGAGGCTTCGGATGCAGGAGCGCCACCGTCAGATGGCGCTGCCTGGCTCTCTTTGGACCTCGAACCGAACAACCCCGAAACCGTGGCCGAAAAAGAAGACTTCTTAGACTTACGGAAGCTAGCCGCCTGTGACGCCAGAGCGTCGGACTTTTCACGCAGCTCGGGCATATCGTATCCACGAGCGGCGATGGAGCTGACGTAGCTAGAAGCCGGAGCCGGAGCCGGCGGCGGAGGTGGCGGCGGCTGATAACTCTGCGCGAGGCGGGCCGTGCGCTGCTGCTGCTGGAGTGCAGATTCGGCGCCTCCTCCCCCGACAAGCTTACGATGACGAAGCATACCCCCGATACGGGCTTGAACGCCAGGAGCAGAGCTGTGCCGACCAGAGGGTGCAGCGCCGAAGCTAACATGATCGAGTTCGCCGTCTGAATCGAGGGTGGCGAGATTTGCATCAGGCTGCGTCAGCTGCCGAGTCTTGCCGTCATCGCCCGGCTTCTCCTCGACGGCGACAAAGGAGCACCACTTGCCGGCAACCTGGTACTTGACACCGAGGCGGACAGCCTCACGCTCGACCATGTCGGAGAACCTCCCATCGTATTTATCCTTGAGGAGCTTCTGGTCAGCGTCCTTGGCGTGGTACAGCCAGCCTTTGCCCTCCTCGAGCTCCTTGACGGCTTTGCGGGCGGCAAGTTGGTGCAGAGTCTCGCTGGGTTCGCCGATAGTAGTGACTGGGATCTCGAGTTCAAGGGGCCCGTGGACCGAAGTGCCGCGGAGTACGACGGACTTGACGGGTCGCTGGATGGTTTCGCCCGACATGAGTACGTAGACGCTGGTGCGGTTAAAGGGGAAGAGCGGAGGGATCTGGAAGGGTGCTTGCAAAAGCTTAGGAGGCGTCACGGGGGGCAAGTGGTTGTACTTTGTCTCGACGGCGGCCGTTGTCGAGGGCGCATCGGTCATTTCGCTATCCTCGTCATCAGCGGACGCATCAAACAATGAGATTGGCTTCTTTTGGCTGGCGGCCGCAGATTCCTCGACGGCCGTCTTCTCGCTTCGGCCGTCATCGACAATCAGGCAGTCGACGACCTTTTCGACTAGCTCAAAATCGTCGGCGTCATCGGGCTGCTCGTCGTACTTGATTTCGAGAGTATAATCCTTGATGTGCGGGGTCAAGGCTCCTTTGAGCATGCGGACGACCTTGTTGTTCATCTTCTCGTTGTCACCGACGAGCTGAGAGAAGCCGTTGCCGCAGCGAGCGGCTCCCTCAACCAACGAAGTGCTCGCTCCGGTGCCGATGCCGAGAGTGAAGACGCGGACAGCCCCGTTGCTCTGGGCCATCTCGGCGTTGATGATGCTGAAGAGATTAGCCTGGTCCCAGATATCACCATCAGTGAGCAGGAAGACTTCGAGGTTCATATCCTTGTAGCGCTTTTCGAAAACGGCCTTGATGGGCTGGCACATCTCGGTTCCTCCCATGTTGGATTGGAAGGTGTCGACGTGGCGCGTAGCTTCCTCGAGACTGGCCTTGTCATACGACTTGGAGCGGTCCCAAAGCAAGGAATAACTAGACCCAAAGCTGCAAATGTTGAACTTGACGCCGACGGGTAGCGACTTGAGGAAGATCTGCAGGGCTGTCTTCAAGTTGGCAATCTTACCCCAGCCCATGCTTCCACTCCTGTCACAGACGAAGACAATCTCGGGACGCTCGGGAGGCAGTTTGAACTTGGGCACCAGGGTGGCCATGAGAGCCCTCTCGTTGGGCAAGGTTGGATGCCTTTCAACCATGGCAACGGGGTTGGAGGTATTTGTGGCGATTACATGCAGGATAAAGTCCTTGTCGAACTCGGCGGACCCGAGAGCGAGGGTGGCCGAGGCCTTTTGCAGCGAAGGCTCGGCCTTTGGTGTGGTGGAAAGATTACCCACGGCGACGGAAATGGGGTGACTAGGCGACTGAACGGCCTTGATGACGGATCCATTTGGAACTTGGGCGTCGACGACAATTTGGAGTCCTCCCTTGCCGCCAAGCTGGGTGTTGGTGGAGAGCATGGCCGCAGGCAGTTCGCCGTACCTCGGAGCGATGGAGGTGGGAATGGTGTACCGGATGCCGTCGACTTCTGCATCGTGCTTGAGCTCTCCGAGATAGACAATTTCGACCTTGACCTCGGTGTTGGGTGGAATGTTGCCAACGGACGTGGTCCAGACGTCGGCGGCCTCTGGGGTCTGCTCGAGAAGCGCAGCAGCCTCTCCACGATCGCGAGCTTGCTCGTAGACCTCGCGGGCCTTTTGCTTTTCCTTGACAACGCCCCTGACCACGCGGTCGCCTATGGTGCAGGTGAAGGCGACCACACTCACGCCGTCGTATATGGGGAAGGCATACTTGACCTCCTTTAGCGCCTCAGTGAGAGAGGCTGTAGTGAAGATCTGGGTCAGGGTTGTCCTAGAGACCGAGGATAAGATGGACACATGGGCGGACATCTGGACCTGGGGAAGATATTTCCGGACATGGTGGACGGTATAGAAGAGACCACAAATGTGGGTATGGTGGACTGCGCGGACTGGTGAACCGAACATGGTGACGAAGGTTTGAGGGTGTTGGTTGTGGATGTTTGGGTTGAGGTACCTGGTTATGAGGCAGACACGAGGGGTGATGAGGATTCAATAAAAGGACTTGGGGAGGGGAGGGATTAGGCTTTGGGTATCACGATTGCTTGGGAAGTGAGATTTGTACAAAGGCAAAAGGTCTCGTTCACTCTAGAGTCCTTTGGAGATGGGTGGAGTGGGAAGGTTGCCGTATCTGTCGTATCACAATTACGTTTGGGCTGTCGAATGGGTATGAGATGGTATCTCGGGGCGAGATGTTTGTTTGTTCAGATGTTTGCTGAAGTTGTTGGGGAGAAAACAAGGAACAAAGGAGACGGGACAAGTGGAGGATGTGGTGGGCATTAAATAGAAATTCCTGAATTATCGGAGAGCAATTGATCTTTGAGCGGAGCAGAATCGAGGGAGTAAGAACGATCTATTGATGTTGTAGGACTTTGATTCCCATCTCCAGAGTTCGACTTGGGCCGGGGTAATTGGAGATGATCTGACTTCAGCTCTCGTCCAAGCCACACTTGCCTTGTGAAATCGACCAACGAGAAGAGCTCCTGCCCGCTGTTCCTGGTGCCTTCCGGGTGCGTTCATGGATGCCTGGTCATGTTCTGGTCGTGGCTGCTGCCTCTGCAACCTCTGCAGGTGCCTAGACCCTCTAGGCCAATCATAGTGCGGGGTTAATCTGGGCAGGGCAGAAATAGGGCAGGCGCAAACCAGGCGCAAACTGGAGCTTACCAATTTAAAACATGTGCGGACGCTTTGAGGCTCGTTTGCTTCAATTTCTCGGAAGCACATGTCGTCCTGCCCGGCAAAATACAAAGTTGGAAAGACCGAGTGTCCGTTTGGGTATTCAAGTCCTGTTGAAGTTGAAGCGGAGGCAGGTACCAAGCCGCATGCTGCATTCATCCTGCCCGCAATGTATGCGCAATGCCAGTAATGGAGAGGCTCAAACGGGGATTAAGTTTAGCGGTTCAGCCCTGAGCCGAGCCCACTGAAAGCCCGGTTTTCCTGCTGCCTGTGTCCCTTGAAGGCTTGAACTAGCGGCAGCCGTAGCGCGGGTTGCCTCCGCCCCCTCGTTTCGCCAAGCGGCGTGGTGGACAGATATCAGAGAAAGATTGATAGAGACGAGCAGATTGATCTGAGGCATGCTGGTCTTGATTGGTTCTCGTTTGAACATCATTTGCGACAGGATTGAGCTTGCCTATTTATTCCCCTGCAGCGAGGCCTTTCACCGGTGGCTCATTGATGCTTATTATTTCAAGGTTGAAGCTTCGGCCCAGAGTTCCAAAGTCCCGTCGTTTACGAGAAGCTTGAAGCTTAAAGCCAAAAAGCCAAACTTTCCCTTCCGTGAATGGTGACGTTTGTAATCTACGCAGCGAAGGGCAACACTGGGGAATACAGTGTTTCTGGTTACTTCACACGGCCGGCAGGTTCAAATGGACAAGCAAATTGACCAGTCAGATTTCAGTTGAACGCTGCAATTGTACTTTTCATGAACAGTATGAACACCGTGTGCCCCCAAGCGAGACTGTCCCATGATGTCGCATCAAATCCGATCAGAACGTAAATTTGGTCTCCTCTCAAAGCGTTCGCGATCTGAAGTGCCCACCCAGTTGCGACTCCCACTAGATTCTTGCCGCCCCCATCAACGCTGCATCGCGAGGAAGCCAGACAACCCCCCGGTGCCGCCATTCTTCCAATCGATATTTCCCTATTCAAGACCTAGCACCACCCCTAATTTCTCGCACAGCCCCCCCGAACCACGAAATAAACGCCTCTCCCACCATGTCCGAGGCGCGTCGCGGTAGCCCTCGCTCCAAGGCCCAAGCTCCAGCCGTACATCCACCCCCGACACCATCTCCAACTACGCGGGGCATCAAGCGCAAGGCTGAATCAAACTGGACGGCGATTTCGAGCTCGCGTTCGAGTTCGGTCGAGATTCTCGATGGACCGCCCGAGCCTAAGAAGACGACCAAGACCGTGAACAGATCGCCCTCCCTCGAGATTCTTGACTCGCGACCACCCAAGAAGTTGAAGGGTCCACCGTCGCCCGAGAAGCGGCTACGAATGTATCGCAACCCCTCTTCGATGCGGACTAATACTTGGAGCTCTGGCTAATCCCGTGCGATGCAGGTTTCGAGCCCAACCTCCCCAGTCGTTCCATCCCATCTTTGAACGTGCGCGATCGCAGAGGTAAGTCGAGACGAGCCCACCTACACTGAGATGGTTGCGCTTGACGGGCAGCGAATTAACCCGTGCTCTTTCCTTAGGTTCTACGTTCTATCGCGCAAACGAGTCGGTACGCCAAACTGCCCGGAGGAAGATGTCGAGCTTACGGGCTCGACGGGGAACATATATACGGTCCATGTTGGCCCGATCTCGACTTGCACGTGTCCCCATAATAAGAGTGGAAATCAATGCAAACATATCCTCTACGTATGCGCACCATCACCATCTTTTGTTTCTTGTCTAGTCCAAGCAGCGCGTACTAACGACCCAATCTCTCCGTAGGTCCTCAGCCGCGTACTCCGAGCCGACTTCAAATACGTCTACCAACTCGCCCTCCTAAGCTCCGAGCTCAAGGAAATATTCGCCGGCGCCCCTCCTATCGACGCAGACCCCTCATCCGCCGGCCCCGACGCCGAAGAAGCCGGCAAGAGGAAACCCATCGAAGGTGACTGCCCCATATGCTTCTGCGAATTCGACCTCAACGAGAAGGAAGCCATCACCTGGTGTCGCGCGGCCTGCGGGCAGAATGTGCACGCGCACTGCTTCCGCATGTGGGCCGCCACCAAATGTCCCGGTCATGAATCCGAGGCGACGTGTCCGTATTGTCGGAGCGTGTGGGGTGTTGAGCTTGACCCCGTGGCAGTTATGAAGAGGACAGGCCAGCTTAACGAGGAGGGATACGTGAATGTGGCGGATCAGTTGGGAATTTCGAGCGTAAGAGGTACGTGTGCCCCCACCATCTTTAATTGTTGACAACTGAGAGGACTCGGTTCTAATGCTTCCGTCTGCCTTTCGGATAGATGAGAGCACTTATGCCTCGACGAGATATTGGGATAGATATTGGGATCGACTCGAGCGGGCGGCTGCCAGATACGGTTCTTCTGGCCGGCGACGGCGTTGGTAGGACGGCAAGGGTTGTGGGACTTGATTTCTCTCGAATTTCTGGCATCTTATGAGCGTTGGGCTTTTCGGGAGAACCTGTATTATCTCTTATTTTCTGTATTATTCAATGATACCATCAAACCTTTTCTTCTTTCGCGCCGAGCAGCACGGGAAGTACTCGCATTCGATCCATTCGGAGACTCACTGGCGCTGCCGTCATTTCCCAAGATAAATAGACCAGAGCAGAAGCTGTGGCCGACCACCAGTGACGTTAATTGTCCAGTGTGAGGCTAACACTGCCCCGAATGCGACTCTTTAATACCGAGCACCCCTCATCTCCCACGTGGCTGCACAACTCGTCGCTTCATCTCTCAATCTCTCAATCTCCGTTCCTTCATCACCATCAACCTTTCTATTCGCCACTTCTTCTATTCTTTGTGCCATAATGGCCTTTGATTTTCCATCATATCTCAAGACGAGGTCGCCAGACACGACATACACCATCCACTCACTAGATGGAGGACTTGTCAACAATACCGTCCGCGTGAGACGGACTGGCAGCGACGGCGATGGCACCGAGGAACCAGAGAGCCTCATTCTAAAGTATGCGCCGCCCTACGTCGCTGCCGCGGGACCTGATTTTCCATTTTCCCAGGAGCGCCAGGTGTGTTCCTCTTTGTCTCCTTTCTTTATCATCGCCATTCCGCGACAGCTTCAAAAACTAACGAGTGAAATGCGCGGACGCCTAGGTAGTGGAAGCTGCAGTACTCCGCGCTTTCCGCGGCTCGAGCCCATTATCCGACCTGCCCGCCGAAGGATCCATCACTATCCCGACGGTGGTTGACCACGACCCCGCGTCTTCTGTTCTCATCCTCGAGGACTTAGGACCTTTGGCTACTCTGTGGGACCTGTTAACGCCTGCTGCCTGTGCACGTGTACCAGAGGCGGAGATCGATGATGCCTACGGAAAAATAGGCGAGCGCATCGGCCGCTTCTTCGCCAAGGTCCACTCGAAGGAGACTTTCACAATCCTCTCAAGCAACCCCAACATTTCAAAGGTCCTTTCTCAAAACCTCACGGAAAAACTAGTGAGTGACGTCGCCGTCGCGCCCGTCATAGACCACCTCAGAGAATGCTCCATCCCCGACGCCGAAAGGATTCATGAGAGGGTTACGCAGGCATACCGTACTCCCACCGTCCTACCGCGCTTTTCGCTCGGAGACTTTCATCCCGGGTCTGTCCTCGTAGAGTCGTGGGAGGACAAACCATACGTCTCTGGGGAAACGCGCAAGTTGGCAGTTATTGACTGGGAATTCGCCAACCTTGGGGGTGGTGGCGTCAGCAGTGACGTTGCTCAATTCTTGGCCGCTCTGCATGGACCTATGATACATCTGGAAGAGGACTCTCCGCTGTACAAAGCTTACAGGGCGCTGGCTACGGGCTTTACGAGGACCTATGCCGAGGACGCGGACTACAATAGAGAAGAGGGGGGCGTATCCGGGGAGGACAAATTGACGCTCTTGCGGGAGAGTTTGATTCTTCACGGAAGGGAAATGATCAACCTGGCGTTCGAGAGGAAGGAGGAATGGGGGAGTGACTCGATGGTGACAATCACGGCCAAAGGAGCGTGGTATGTGAGGAAGGCGGGAGAGGATGTGGAGGGAATGAGGGAGGAGGAGAACTGGGCGGCACTTCGGGCAGGAGATGATGGGTTCATCCTGGGCTTGTTTACATTGAGGTAGGAGGTTTGGGGGTGGATGATTGACGATTAACAGCGCTCTATTCAATCTATTTTAGCAATACTATTCATATCTCTGATTCAGTTTTCTTATGATCATGACATGTGGATGTTTGCAGGAGGAAAGAGATGCCTGGCTTGATTTCGTTTGCTGCCCAAAGTGTTGTATCCACGGGCAGGGACTGCTCGTTTTCGCCTTCAACACCTTTTCTGCTCACTTCCCGATCCATCCCATCATCTAAAAGATGATTCACATCACCCTTCCTGCCCATCATAGCCACACCCATCCACATGTGATCCCTCCACATCTCTCGCCTATAAAAAGGATCCCACCCTCCCCTCAAACCCTCTTCCAAACCCTTCCCTCTTCCATCCCACATCCTTCAAAGCACTGGTCGCAAGCCCTCTACCCTTTCAACTTTTGTCTACATTTCACCGTCACAACGCATGAAGGATCAAAGTCCTTACAAAATCTAATAGCAACTCGTCTATTATTACCTATGCCCTGCAGGATCGAGATCCTCAATTCCGCTGCATACACCTCCAGGGAAGCCAGAAACACATCGTGTTCCGGTTCGAGAGGTCTCCATCCCTGTGCCGAACACTTTTCTTTTGCTTCCTCAACCATACCTTGCCTCACCTCAAGTCGGCAAAAGGGTCGGGCTCGCCCCTTCCTGAACAAGAAACCTGTCTATCTCTAACTGGCCAGAGATGGGCCTCGCAAATGGAGACGAGGGCTGTCCTACGTCTTGGTGCGCTGTGATCTACCCGGATATATAAACGACACGCCGATGCGAGGACGATTGAGGCCGTGTGAAACTAGCGGCTGCCGTCAACTTTTTCCAGGGCTGGAAAAAGCGAGATATCGGTGTATGCCTGTCTTGATCATTGATTCCACAGTTTCATGTTCTCTTTTTCTCTGTGGGGTAAGTCATTGCAGACGGCATTCCATTAGGGGTGGGCGTAGGTGCTCATGGGTTGAGGATGTTGTTACTGATGCTGCATTAAATCTAGGCACTACGGGAACGCGGAAACCCCGGCTGGGCAATCCCTTGCAACCGCGGCGGTGACGCAACTCGCGCCGCTACTTAGACTCGTAGGCGCCCGGCTTGCCCCCTCGCAATCGTAGGAAGAATGGTGTCTACATAAGCCTCACGCTGGCCCGTCGGCCGAGGGCCCGAGCGTAGAGTGGAAAGTCCTGTGCTGTCTTTCATCACGGTAATCACCATACTTTCAGGGTGCGGAGCCGGCATCGCCCTCTTCTTCTATTTCACAAACGCGCGGGGGGGTCGTCCGACCGGAGCGAGCCTCACTTTCTTTGCCACGATAAGGAATCAAGTTGAAACGGTTTGTGTGGCCCTGTGTCTTCTTTACTGTGGGATGGAATGTAATTTTGCTAACGTGGTAAATTCGCGGACAGAGATTTACTATGCCCTCACTCTGTGCTTGCGAAGCAGATCAGCGTCGTCATCGTGGCTTCAGGTTCTGCCGACGACGTTTCGTCCCGGCCTGCTCCTCGGTCTGCTGGTTTATCCCGACATTTGTTTATAGGGAGATGTATATATGACTCAAGTTTACATCCGGTGTCCCCCCCGTACCATCGCTGGGGGGCTCAATCGTGGTGTTCCCCTCTGAGATGCGTTCCGTAAACCGCATACAACACCACCTACCACGGCATTGAGATTTATCTCGACATCTACTCTTGCGCCCCGTCGGATCTCTGCTGTTGAACTCACACGAACACAAGCAGTCGGAGCACACTCCAGGGTCTGGTCAGGGACATTGTTTGTCTGTAGCCAAGTCCTCGTCGCTGGCGAAGTGTATTGGTCGCTTCGCCCTCACTGTGGCTTTGACCAAGGGTGGGATGGCCCCTGGTTTTCATCGGAAATCATGCATCATCTAGTTCATACTTCTATTTCAAGCGGTGGAGCATACTATTACTTCACGCAAATGACATGGCAAGTTGGTGGCTTGATGGTGCGATGGGCTACACAATATTGGCTGAGCACGGTCGCCAGTAATCCGGGAAATACAAACCAAGCGCTAGTCGGTCTTCGGCATTCCTCGTCGGCCGGGCCGTGGGGTGTTTCTCAGATTTATTACCTTCATATATGGCATCTCCAGAACCAAGCTAGGGAGGATGTTTCGGTGAGTGAGGGGACACTAAAGGACGCTGAAGGTCTTTGTTCCCCTCTGCTGGCAGAACAAACCCCAGGCTGCAGCAATTGTTGGACGACGGGCCGACGGCCCTGCAGGACCAAGTTCAGATTCGCAACTGGGCCAATTTAGCCCACGTCGGATATTTTCTACTTGGAGTGCGGGATTCAGCACTTCAAGGTATTAATCCATCGTGGTTCCGAGGCTTGGGATATGGAGTGGTCTTAGTTGTAACTGTTCTTCTTGTCTATTGGGGCAGCCAAACCCTTGACGTCTATATCTGGTGCCTCAAGCCGGTCTAGCTACAATCTCGTCCGGTTGGTAAACGCAATAGCGACAACCCTGAAAGTCCCATCAACGGTGGTCTGTCAGGTGAGCCACGGAGGCCATGGAGACTCCGGCGCTTCCATCTCGAGCCTCATGGGGACAGATGCTGGGCTATAATCGTATAATGTAAGCTGAGGATCAACATCTTACGTCTTGACCAATAAATTCTAACCCGTACATCCAGGTTATCCGCGAGGCCTAGGTTTCGTCTCGCTTCCGGCTCCTCCTCCGCCACGCCCTACAGCCACCTTGTCTCTATCCGTTCGTCAGAGCCAAAAGCATTGCAAGATCAGGTTCACCGCGAGGAGACGGCTTGGGTACCCGGCCGACGCTGCGATCTCGCGCAGCCCGCTGTGGTAGAGGCCCAGCGCCTCTACCGCGCCAGGCAGCAGGTAGCTGTTGCGCCCGGACAACGGCGGCGGGCGCGTGACCTGTGCCATAGTACGCAAGCAAGGTTCCCGTAAATGCGAAGCAACTTCTCCATACGCTCTTCTACGGGTTTGACAGCCACCATGACTATGCGGTGAGCGTCACTCACTCAGGAAGTCGTCCAGGACGTGTTCAGGCTTGCGGATGACGTCAGGGTCATCTTTGAGACACAACTAATGATGTTCTGGCGGGAAGGTCGCGTCAATGGGTTGTTCATCCAGCGTCATAGGAAAGTAAGGCCCCGTTTGTCCGCCGCCGACTTTGTTCATATTTCGTGTCACTCTAGAGCTGGCCACGATTCCGGGACAAGGGTCTGTGTTAAACTGATGCTGCTGTCGTGGCCTACATCTCTGTGGGAGTTACCATCTTCGGTGGCCGAGTATATTATAGTGGCGCGCCTGTCGTGTGCAGTTTGCTAACACCGCCCTCACCACGGCTAAAGGGACTCCCGGGCCTTCTTACTTGTTTTCCTTCCCCTGGTACCTTCGCTCATTTTCTTTTGGCACTTGACCGACACACTCTCTCGTACCCCGTGTTGCCAACTTTCATCGCGGTGTCAATACTCCTCGTGGGAAAGGTTTCGGAACCCTTCGGTTATGAATCCGCCAAACACCAACCTGATCTTTGCGCGCCGTTGGAGCTCTGAGGTGCGTGCCTTCAGCAGAAGGAAAGACATCTTTGCTTCTATCATTTGTGGCGTTCTCTGTTCATCCACCCGAATCCCGGCTGGCCGCCGTTGTACACACGCTCGTGTTACCGTGTCGCCTGCACTGTTTGAGGAAACGTCGAACGTGCCCCTCGGAGGATGGGTCTCCTTGTTTGTTTCCGGCTTTAGGCTACTTCAGGACACTTATGGCATTCTGCGTGGCTGGTGTTCACGCTTGGGTGATCCCAAGCGACGACAAGCTCGCGGTCCTAAAACTGCAGAATACCCGTGGGTCTCGCAGATATTGGAGAAAGGACGAGGTAGATTCCCACCTTGATCCTCTGTCTACCAGGCGACTGTATCGGGAGTCCCTAAACGTCGACAATTCGACAAGACGACTAGGATGACCCCGATATTCTCTCCCAGGTGCAGGGGGCTTGGCTTCGAGGATTATGCGCATAACGGATCGGATTGGGCCCCGCCGTTTGGACACCTGATGTCACAGCTGCTGTTGACTGACGCCTGATACTGTACGGGAAGGCGACGACCGACTTCGATTCCTTGTCGCGGATCTCCAAGGTGGGGGGGGGTTAGACATCCCCCCCCCTGAGAAATGCTAATCCTCGTCCAACACGGAGATGTCCTCAGCTTTTATCTTGCGGGGGTTCGTCGGAAGTCCTTGGGTCTCCCCATGCACGAAACTTGGATCCACCGTCAAAGATGTGTTCGCTCTGGAATTCGAGGTTTTGCTCATGATTGTCACCATTTTCTATCCCCCAACGGGTTTGAACGCACCGGTAGGGTGCCAGACTGGAACAGGATATTTCCAACCGAGATATCGCTCTTCTCGGCTTCTCATTCTACCAGTGGCGCGTCGTTATGAAGCGCCTTGGTAACACGGAATGCATTCTGCTGTCTCACTGGGTCACAAAAGAGAGGATGCAAATCTCAAGCGGAGAATACGACATCTGCGACTACGAGTTCATTGTGAGCGCGTGGCTTAAACTGATCGTCGGGAGGGCCAAACCAAAATGTATACACATATATATATATTGACGACTACCCGAGATAAAGCAGCCTATCATGAGACCAAAACACAGCAATGCCTGCAGAATTGGCGGTGGTTCCCTTCACGGATTAGACGGCTGAGTGTTCCCCGTTAAAGAAGGGTCCAAGAACAAACCTGCCGGCTATTTAATCTAAGGGAGACGTGTGAACCCTCGTCACCGGCTTGGAATATCGACATTTGACCCGAGAGATCGGATAATTCAGACACTGTACCTCCGTCCAAAAGGGCTTTGGTGACAGGATCTTCCTGGAACCTATCAAATCTAACGTGCGGGTGGCACAATGTGGGAACAGGAAGTTGAACCTGGCCGAAGGCTCCTGACTGGTGTGATTGATATTTCTTTCGGTAAGCAGGAGACTCGGTCCGGGGTTGGCCCTCTTGTTTTCGCGATTCCGTCTGCTCTGGTTCGTATAGATATCTATCATCATCCCGTCTATTCTTGGACGACAGGAGTGGAATGGCAAGCGCTGTCGGCACACCTCCAGAGGCGAGAATGGCGGACAGCCTAAGTCCGAATCAATAACCAAATCAGTACGAAACGGGCTATTGCGATCGCGAAACTTCCTAGAGACTTTGCTCCGAAGACTTCGTGTCCCTTCGTCGGGCCTGATACCCATGCCTCTCACTCCGATATGTGACAGCTTGACAAAATAACCATCGCCGATTCAAGTGCCTCCACCATCTCTTGTAAAGGGAAAGAAAACTGATTGATTAACTGACTGACACTCGCACAATGCCATCGGTGTGCGAGAACGCCCAACCAGACCCTTTGGAATGGGTTGTCGATCTTAAGGCCGTCAAAACCCACCACGACTTGAAGAGTACACCGGCAAATTTCTTTCACTACTTATCGAAGTCCGATGCCTTCGTCACGGCTGCTTTCGAAACCATTAGCAACTAGAATGGCTCGACAGGCGCCTGCAAACCTCGCAACTTCGTCTTCGTTCCCAAGGTTGTCGGGTATCCATACGGCGTGCTGATGGAGCTGGTTCTTGAGTGTCCGGAGGATCGTGCGAAAGGCCTCGTAGTAGCGTCCTACGGCAGAGGAAGCCCCACTACTTGTGATCAGTGTGCTCGAAGGATCTCTAGAGATATAAATAAGTTTTTCCGATTGCGTGTCGATGTTGGCCAGACCCGGCCTGGTGCTATTTTCTGAGCACTGCGCTCGCGCAGGTTGCGACTTGTCCACTTCGGTTGCGAGGATCCACGGAGGGCAACGCAGCCAGCCAGGAACAATGAAGTCGGCTGCTGGCAGCAGCTGAAACTAGATTATCTGGCCAATGTTTGAGACTACGGTCGATGCATCCAGGTGACGCTGAGAGTAATGGGCGTGACAATCCTGTTCGTCCCCCTGCGGCCGCTGTGTGAGAGACGCGATATGGACGAACTCGGCACTCGCTCGTTTGTTTAGAGAATCTTGGTGGCGCCGCGATGCCTCTAGTTTGGAAGGTGGATTGGGCATCAAGACGGACGTCCCATCACGGCGGATCCCATTTTGACAATGAGATGGTCAGGCAGTATGTCGAATCACGAGGAACACGAGCGATATTCGGACCGATGCTCTACCCCACTGATGGTCAACACGGAAGCCCTAGACGTAAGTCCGGCTGATCAAGAAACAGGTCAAGAACCAGCTCGACGTGCCGTGGGCCGTTGCAGACACGGGCGGTGCCATCAGAGTATGCGCTACACTGCGAATGAGGCAGCAGAACGGTGTGTGTCACAGCTCTTCGCCCACATCAGAGATAATATTGTTTCGTTCCTCAGCAAACCGAGTACCGTGAAGCAATCACGACACTGGGCCTGGTGGTATCCCGATCTCGTCCTGCGGTAAGACTGATCCCTTCGACGGCTGTAACCTTTTAGTTAACCCCGACGATGGCCTTCTCCTATTTCCACGATCCTGCTATGCTGCAGCACTACGAATCGCCCAGGGTTATTACGTCTCTACGTATCGTTCGAGTCTCTGTCGAATCTCCGTTTGGCGGTTCCTTGGCGCGGACGGTGAGATTCCCTCATCCAAGACTATCAAGAACCACACTGTCGTCTTGCGCACGTCTACATCTCTACACAAGCGTGCGTTCTGTCTCCTAGAACCAAGCTTTCTATATATGAGTTTTGGTGGATGATCACCATTAACCAAGACTACAAAAGCGTCCATTCGTCACACACACGACTCGCTCTGGTTTACCTGCCCTTTCTTGGGGATCATCGAAAAGTGAGCGGAAGAACAGCTCTGCTTTGGCCGGCTTTCCTGGTATAGATATATATACATATTCTATGAGAAGATCAGAGGACCCATGCTGTACCCGGACTCTTGTCGATTAGGGTCTATGACAACACGTGGGGCCTCGCGCTCAGTGTCTTCTCAGTGTCGTTATGAGGAGCTGGAGCAGCCGACCTGGATTTAGTCTTGCAAATTTACTAACGTTCAAAATGACGCGGCGTGCTGCAAGAATATATATCGTTTGAAAACGGTGCAGCATGGAGAGCAATCAATTCTCGCATCTTCGGCCTCCAGAACCGGTAAATCTATTCGACTCGGGTCTCAGACGCCCTGTGAAATTATGTCAAAGGTGCTCTCGGAATACGGCTGCGACACGCTAGCCTGGGCCACGAAGAAGGACAATATCAACGCCCTCAACGAGCTACGTTAGGCTGGTGCTGCCATCTATTTTGATTTACCGATGGTGGTGGCGATACGGGGAGTCCGAAGGTGACGGTCAAGTATAACATATCAAGTTTTCACAATTGTCGTCAAAACTATCAAGGCGCGGTATCACAACCAAGACGGCTTGATGTATGACGGGGGCGGGCCTAGCCAGTTAATAGAATCGCCGAGGTTCTGTCTCATGACGGCGAGCGCCTGAAGTAAGTCGCGAGTTCACAGCAGCTGGACGTCCGGTCCTTAGCATCGCTGACGGTTCGCGGCTCTACGGGCAGCACCGACAAAAATGCCCTATTAGCGAATTTAGCTGTTACCCAGCGCGAACCCCTCGCCCATAGCTCCAAGGTCGTCGGATGCGAGTGCGCAAAGGGACGGTTTCGGCTAGATCCTTTGCCTCGGCATAGCTCAACCGTGCTGACAACGACCACGACGATGATCCCAAACTTGAAGGAGCGCTACTACCGCGAGGTCAACTTTGCCATGCGGAGGAGGCAGACGGACGTTAAAATCAAAATACCATCGGCGTTCTCGCCAGTCCTCGTAACGGTGGACGAGTGGCACATGACGAAAGGCCCCAAGACCCAGGCCATGCGGCTGTCTGTGTCATACTCTTCATCGAACGGACATATATAGCGACGGAAAATAAGGAGTCCAAAGGGACTTGGATTTATTCAGCGGCCCCGTCACCCGTCAACATGCAATGCATGTCCCCTCGTCTCCTTTCTTTAAGAGTATATAACAACATGCTTCATTGGAAAACAGGATGTGCCTCTGTCATTCGCTACTGGAACATGCGCTAAGACAAGCATTCGATACATCGAGGCGGGCAAGGCGAGATTCATGTGCGCTCAAATACTCTGCTGCACGGAGAAAGAAAACGCTCTTTTCGCCGACGGACACCGGGACAGAGAGCGAACATTGAAGTCGATCGCTAGGGTGTTAGCGGGTCGCAAGGCGGGTGTTTACTTCATTCCCCGTCCAGGCTCATACCGTTGAGGACGAACACGTTCCTCTGTACTCGTGGTGAACAACAATCAACAATGGATTCCTGGGGGAGAAAGGGGTTTCTTCGATGCCGTGAGGTGGGCACAAGTCACAAGGTTAAGACTCAGGGTTTGGCCTCGTTCGCAAGGATGACGGCACCCTGCCCGACTTCGTCGCCCACAGCAGACTAGGCGGCTGCTATCGCCACATGCGTGACTGCGTTAATGGCAATCATTAGGCTTGATCATAATTTACTGCATCAGGACTCGAAAGTCGGCCTTATCCGCCACGGGTGACGTTGCCGGGGAACGTTGAAGAAACAGGTGTCTCATACCGGCAATCGAAGCCACACCCGTCGACAACCTCAGTGGATAGTTTTCAAGATAACGCTCATGGAATGAGCCTACGCCGTCTAATTTTTCCTGCACTCGCAGACTATAGTACGATATTGCTTTGCCAATGAACGCTTATCGTCCGATAAATACAAATGTCGACCATGAAGCCCATGATCTGTTTAGCCTAGGCTTGGCTTCGAACCGTTGGCGATATTCTCGACGTATCATGAAGGAGCCGGCCTCTGCCATCTCTTGTAACAGCGGGACGGATGGTGCGCCTTCGACCTGGAGAGCAATAGAATGTAGCGGATTCCATCCCCGTTCCGTTGACAAAAATCCGAATCGTCGGAGACGGATCCTTCTAGGGGGTCTTCAACCCTTTGCTACTGAATCTCACCCTAGACACCGATCCTGTTTACTCGGATCAAGTGAAGTGATTAGAGATCTTCAGACCAAAAGGGACATCAAATCGACGGGCCAATATCTACCGAAGAGAATTCAAAGATTTCAGAGGGTGGCATACCATTGAGGACAAGAATGGCCCGGCCCGGCGTCCATAGGATTACCTACCTTTCCCATTTTCATTTCAGTCTTCGGTATCAAACGCCGTTGATTTCTCGGCGAATGGGTAGCTCCGGCTTTGACCGTCGAGAACCACCGAGCAGTGCTAAGTCTATTCCCTTATCGATGCAACTCAAAGGTCCGAACCCTGGAGACTGGAATATGGACACGGTCCGACCACTCTTCGTCGTTTGATCCGTTGACGAAGGAGGAGACATTGCAGCTCTCCAAACATGCTGGGTGATTTGACTTGTCCAGCGCAATTCCGCGAGTCTCGACGAATGAAAGCGTCGAGATGAGGACAGCCCGAATTTCTCTAGAATAATACTGGATGATCCACGGCGATGATTGTCGCCTGCTGGGTGTTGCCTGTGCCTATTCACTTAATATATCGAAAGGTCAGACACGAAACGAGCCTGGCGCTTCAGCTGTAAGTATCCATAAGACTAGATTGCAGCGCCTAGTTCCTAATGCCGTACCAGTGATAGATTCTTCGGACTTCTTCATGGTGTGGGGACGGATACACCACCAATCACGATTGGTGCGCTGATTGCATTCGCACCAACGCTAGTTCCGCCTCATATCACAGACATCATCTGAACGGACCTTGTTCACTATCCTCGACCTTGATATAACAGTACCGTAGTCATTGTTTCGACTTCAAGGAATCCTGATGGTGGCGAGACTTAGTTTCAAGACGCGACGATGAGATCCACACACCAAACCCCTTCCAATGACTGCAAGGAGTGCGCCGACAACCCCCGCAATGCTAGTTTGAGATCGACATGATGTCGGTTTTGGTGTTGCTCCTGGCTTCCATCGAAACCCCGAAATTCGTAAACCGCTGTAGGGCAAATACCACTGCATCGTTCGCGAAGTCGCTCCTATATAGAGAAGACCTTTCGCTGGCACTGATCGGTGCGGTGTCCTCGGTTCCCATGGCGCATCACCCCATCTCCCGCACAGCCATCGGGGTTTCTAGGCCTCCAGGTGAGTATCCCTATCACCTCTACCTGCCGTATCGGTTACTAACACACAACGTAGATGCATCATAAAAATGCCTGTGAGGTTTGCTCCTGATCTGGGAGAACCGCCCTCCGAACGTGCACACCCGGCTTGCAGGAGAAGTGGCGGCAATTAGCGGGGCTCTTTTTCTTCTGTCTGAAAGGAGTAGTAGGCGATGGAGAAATCGAGGATGATGTGGTTTTCCGTCGGACTAGGAAAATCGGACTCGTGGCATGTTTAACCCAGGTGTCAGTGGACCGAGGCGGTACCAGAAGATATGAGCTATGTCCTCTGTCTGTAACGTCTTCTTCTCCCCAACTCCAGGCTAAGACCTTGGAGCAGGCAAACACATCTGGACTTTACTATGACGACGAGATGCTATTTCATGGGTTATTTCACGACTTGCTATGATCCCGGGGTCGGGATCACTTTGTTTCGCGCAGTTCTACCTAAGAGGACGGTGGAGCCAGAGGCAATCGCTGGTGAGAGTATCCGGCCATCGGTCTCTGCAGTTTCTTCTGCCCTTCCTTCCCTGTTCGACAGGCTTTTCTCCCCGGTGATGTTGTAGAGTTGGAGTAGCCTCTCATCACTCCCTATATTTCCTACGACTCACCTGCCGTGTGGAAGAGTGGTATGGAGTATTTCAGACATACCGCCACACGGTGGAACGGCGGACAGAGCTTGAAGCGGCGCAGGGAAACTCCCGAATTCAACCCACATCACTCTCGGAGTGAGACACCGCCAAATACGACATCCAGCTATACTATTTATAAACATGGCCGCGACCACCTTCGCCGTCTGGGCCGTCGGAGCGCCGAGCCTCCAATGCGAGGCTCCCGGGCTTTTATAGACACTCCGGATGAGTCATGACCGACGAAGTCGATCAGGAGATGATGGCGGTGGAGGAATGCCCAAGAAGCAGGATCCGCTGCCGATTATAACCCAGCACAGCAGGATACATTGTTCATCCAGGAGTACCACGTTGCAATTCTCTTTCCCACACGCACTCTCGGCGGCAAGAAAATGCCCATTCAGAGCCCTAAATCGCCGGCGGAATTTATAACACTGAAGCACTAGGTCTTGCAACGACACAGCTTCATGTTCTGAATCGGTCTTGCAAAGGAAGAATGCCAAACGGAATCGCACCAGCTAAGACTCGCGCAAGATTTAGTTTGTATAGTTTCTTCCCGTCGGATATAAACCGGAGGGGCCGAGATATTCGAGGAGACGCTTGAGTCTCAGGCCTCCCTGTGGTTTCTGGAGCCAAAGCAGTATATATCTGTATGTTTCACTCGACCAGATGACCTACCGAGCATTAGCAAGTCTTACTCGGACATCTGGCCTTCAATCAACCATTCAGTAGGCTTGCGCATGCATGGGCCGCGTGATATCTACGATGGGTATTGTCTACGGCGTCGTTTGAACAGTTCCTTCTGAGTTATTCTCTGTTTCTACAATCAAGGAGGAAGGGCGCACCCGGTCTCTCTTTACGCATTGAACCTCCTCTCCCTAGAAGCGGTTGTGTGTTCCGGCATTCTCAGATTAGTGATCACAGAGTCAGTGGCTGAAAACCTACCTATCAAGCGAGCCAAGCAATCGCGCACTTGAGTGTCAAGTGCATCTTTCTTGAAAGGCCTTTCATCTAACCATCATCATCATCAGGGTCGGACTCGCGTTTACTCCGTGTTCTGAACCAGCGAGGTTTTGGGGGCGTTCTTCTGTCTGGAGCCAGAGAACCTCCTCGATCCTACTCTCCTCAAGTAGCCCACAGGACAGCTTTCCTGGCCTCTCGCTGTCCGAAGTCACCAAGCACTCGCCGAATCCCAATTAACGAAGGGAGTTCACCTTGCGGAGGGGTGGTACTTCCTCTCTGACCAGGTGTTGTGCCATCCATTTTCCACATCTAAATGATGGCCCGTTGGCAGGAGACGAGACGATTGTCAATGCTATTTGCGGCCCAATCTCAACAACCAATACCCTGTTCTAAACTGCAATGACTGTCTGGGCGCATTAGGTACAGCGCATCTAGCAAGGGGCTCTAGACTAGAGCCTTACCCCTTGGTTACTTGTCTACCCTCCCTGCCTGCCTTGTATTCCTCTCAATCAAATGACCAACTGAACTGCCAAAATCAGCGGTTCAGAGCCATAGCGGCGAATATCTCAGCCGCCTGACACGGATGTTTTTGCGGCGGGGTTTGTGTCAGTTACTCAATCTGTTCGATCTGTCAACCCCGAACTGGAGGGGAAGGAATGCCTCCTCGTCTCCCTGTTTGTTGGACGTCAGGGTCGGCCAGGGCCAGTGCTGCTTTTTACGCAGCCGTCCTGGTCCATTGATTTTCTCGTTTCTCGCTTTTTATATACGCCTTTATCAGCGACTATGGTGGCTCTGCGCTCTTTCCGAGGGTTCGTCGTCTGGTTGTGTTTCGAGTTGGTCCACGCGAAGGGATCGTGACATCGTAGCCAGCGTGGCGTCGCAACACCTTATCGATCTACTATCACTCCGTTCGGCGGGAGCTGAAGGGCCTCGTAGTCTTGGGACGCTGAAAGCCGCAGCCCCGGTACAGAATGGACATTGATAGCTGAACGGGCCCGCGTCGAAATTTCGGGCGTAAATATCATCTCGGGCAAATATCAACATTCCCATCTTTGAGTGATAACTCCCCGTCTTAGAAGAAATTCTCTGGCATCAGTCGGTCGTTTGAAGTCCTAGGAGCAGACTTCCGATCATCTTCACTGATGGCTGCCTATGGACTTATCGTTTTGGAGATATAATACATCCCAGGATGCAGTGAATATATACTTCTCTCTGCGGTGTTGGCGCTGAGATTTTATCGCCCTCCGGAACAAGAGGACGCAGAGAATAACAGGCCGCGAACCCCAAAAGCTTCTAGAAGAACACGACGCACTCAGCACTCAAAAAGGGGATCTTAAGACGCAAGGGAATAAGCACGCTCCAGGTTCACCATCAGCCTTTTAGACAACATCCCGTATGACCTTGGATTTCGTCCCGTCAACGGTGTGTTTGATGACATGAAGGCATCCTTCTTGTGAAACGTCCCGCCAACAATCCGGCTTCATTTTATGCCTTCCCACCGAAGAAACGGAACAAAACGTTGGGACTACACGCACCTTTCCATCGATACAACGGAAGTGGACTTAATAATTGAGAATACTAACCGGCAACTTACCCAGCAACCGGATTGGAATCCCCTTGGCGGTGCTTACTTCGTTCTTCTTGTCTGGTGTTTGTTGCATCCAGGGTAATCTCGCCGACACTCCGCCCGTCCGCACCATTACAATCATCGAAGTCAGAAGCGGATCATCGAGCAGTTCCAAACGAAAAGGGCATTACCCCTGAGACAGACTTCCCTTCCGATTTCAAGCCGAAAAGGCATTATATCTGCGTCGAGCCTCTAGATGAATTCCCTGAGCACGAAGAAAATTTCAAAGCCAATGCTGAGGCCTGCCGAACAGTAAGTCCCTTATGATATCGTAGCCGTTCACTTATTAATTTCCTATAGATCTCAAAGGTTCTTCGTGTCTATGAATGCCAGGATCCTCGGTTCGTCGAATGGGTGTTGGAGCCTTCGGCGTGCAGCGGGGACCGCACTCCACATTACTTTTTCAAATCCCTTGGCAATCATGATGGCACCATTTCCGCAGCGACGAACCAACTGAAGAGGATGGCTGTGGATCGCGGTCTCACCGGCGACTTGAATTTCGAACCTCGGAACAGGGTCTTCCTCCCTCGCCAGTGGAACCGAAGTTGCCTTTCCAAGCGACGGACCGGGGGCCGCTGGGGAGTCAAACTGGAATCCTATATAGGAGGCTATCTCTTGACTCTAGAACCGCCTGGGCTGGGGTAGAGCACTGCGTCCCTCCAACGATGGGTGGATATCATAGCAAAAGCTGGATACACTTCTCGTCACATACCATCTACCATCGCCAATCGTCCTCGCTGCTATACATGGACGTATTCGAAGAGGAAATGAGTAAGTTCCAGAACCAACCGCTCTCCGAAGGCTCTTTCATCAAAGAATGCCAATCCGGCCTGCCTCCAGCGTTGGAAAGAAGGCAAGTTATATCGCCGGCGTCTATGCGCATCCTTCGTTATATAGCAGAGGCTATATGATGAGGGCACGTTTTCTTCTCTGGCAACCTGTTGGGATGGGAATTTGCCTCCACCTCCACGCAGCCTGCACTACTAATAATATAACGTTATCATCATCGTCACCGAATCCTTGGGAAGGGTGTCGTACCCCCTAGGTAGAGTGTTCTTGCGCTCAGCTTTATGCTAGCTAGAACGAGCCGGCCGCCCAAGTTGGTTAAGCGCTAGGAGCCTTCGGTTTCGCCTATGGATGATCCTCCAGATGGAACCAACCCCAGAAAGCCATTACTCGTCCTGTCAGGCCTACATATTACTCCACCTCCCTCGATCGCCCTCAAACATTGGGCTCGGAGACGAAGAATTTCCATGTCTCAGCGGGTATATAAATCTTTCTTCCTGAACGGGTGAATCGAGGTGCGACGAGGGCGGCACGTCAGGTGGAAATGCAATTAGTGTGTCCAGTCCAATCACTCCCTCCATAAAGGATGCGGCAAACGTTTCACTGGATCAAAAGGGACCCGGACTGCAATTCCATTGGATGAAGGAAACAAGTCTCCGTGCTCAGTATAAAAACTATTTATAGTCGAGGCCTCAGACAGCACGGAGCCGCGTTTGGTTCATTATGCGGAAGACATTGAACGCGGAGACAAATCATCCCACCTTCCCCGTTCCTTTCTGTAATGAGACACACGAAACGGAAGATATATATGTCACGGCTTGTGACTTCAGTCATTTTCACTGGCCTGACTCCCTCAGCCAATATCTGCGTCTCGAATCACTGCTGGCTGCTCTTCCACGTGAAAACGTAATTCTCTCTGGAGCGAGAATGACCCTCTGCAGAAGTGGTTCTTCTTGCCAATCTGCAGGAGACCCGCTGTCTAGGCAAATTAACGATTCCTACCAGGGCAGATCGTTAATGTTCATCTCGAGAAAAAAATGGCAATGTTCCTCTCTCGCGGTTCTTACGGACAACGACGCTCTCGCTGTTAGCAGTGGACTCGTGCTGTTCTCGTGGTCGAAGCAAACTTTGATCAGCGCCTCCGACATCAAGGGACATGCTTAGACTGCTAGATCCCTCTCGCTCGAGATTTTCGCTATATTGTTTCAAGCCACCCACACAAGCAACAGACCTCGCTTCAATCTTATAATCATTCCCTATGAGGCGCTGGTCATCTTTCTCAAACAAGAACCAACTTCCGTTCCTACTACCACCGTCGTACGCGAGCGTATTCAGATCCAAACAATGGAGAATTCCCATTAATATAAAGGAGATATCGTCGATAATGATCGGACTACCGTCGATAATGATCGGACTACCGTCGAAGCTCGATGTCACTGGGACTGCGACAGGGTCGTCCTAGCTATAGCTCGGGCACGCCTATACTAGGTTGTAATAGCCAACTCCACGAGCTCTGATAAATATCTGATGGTCAACGCCTTATCGCACGCATGGGGCAATGGCTGAGGAGTCGTCGCGCTTGCTCCATGCACCCCAAGGCTCGCATGAAACTGTTGACAGCGGCATATATTTTCAACGATTTTTCAGCCAGCAGAGGAAAGGGACATCGATGACGAGGAACAGCTCCCTGGGGACGATGAGGTCACCATCCCTGACGAGGACTGGGGAGAGAACGTGGACACGGAAGGAGACTGAAGGAGAAGCGAACCGTGGAACGGCTCGCGTTCGTTATTCCCGCTCCGTTCCTTTTGAGGACGGTCCCAGGACATATCCAGTGTGGCATCGCCTGACCTACAGGCGGTAATGAAAATGCCGTTGTCGAAGGCAGAAGTTCGGCCACTCGATTTCCAACGCACGCCAGGAGGCCAGTAATCGGGTCACAACATGCGGAGTAATATGACCTGTACAGCTTGTGGCGATTGGCATCACATTTTCAATCGCACGAAGGCCGATCCACTCTACGCAGAGCCTAACGGGTCCTTTTTGCTTGGGGCCAAAGGGAAACAAAGGCCCCTGCGAGACCACGAGAAAAACCGGTCGAATTCCAGTTACAGCGAGACCACTGATAAACAGTCTCCAAAAACTCCCCTATATATCCAGCCTTCTGTGGTCGAGCCATAAGTTTAGCATCTTCGATGGCCTCCCTGGCTTCTTAAATATAACCAACTCCTTCTCAATGGTTCAACAAAGTGATATAGCTGAATTGAGATCACTTTATTATTTATTCTAGAAGTGGAATCAGTTGGGGGTAATTAAGATTGCTGTTGTCTCGCGGTGATAGAAAGCACTGGCGATGAGGCAAAATTGGTCACCACCATGGCCAGGAGGGGATCTCTGTGCCGGTCTTGGGAGAGTAATTGGCAAAGCCTGTAAGGCAACGGGAGGGGAAGCTAGACTGGCCGAGAAACCCGGACTGGGTATGGTTATATACAAATACGGCAACGACGCGAACATCGAAGGATCAGCTGAAGTACTTCCTTGTGGCTGCAACATTAGGGAAGCCTGAAAAAGGGAAGCAAGGTTCCTGACACGATAAGCATGCAGAGGGTCTATAATTTTCGCCAAGTCGGGGCAAATAGACCCGCCCTGCAGCTCCTCCCGGTTTCTTCGCCCGCCAATTATCCCCCATTACAGGGCCAAGAGCGAGATGGTGGTTTCAGTCCTGGGAGAGTTACCCGAGTCACATATTGGTTATGACCATGACTCGAAAGCCTTTGGGGGCGTCGAGAGAGTGATCCTTTTAACAGCGGTGGAAATACGGTTGAAGGGGCAATGTTGAAGGGCTAAGGAACGGTTACCCAGGACGCGGCTATTTGATTCGCCTCTTCCAATGGCGCCCACGTCGCGATACTGACTCTGGAAAAGCAAGGTAGACCAGATCCATTTAAACTGCTTCCATTACACCGGCTCCTACCAGGAAAGGATTCCATTCTTGAAGCAACTCCCCAAACAAGTCGAGACACCGACATATCCAAATACTAATAAGGGATTACTGAGGCACTGAATATCGGTCGTGTTTCTGTCAGGGCCGGGTTCTCTTTGAGGCCTACGGGTGGTCAATTACCTTATTCCGGCGGAAAGCTAATGACAACGGTGCCTATATAAACGTGTCCCAGATGGCGTATGCGCCATAGGCTGGTAATCCCAAGATCAGTCTTCGAAACTTTGTCGGGCCCAACTTGATTTGGATGGGTCCTGAGGACGACAGCACCTACCAGTTTTGTTTTCACTGCTCTCGGCTCGTCGGGAGAAACGAGGGCTGAAACCATATCAGGTAAGAGCTGCGTACCACGTTTAACGTCTTTCATAAATTATTTCTAACTTTCTCTCAAGCTGCTTGTGTGGGCACGGGTTCTGATTTCCGTGCGCACTGGAGTGGAACGGGTTTCAAACTATGTCTTTGGAACTGTGACAGGTATCGCCTCAACAATGAGTCTCTTCCCTGCGGAAGGGGAGAAATTACTAACCGCATAGGATCATTCGATCAAATTGCTATGATCCGGTCGGGGTTGTCTGTCTACCTGAGGACTATCCTACCCAGCTCTCTCGTCTCCCGGTTGGCACTCGCCTAAGCCTCGTTTCCTCATCCATAAGCCAGAGAGATAAAAAGAGCCTGGGGGCTTATATCCCCTTCTCCCTGGGATGGGTAAAAAGACCGCCCAGATCACGAACACCGACGAGAACGCCTCTAACGCAATTTCTTTTTCTTCGTTGAGAAATAGACTTTCTAGTCCTCCAATGCTATAAATCGAGTTGCCATCGAAGTCTTTTACAATGACTCTAGGGTCACGATCGTATTGCTTCTGTGGAGGGTACCAAACCAGCGAGGTTGTTCAGATGTATATTTGCAGTGTCCAGACGCGCCAAAACTACTGACCCCCCTACATCAAATGGAGCAGGTGCTGCAGTGGTTTCAGGTGGGCGTCGGCCCCCCCTGCCTTGCAACTACCTGCCGCGTTTATACCAACCACAAGACGGAAAGACTACGGCCATCTTATTTACCGCCTTCCGCCGAATATAATACATCTAAACTCCCTTTGAGCTTAGGTCGTTACTGGATTCCGAGGGCTGATATTCACGGCGAAGGCGCAGATTCCAGAGGACGGCAATTCACCCTCGTCGTTGCTCGCCGTCAGCCACTGAGCTGGCTTGGCGCTGTGATGCTCCAACCTGCTTGATTCTCGGATCTTCATTCAGCCCTCGATTAGGTCCAATTTCTCTTGCCAAGTTTAACAGGGAGATCGAATCTTTCTTTCTGGACTCCAGTCAATATTTGTTCGTGGAGACGTTCTTATCGACTTAAGACATGATGCTACTGGGCTTTTAGACCCAGCTTCTATATATCGGTCCCCTTCATCCATCTCTGCCGCCCAAGTGAAATGTATGGTCTCCTCGCGCGTTGTCGTGTACAGTTACACTGTCGTACAATCTGGGTGAGTTCCCATAACATCCGGAAGAGACTGGGAACTTGCGATATAGGGGGAAATCAGTTGGACGAGGCCCACCAAGAAGTGCAATCCCATGATTTTCACTTCAATGGAAGCCTGCCACGTCTTTCCTTTCATGCTTCCGGTGTTTTTCTGGCCTATCACCCGATGCATAGGATCAGAAACAAGAAGGGCTCGAGACAAGTTCATAGGTTGTTTCACCCGTGTTTAACTAGGTTTTCTTCCCAGTCCCGGATGTGCTTATTGGGTTCGGGCAACATTTCCTCCGGGTATAATTTCTTCCCAGCAATTTTTTGCCCATGAGCGATGGGTCTCGACCTCAAACCTTGTTCGGAGGCGGTGCGTGGCAGGCTTCACTGGCAACAGCCATTCTCACGATTATATGCTCTACACGCCACGGCCATACTTTTGTTTGTTGTCGTTTTGCCTTGAGCCCTTTCAGCCTCAGTATACGACAGGGACGAACAAGGCCCCTGTTATCACGGCGAGGGATGCATTGGGCGAGAGTTGTGGACAACAACGGCGAAATGAAAGCACCTATAGGAGTTTATATTCAATGGCATGCTTTCTGTGAATTATCCAAATCTCTCGTTACTTCGGTTTCTGCAACATGTATAGCGCGGTTCCCTCACTTGAGGGGGCTCAGCCACAGGGAAGCAGAAGAAAGGAGCCGTGCTTCAAGTTCCATGTTCTATCTGGCCCGGATATATTACCAAAATCCAACTGACCCGAGCTAATATTTCGTTAAATGCTTCGAACAAGCCATTTCATTATTAGTTTCATACATATTCTATACGACTTGATGGCTTTCTCGCCTTATAGGATTCTGGGACTCGGCTACAATCAGTTGCTTTCAGGCCCCGCCGAGTCTAAGTCTTATAACCTGGAAGTCGATACGGACCTCTAACGGCCGCCTATTGAGTCGCAAGCCGCAGCAGGTCGTCTTGGCTGTATCGGTCCCATGAAGTCGGAGGACCCTTTCACTGACCCAGACCTCCTTACCACACCCAGAATTAACGACGGTATTTTATTGATTGTGTTTAGAATGACAACGTCCGGCGGACAGAGGAAGCGGGTGTGGATGCGAGTCCTTAAATGGGGGTAAACCTTGCCATATAAATCCCAACTCGCGCGAGGAAACGGATCGACAACGACAGTTGCGAAGGGCCGTGATATCGGCATCTAAGCATACCTGGAAAGAGACGCGGAGAGCATCGCGATGAGCCCGCTAAATATGACACGACTCCAAAACCGCCACGTATCTCGTGCGCGGCAGGCAATTGCCCCTCTATCATGACATTGAATTAGCGCTCACGAATTATAGCAAGATTAGACACACAGTCGAGGAAGAATCTAAGACTTCGTTTCTAAACTCTACTATCAGCTGATTCAACTCTAACCTCTCCTAGCACCGGCATCACGACGTCGATGCCTTTTTCTATATCTTAAATTGTTCCCTATACCTACATATAAGATGCCCCTAACGACGTAAATGACGGTCCTATTTCCTATATCAGTTAGCAGAGTCAGGAAGGGAGGTTCAACTATTAACGAATCAGGAACCTGTCCTCATCCAGCTAAAGACTCAAACAGGACAGATCTGCCGCTGGCAGGACACCTTATTCTGTGGAGTATGGAGCTGACTGACCTTCCTTAAGACAAATCGCTTCGACATTCTCTGGGCAGGACGTCATTCCTCTGACTATATCCGAACGACCGAAACGCTAGTTAGTTTGGGAACCTGTTCCCAAGGGGGAAAACTTCCTCCTCCCCAATAAAGAACCGATATTCCCAATAGGATTGGCTCCAATGGCCTGTCTGACTGACAGAAGCTGGAGAGCTGATCCATCCACCCGCGGAAATTGTTCGGCGACATAGAAAATTGATATGAATGGGATGTGTTGAATCTGTTGTCTCCAGGAGCGAGGGTAATGAGTGGACGCCGGTGTCATCACTGTGGCTCCTCGATGACGCTGATGTAGATGTGTCTAGTTGCTCTAGCGTCACAAGACCGCCACCCGCCAAGACGCTGGAACAAAGACGGAGCAGCCCGACCTCGCAAGCTTTGGCAAGCAGTCTTCGTAGGGCAGGGTGTTTTGTGGGAGCTACTTTGGGACGAAGAGACCATGCTTTCAGATTCCGCTGCGATGAAGGGGTCACCAGATCTTCCTCTGTTCGGTCCAGAGGGTAACTCCTCTGGGAATCGGGATTCTAGTAGATTTTACTTCCGTCGGAGTTCTCACGATTACCACCGGGCCTATTTGTGGCTTCGCTGGCTCAGGCAGGGTTGATATACTGTCGTTAGCAACAATAATTTTGGTGGCAAACCCAAAACACGGGAAGGTTATTAATAGCAGCGCAGCCCGTGGGCATGCAGGCAGTCCTGGCCTTTCAGAGCGGCAGTCGAATCTCCGGGCTCACATAAGCTCGCCATGCCTCGTTGCCGCCGTTCGCAGTTCCAACGTAAGAAGGCACTGGACCACGGGCTATATAGGCACCTGTGCTGTGGACTGACTCGAGCGACACCCCGGACGGTATGTCTTTAGGTGGCCATGGAAGATTCTTTGGTGAACCTTGCCGCGTGCGAGTAACCTTAGGGGTGTTCCCGTTTTCGCCCCTGACTCACTGATGCGGTATGGCAACCCAAATCAGCCGAGAGCCTCGCCCATCCGGTAACCGACGACCAGCCCAACCAATATATCTTCGCTGCTTTCCGAGGATGTAGCCGTTGACGGTGGTAGAGAAATCGCAATCGAGACGTATTAGCCGACAATGCTGACACAGGCTCCTTGCCATGGAACGGGCCAGACTCACAGACGGTCACACCAAGAGGCAACACGCCCAGTCCGGTCCTGCAGCCGAAGATGGCCGGAAGCACCTACCAAACCTCAGCGACAAATGGAGAGAAAACCTCTTCCACCAACGATCCTTGACAGCGTCATTAAGCGGGAAAAAATGGATCTCCTCGTATGGTCGGACGAATGTCCTGAGCTGCCAAACGAAACTGATTACCCAACCGAAGCAGCAACATCGGTCAACCAGTGTGGGGAACTCCTCTGGCGGTGCGGCGAAAACAAACAAGAAAGGGCGACAACCTCGGAAATGAGAGTTGAGCACGTCAACAGAGCCTGAACGAAAAAGTAAATAAGTATACAATTAACAACGCCAGGCGACGCAATGTTGAGCGCGGAATCAAACACGCTAGATCAAGAGGGGCTCTTCTACCGGAATCAGGAAAGTCCCTAAGGGCATATCTCGAATGTCGAGCACCAAGACCGGGCCGAAAATTCCTAGACTCAACGTCGTATTAAATACGGTCGACTAGTCATTCGGCATAATACTATTATATATTGCTTGATGCCTTCTCCCGGGAAAGGTCTCAATGCCCGCCTTGCATGTGTTTTCATCGCAACTTGTGGGAAACCAGCCCTGATTGCCTGGTTTGCCCGCCTGACTTCTGCCAAACCTCTGCCGAAACGTTAGATAGTTTGGGAATTTTTCCCAGGAAGAAAAACTTCTTCTTCCCTAATTAAGAACCAATATTCCAACAGGTTATGGTCCCATGCTGCTCTACCCCTACTAGAGCGGAAATCATCATAATTCCGTTGCCATACGGAAGAATATCCTTCTCCATTCGAATTCGGACACTGCTGGGCGTGTCACTCACTCATTTCGGTCGAGAAAGAGTGAAAAACGGGTCGACAGAAGTCCTCCTACCCTGAGAAAAGTACTAGAGGAGAAAAGCTGGAAAGCTTCCTTAGAGAGTACAGAAGAAGAGGAAAAAGCTAGAAAGCTTCTTTCTCATCCCGGTTGTCCTGCCGTGATGGCGGATAAGAACGCGAAGAGTAGAACCGATATTCCAACACGAATATATAAGAGAGGCTGTGAGAATGGCGGGACATCAAAACCACCATCTCAACAACCGCACTTCCCCGAGAGTCGGGTCTTGTTTTTCTGAAAGCGGTCGTCTGCCGTTTTGGGAGTCGTTCCTTTTCTTCCGAAAACGACTTGTGCGGATCCTATTTTAAAGTCTCGTCTCATCTCGATTTCTGGCAGCTCTTTAGTATATAAGCTGAATTTCATCCTCGATGGCGGACGTGGACTATCCCCCAGACAGCTCTTCTGACCCGCTGGGCAGTGGCCGCTATCCGGGTCCTTGCCTCGTCAAAAGTCATCCAACCCGAAATCTCTCCCCCGCAAGGCGAACATGAGCTTGCATGGCTACGATTCTGTGTATTATCTTCCAATATAAAGCGGCACTCTGCCGGAGCCCTTGTTGAGATGGGATATCGCTTGTCCAACGGCACTGTCCAGAAACGCTAGAAGGTGGCAGGATGTGTTTCACCTCACGCGCTGGAGGGATGTGCAATGACGTGCCAGACCTAGGAAACATCACGTTCGGGTCCGCAGTTCGAATTGGCCCTTTGCCAAATTGTATGTTATATCAATCCAGCTTAACTTCCTCCTCTGTGATGGCCTTCGTGAATATTGAGGAACAAGGGATCTATGAAACGGTGCGCCCTTGCCCTCTATTCCTCTCATCATCGGGAATGGGCAGTTCATAGAATAAATGGGCTTCGTATCGGTATAGACCTCGAATACAATCCACCGAGCCTACCCGGGGACACTACTATACTAATCCGAGAGCTTTGATGAGTGGGCGTCGGGCTGGTAATCAACATGGCTCATTGTATATTCTATATTCACGGCAACAGTGAAATTCTGCCGTGAAACCCGGGGCTGTGTTAATTGCGAAGCTGGCGCGGATCATGTATCCCTCAAGCCTATAGATGATTAATGGCGGCGACGCCGATGATTTAGGTGACGCTGATTATGGTGGCTACGCTGGCGAATGTGGCCGCTGCGGTCCTCTGGGCAAGGCAACCACTGCGGCGATCATTGAGGATATTGAGAGTTGTGGCCGCTGGCCGCTAAGCGCCAATTTTGCCATCAGCACCTACGACATGCCCGCCGCTTCTTTACCCTACGAACCAGCCTCAACAACCAAAGCCTCAGCACCGGGCTCCTGCAGTACGTCGCCGCCATTATGCCAGGGAAAGAGCGAGCGTTCAGGAATGGCCGAAGTTCGGCTTTCTTCCCAACATACTGCACCAACCGTACCTTTAACAAGCTCGGAATCTATCGCAACCCCTCGGTCTAGTATTCACTCGCTCCCACCCAAAGGCTAGAGCTACTTAGGCAGTTCGCCACACTGCTAGGGGACAGGCCTGGCGGCCTTACCGCCGAAGAGATGTGGGACGAATGGGTGGAAGATGGGAACTTGATGCTCACTGGCACGTTTCAGTATTGGTACGAACCTGACGCTCGCCCCTAGCTTCGAAGAGGGAAAGAGGCCTCTCTTGCTTGGACGACGCTAAGAGAGCGTACAATCGCTACAAAGTCGCCGCAGACGGGGGACGTTATATAATAGCTATCTCCTTTCTTCCTGGGAACTGATCAGTGGGAATCCCTGGCGACAGCGCCGGCGCCAAAGCAACGAGTGCTCAAAGAAGCCTGTCAAGTTCCAACCTGCGCGGCGTCTCGACAGGAGAATTCTACACTACATTTTGAGACAGATAACAATTAAAGCGCAACTTGTTCAGTAAACCACATATATGTCCATGTCTCCTCGCACCGGATGGAATACCATCTTACTTTCCTCCTTTCAAAGGTTACTTAACCTCCAGGTCTAACGAAGAACTGTTTTCTTCAAGACAATTGGATCCCACCACCCATCGATTCCCACACGACCACCGTTCCCGCGAGTTGGATGGTCACCATCGGCACGTCTCTTTAAACGCGCCAATCTAACCTGAGACGAAGTCAGAGTGCAGGGTCTCGGCGACTGGACTAGCGACAGGGGGATTTGTCGACGTGGAGGTTAATTATTGCCTGAAACTGGAATTCATCCACAGCCCTTGTATCGACTGTGCGGGCTTTGGCAAAGTCCTCATGTGGCGCATTTGTTAGCCAACGTCGCCATTTCTCAGTTTGAGCGTCGATGCCTCATTAAATATTTATGGGAATCGTAGAGCGCACTTACAGCCTCTCGTCTAGTGCCGACGACCGATACCGTCGACAACGTCGCTCCACCTGGACCAGAGCAGCCGAGCTTGTCGCCATTCCTCCTCACTAGGACACTGTACACGATCAAAGTAGACGCCCGAATTATGTGCTTTTCATGTTCGCCAATGAGACATATGAGCGTCGACCGTCCGAAAAATACGGACAGAGTATTGAAAGAACTCTTACTGTTTTGACAGCACTAACCTCCTATCCTCAAAACGCGCCATCAACGAATTGTTAAATTATTTTCCTGTTGCCCGATTGAGAATTCCTATATATATATATCGCAAACTTCTGCCCCATTGCCTTGGAAAAAAAATGATTAACGGAGGAGCCCTCTCGTCGTCGTCAATCACGCGGTCAACACACACCGCTGCGACTTGTTCCGACCCCGCAAGCAGGTGTCGGGAGGTTAATATGAGGCGGCAACCTATTCCAAGGACGACGCGACGTAAGGTTCCCTCGCCGTTAAGAACCTAGGACACTCCGTCGTGGATGAGAAGGATTATCGGTTACTGCCGCACACCCAGATTCTTTCTGGTATTAGGTGAAGCTTTATAGGACTGAATCGTGCTTTGTCGACTACTCAGCAGCAAGGATATATGCGGAACCCGAAATGATGGCAGGATCGGTAGCCTAGGCTCTTGGCCTCGCCCGGTCTTTTAGTTATCTTGCGTCTTGAAATAGATTCCCTCTGATGGCCACACCCTCAAGAGGGCCAAAAAGCGGTCCTTGGCGTCCGCGAAGTCTCTTAGCGCTGGTGGCCAATATGGACGCTGTGACGAGCGCTTCTTCGTCAACGGCTCGCCGCACTCGCCCCTTGGGTACTGAACGAGGTACAGGTGGAGCGGGTACTGCTCCCTCATCTTCCTGGAAGCGTCGTCGCGGTGAGGGAGTGATACGAGGTTTTTGTTAGATATGGAGGAGGGACAGAGCAGTTGCGAGGGTTAAGAGTTGTTGAGGATGGTTCGTGGCTCGGTGTTTGGGTGGCGGTGAGGAAAGGGTGATTTCGAGATTCCGGGGGTCTCTACGGAGTGCTGTAGAGGTTCATTTTGCTCGAGATACCTATTGTATGAGTACTGTCCCTTTCTACAACAATCTAATGGGAGTATTGTACGACGGTTACGCTAAGAATACGAAACGAACGGTTCATATGTCTTCTTCCCCGCAGTGGACCTGCAGCTAGAAGCGGCAAGAATATTAGATATGAAGGCGTCAGAGCGACCTGCCTCTGTTGCGCCGGTACCAAAGAGATAGGGGATCAAGCAAAGCATGATCCCCTATCTCTCCGCGCCTAGCCGTATTTAGCTGCTGGAACTGGTGTCTTTTTGCTGCCGGGCCGTCGATGAGTTCTGGAATTTCGTCATAGCCCGTTGGCTACGGCCGTCACGACAATATTTCCCCTCTATCGGCCATGTCAAAGCCTGCGAAGTGCGATTTTGAAGCTCTGATCCTCCATTATAGGCGGAGGGGTCCCACTCGGCGTCGTCAAGCGCTCTGCTCGCGAACACGGGCACAATGACATTATTGTAAGTCTTGGTTACTTATCTCACATCGTGGCCACCGTGCTGCTCCTACCTTCTTTTCATCTCTCCCCGAAAGCCTAGAACGTAGGATGTATTCTTACCTCAGGGTTCTTTTTACAGGTCGGGGACTGGTTTCCCTTCTTCATAAATGCCGTTCTTCACGGAGCTCACGGCCGGACCCAGAAGGGAATCTATGGCACGTCACAGGGTGTTATCTCCCTCGTACTTTCAAAAAGCTATCCCGAAGACTCTGGATATGATAGAGATGAAGATGACATCATTTTTTATTCCGAGATGCGCCGCCCAATGCTGGCTTCGACCGTATCAAGGGCTTAATAAAGTAGGGCCTAGAGCCACAAGATGGCTATCCTCTAAGGATCGATGACCGCTGGGTTTTTACCAGGGGGCCTAGGCAGCAATTTGCAAGCTGTATAGCGGCGAGTAACTTTCCAAGTTCTCTTTGCCATCACATGACCGGAGTGTTCTTAGCACAGACTACAGCCTTAATTAGAGTTATTCTAGATGGCAGCAGGAAAGGCACTCGAGATCATCCCGAAGACTACCGTACCGGACGATACACAAAACACGACGGACATGACTTATTTCAAAAAACCCCAGAGGTTATTCAAGCTTTCCGCAAATGACGGATGTGCAAACACCGCACTCTCCAACTTTTGATACGGAAGATGCCCTATCATGGCCACTTCCACGACGCTCATCAACTCTCCACCCTCGGGCCCGAGCCATGAAAATCCAAGGATCTGTCCAGTCACTCCATCAACAACCGCTTTCATCATGCCCCTTGTCTCATCTGTCTCCAACGCCCTGGCAACAGAGCTCATGGGCATTGCGGCGGTCATGATCTTCTTTTCGGGGTGCTTCTCTCGCGCCTCATGCTCATGTAGTCCAACGTGAGCAAGCTGTGGATCCGTGTACACCACGTTTGGCACAAGCCTGTCCGCAATAGAGAGCCTCGAATCAGAAGGGAGTAGTGAAGATTTGAGGATTCGGAAATCGTCGTAGGAGATGTGTGTAAATGCTGGGGGACCCTTCACATCACCCATTCCGTAAATCAGAGGGACAGACGTCTCAAGGAATTCATTGCACACAATATACCCCTTTCCGTCTGTTTTTATTCCCGCTGCTTCGGTATTCAATGCATCGGTATTTGGAACTCGGCCGGCTGCAAGGAGAAGATGCGTGGCACCTGTGAGGGTTTTCATGCCGAATTTTGTCTTCAACAAGAGGCTAAACCCCTCAGGTGAAGAGGATAAAACGCCGGCGGCTGTTGTTTCCGTATATACGGCCACGCCATCCTCTCTCAAGATATCCAACAGAGTATCTGCTATGTCTGGATCCTCGCGAGGTAGAATTCGTGTGTGACGTTGGACAATTGTCACGTCCGATCCGAGCCTCCTGAACAATTGACCAAATTCCACTCCAACATATCCACCCCCAATAATAACTAAATGTCGAGGCACCTCGTCCAATTCTTGAATCGATGTGGAGTCCAGAACTCTCCCGCTTTCAATCTTCTCTATCCCTTCAGTTTTCGGATGCGCCGGTCGAGCGCCAGTGTTGATGACGATGTGGTGGCCCCGAATCAGCTTCTCACTCCCATCAAGCATTGCCACCTTCAAGGTCTTCGCATCCACAAAACTCGCTTCGCCACATAGAACGTCCACTCCTGACTCTTTCAATCCCTTTTCAACTCCTGTTCGAAAAGCGTTAACGATATCGTCCTTTCGCTGGCGGACCCTGGTCATATTGACTGCAATCTCGTTCTTCTCTCCTTTCTGACTGGGTATTTGTACACCATAATCTGGGGCCCTATGAGCCAAATACGCGACACGCCCGGAAGCGATCATAGTCTTGGTGGGCGTACAGCCCTCATTGACGCAACAGCCCCCGATGTGCACTTTCTCGATTAGGGCAGTCCTTTTCTTTGCTTTGGCGAAGGCATTCGCTAGAGGTCCTCCACCTTGACCAGAGCCGATGATGATGGCATCGTATTGTGTGGTGGCTGCCATATTTCTGGTGAGTCGCTGTTTATGCTTTGGTGGATGGGTCGGCAAGAATGCACCAGACGGATCTGTGAGCTGTATGAGGGAGAACCCGCCCCATAAGACCTATGAACTTAAGCTGTCCGGGTTATAAATATATCGAAATAATATGAACAAATAGGTGGTAATGAATACATCATTTTTACGTGTGGCTGCACCGCTGCGGTCATGGGTCCACATTGGGAAACCCGATGGACCATAAATAAACATGACGTTCGACTGAATGTCCAGACTCGACTGACTGCCCTCTGTTTTTTTGCATTGCGTTATCCTCAGTCTCCTAGAGGTAAGCCTCAAAAGTGTAACGCAGCCATCGCGCGGGAAGGACGAAACAATAAAACACTAAATTGACGAACTAAGCCACGTTTATAATCCTAGAAATGGGGCATGTCACCACTTGTCTCTCATAATATCTTCGTCGCATTTAAACATTCTCGAGACCTTGGCATAATTTACAGATTCTGGCTTTTCTATAAAAGCCAGCGCTTCGTCAATGGGCGTCATATTCGTCGAAGTAGGCTGGTTTGAAGTTGGCTGTAAGTCTGATGTGTGATCTGGCGAGCTGTAGGTCCGGCGTTTCCTCGGGAAATCCCCCAGGAAGCTTCTGGAAGCAAGTTCCTCCAGCCAGCGGGCAAATGCGGCTGAGCTTTGCAGTTGCAGTTGAACCAACATGAGGAACTTGATCCTCGATCGATTCATCTCGTCCGTTTCCTCATCCCATGGAACCATCTGGACGTAAAGATGAAAATATTCGGCGTCGACACGGCTCCAGGAAACAGTGGATCAAAAAATAAGCCCGCCTTCAGCTTCAGTCGCTTGCGCAACTCCCATCTCGTCAACAAGATGATGGGCGAAAACACAAAACCCGGACCTTCCACGGGGGAAACTGCAACCCAGCCCCAACCGGGACGGTACCAATACACCCCACTGGACACCTCCGCAAAGGAAATCCGCCTCCTAACCCTCTACGCTGGCGCCCGCGACGATGACATCCACATCTCCCTGCACACGGCCTCGCTAATCGACCCGTCCAACCCGCCCGTGTACGAGACTCTCTCGTACGTTTGGGGCTCCGAAGCGAACCCACAGCCGATCTACGTCGACTCGGGTCCCCTTCCCAATAAGAAAGACAAAAACCGAGACGAGAACAGCGCGACGACCGAAAACACCATCCTTGTCACGCAAAATCTCCTCGTCGCGCTGCGTCACCTGCGCGAACCAGACAAACCCCAGACGCTCTGGATCGATGCCGTGTGCATCGACCAGGCGAACCTCGCAGAGCGGGGTGCCCAGGTCGCGCTCATGGGCGAGATTTACTGGCGGGCGTGCAACACGGTGATCTGGCTGGGGCCCGCGGGAGAAGGGGATGACGACAGCGACTACGCGCTAAGCCTGCTCCAGACGGCGGCGCACGTGGTCAGCGTGGACTGGGACACGGGCATGATGCGTCCGTCGGCCATGGCGATGCAGGAAGCACGCGCGGGGAATTTAGCAATCACGCGCTGGGCGAACAAGGACGCGCTGCTGCCCTTTTTGGCTGCGCGGCAGCAGCGCGCGCTGAGCGGGCTCTTTGGACGGCCGTGGTTCGAGCGGCTCTGGGTCAGACAGGAGGTCTTCCTTTCGCGGAGCAAGAGCATCATCTGCGGCGGTCTCCAGCTCGAGTGGGAGTCGTTCCGGGCGGGCGTGTTTTGTTTCTATCGGAGGCCGTACCTGGCCGTCACGGACGAGTTCGACGCAGAATTCTTGTTCAAGAGGACGCGCGTTTACGAGCTCTGTCGCGGGCAGAGACAATGGATGGTTTACGGTACGCTGCGCCATCAGCTGAGGGATCTACGGTGGAAGGACCCCCGCGATGCGATTTATGCCGTCAAGCACCTGCTCGGTCCTGCGCACAGGGCTTTGGAGTTCACGCCCGACTATGCGAGGCCGGCTGGGGACGTATTTGGGGACGTGGCCACGCGCCTGGCGACCGAGTGTCGGGATATCTCGTTCTTGGCGTCTTGCGAGCTCGAGTCCTCGTCGCTTGCTTGTCTGCCCACTTGGGTTCCCGACTGGTCTACCAGGATGAAATGCGCCTGGCCCATTGAGCCCATCTGGAGCGCTTGCTCGTGGATTTCCGCTCATGCTGAGTGTGTTAACACTGGGGTGCTCCGTGTCGCGGGCGTCCAGATGGCCACGATCGAGAGGACGCAGGACATGGTTTTGACGCCAGCGAAGACGCTCAACGGATACTGGTTCGACAGGGCCGTGGTTGTGGACACCATAAAGACATTCCTGCCGCCGAGCCGCGAAGCTCTCGACGCGAAATACGTCGGAGGGGGAACACTGCTCGAGGCATACTGCCTGGCCTTGCACAGGGGAAGAACGTCGGAAAATTTCGAAACACCAAATGGCGGTGCGCTCAGCATGGCCAAGGCAAAGAATGCGCTGCTGTCCATCTCTGAAATGACGAGGGCGCCGGCCAGAGGGGAGCTGCAGGATGACGATCCTCTCGAGATGTTCCTCGCGACTGCAAACGAGGAGATGTACGGGAGGTGTTTTGTCTCTACTACCGAGGGCTACATCGGGCTGGCACCCGCCGCCGCGAAACCAGGGGATATCGTGTGCGTCTTGTTGGGAATCCACGTTCCGCTTGTTCTTCGCCAGACGACGCCAGCGCCGGGGAGATACCAAGTGGTTGGATCGTGTCGTGTCCCGGGGCTGATGTGGGGCGAGGCCATCACGGGAAATCAGATGCCGCACTGTCGACCTGTCCGATACGCGGCCGAGGTCGACGACATGATCGATCGGCACCGGGTGAAGATGGTTGACCTCAGAGACGGAAGCGACAAGAGGAACCCGGTCGAGATACTAAAGGAGCGTGGTATTGAGGTTGTTAGGTATGAGAGGGAGCCGCATCGCCTCGAGGTCTCGGCGGATGCTTTGCGGGGAGGCGGTGTTGATCTGCGTGATTTCGAGTTGGTTTGAATTGTCACCTCTGAGCCATCACGTATACTAGAGACGTAGGTACGTGCATGGTATAGCATCGTGGTGCAGCATACATCATACACGAAGACGCCCATAACTAGATGACCCTTTTCTAGGTAGGCCGAGAGAACGGCGGCGGCAAACTCGTCTGCCAGGGGTACGCGAGCCCAGTAGTCCATTCGCAGCTCTCGCAGCCTCTCGTCACAATACTCTCCTCGGGGTGGTGGCGACGGCAGGATCCGAGGGAGTCTCGGTGCGCTGGAGTTCGCGATGGCTCGCACCGTTGGTTGCCGAGGGGCCCGACAGGGTCCCCGCGGCAGTGATGCCCTGCGAAGCACTTTGCAACCGAGACCTTTGGTAAGGTTCGCCTTCCCTACCATCGGGGGGCGCCGGCCGAAGCTCTGCCGAGGGTCTCGGCTACCACGCGGGGCGGCGGAGATCGAGACGGGGTCCTGGACATGTCGACGAGGCGCTCGATGAAGGACGCGGCGACCGGCGTGATCTTCTGGTAAGCGCACTGTATGGTGCGGAGAACTCTTTGACCGCGTTGCATGCGCCTTGTCGTGCCATTGGAGTCAAACCGCTTCCGCAAACATGCGAGCAATGCGAAGATGTGAGAGCTTGTTATACGAAGCGCGCTTCTCGACGGTGGCCTTGTGGATGTTCGCCTCCGCGCTGCACAGGTCACAATCGTACTCGAACCCGTAGCCATTCTTCAGTCGCTTGCGTCGCTCAGTAAAGGGCTTATCTGGGCTGACGTATCCCATTAAGATTTCTCCTCCGGGTGGAATGTCTCGAACGGCGTGGACGACCATCAATGTCGCCGATGAAGGCACGGGCCACATTTGGGAGACACGAGTGGTTCGCATACGATGCCTGCAACCAGATACCCGTGCTCTTTTCGTGGTCGAACCTCTCCTGGCTGCATTGCTCCTCGTCCCTGGGTTTAACTCTCGGGCAGCGAAAGCCATTGAGCTCCGCAATGGATTGAATGCGGAATGTGTCCACAGCAACTCTGCTGTCGTCCACCTTGCATTCTTTCTCGCTGCCAGCCTTGCCAACGTCAAAGACGTCGAGGACCTGCAGGTTGCTGAGTGGTCAACCTCCGTGGTCTCGTTTTTTTTGGAAGTATGAGACGCTTAGTATGATGCGGATCATTGGGAGTACAGTATTATGGTGATGAAACCTGCTGCTTTAGATTGGGTGAGTAGAGGTTGGGCATTTGGGCCGCAAAGGCGATAGTGTGGAAGATCTCAGATAAGGGAGGGTATTGCGAAAGACTGCAGGATTGACCACGTCGCGTATCGACATAACGGAGCAACTTAACGTCAAAAACTAGGCTGCGTTGGGCGGAAGTGTGCCGGATGAGCGAAAGTGGATGGGACAGGCCTCGGCTCGGGGCTACCAAACCCCGGAACCGATGAGCGGCGGGACGGAGCGGGCGCCCCGCGGCGTTTTCTTAGGTGCTTGGGATTTTCCGTGCTAATATTAGGCCAAGGTTTTGCCGAATTAAAAGGCGATAAAATGTAGTATACAACGTCAGATCGCGTATGTAACTCATATTGCTAAGCGTCCTAGTATATGCTAGAGTGGATTCCCTACTACCGAAAATATAGAGTTTCTCCGATGGAGCCGTGCTATCATTAGGTGTATTCGCTCAAGATTGGCTCGGATGAGACACAGGCCAGGGATTCGTGAGGTCAGATAAGAGAGAGAGAGAGAGAGAGAGAGAGAGAGACTGGCGGACACAGCGAGAGTGTAAGAGAGAACCTGTTACCCTTTCCAAGGGTAAGCACGCCGCCACAAAAATGTAACTTGAGAAGACCTCCGCCAGGATGCTCGGCTCGAGGCCGTCGCTTTGTCCCGCCGCAAAATCTCCAACCAGGTGTCCCCTTAGGTACAGAATAAAAACCTCATATAGAGTCGAGCGAATTTCCAGCCATTGCCGCCATCTTTGCCAACTGCGACGCAATTAAATGCTCCTTGAAAAACGGATCTAATCCCCCAACGAAATGAATCTTCCAGACGAAATCGACAATTATGTTTGGTACGGGATCGCTCCAGCACAGCGGAGTGTCTGCCTGCATTCTCCCGTCCCACGCGTCATCATCCATCCTCCCCGACCCGTCAGGCCGGGCCCATGTCCTGTTGTACTCGTACAGAGTCTCGAAATTACCGTCTTCGCGCCCCTTCTCTGGGTACTTGGGCTTCCACACCAAATTGCGCGAACCGTAGCTGAAGCGCCGAGGTCCCCACGGGCTTAGGTCTCGCACGTCGGGGTTTTCCTTGACAGGCCCCTGCAGGAGGTCATTCTGGACCTCTAACGGCCTACCTTTGTGCAGGATACGGGTCCCTAGGGGTTGCATGGGCGCCGGCCGCCAGAGCTTAATTAGGGCGGCGGTGCGTGGGTATTCGCCGGCGCGGGAAAGTCGCGCAAAGGGCACCTGAGCGCCGTACATAATAGGAGCCTCGAGAATGTAGAGTGTGTTGGTCTCGGTGGCGTCCTTGACCGTGAAGAAGTATCCTTTCTCCAGGGCGGCGGCGGTGTTTCCCGCGCGTCGGACGACCCAGGTCTCGGTGGGGGCGCCGGGAGGAACAGTTGCCATAACCGCTTCTAGGGGTAAGAGATCATGCTGAGGGTGGAGGATTTCTACCTGTCGACACGATGCCCCGTTAATGAGGCTCGAACCTCATGTCCCCACCAGGGCCCTTGGTAGGATTCACACTTGGCGGTGTGAGGCATCCGCTGGTGGAAGCAAGTGAACAGAACTTACTAGAGAAAGTGGTGTGCTATCAGTGATATCGCCCACGGATGCAGCTTGTAAAAGAGCTTCCGCCGTGCCATCCGTCGCACCAAGCTCACGCGCAACGCTTGAACTCGTCACTGCCGGCACCACCAGTTTTGACCCCTCCTTGCCGCCATATAACCCTAATGCTTTGATCCGCTCCCGATGTAGACCGATTTTTGTCTCGACCTGCCTCTTCAAAAGTCGCTTCCCACGCGACAGGAAAGAAAAGAAACCACCTTTCTTTGCGAGTGCAGTCAGTCTATTGATCGCATCGTTGTGCAAGGCGAGCGCTTTCTCGTAAGAACTGTGCTCTTCTGCTTCATAAGCGAGCGCGGAGGTCTTGAGAATGTCGGCGAATCTCGGGTCGATCTTCAGTTCGGTGTCCATCTTTACTGGGCCGGCGATGTGGGACTGGATGCCTGATAAGACTCGGTCCACTGGGGTGGGGTTTGTCGTTCACGACCCCGGTGGGATTCCAGGATCTGCCTGCTCAGAGGAGCGGTGGGATTTATAATTATCATACTCAGATAGGTTCCGCACGAACCTGCAAATTCATCCTTATGCTCGGCATAATGTTTTGCCTGCTTATGGGTACTTTCTTGGCAGCTTCGTATGCCCTGGGAATGATAAGAATCTTTTGCTCTTTCGCCAATAATTCGCATGTAACTATTGTCAAGAGTCGCAGAAAAGGGAGGCTGTGCATGCAATTGCAGGCCAATGAGCCTTGTGCAAGAAAGGGGACCCTGGGCACAACTGGTCACGAAGTTCGGAAGCCACGGCGCTGCTAGGTTTCAGTGGGATTGGCGGGTATATGGCCTGCCAAGAAACAGAAATAGTCTTTGCAAATATGAACGGAGATAAGATGTCTTTGCGTTACAGCTGTCGCAAAAATATTTGATAGGCAGCGGTCGGTTGATGACTTTGCGTCCTCCTTCATTCTACCCCCTCAGTAGGTAGGCCAACTCGCATGTGGCCGTTCCCACCCCTGTTCGCCCGGATATAATACGGCACAAATATACATGAATGTACGAAGTAATCTCCCTCTCCTCTCATCGTCAACCGGGCCTGGACCGTCTCCCACACGCAGCCCTCACCCGCCTTCTCAAATGGATCAGGATAATGGTACTATGACCTTCTTCTTGGACGGTAGGCTTTCCCTTTTGAATATCGTCTCAGGGCCTAACCTCATAACTGTCCTTTCAAGGGCTGAGTCGACGGCTAGACTGTGATCCAACTGTTGAAACACAGCTCGTAGGTATCCATTTTCGAGAGTGGTGAAAGGAAGGTCGGTAGTGACGATATAACTGAGGGGGAGTTCACGGATCTTGGCCATTTTGGCCCGAGGCACATTCGAGGGAGCTAGAGTAGGCTCCTTTATTGCAATTGAGATCTGGAGTCCCAGAACTGAACTATCATTTTGGCTATACTAAAACGAGGATTCGGAAGACTCGGGGGTCCTGTGCGCGCTATAGAAGCCAGTACCGACTAACTCAAGGAAAAGTAGAGGATCCAGGCTTGTGAAGCTGCGTTGCTGCTAATAATGTCGACTGGGATTTGAAGAAAACGGGGCATGTTCGTATTATCATTACACAGCTTACAGGTTCAGAATTGACTCTTGATCGAGCCATCTGCCTTGGAGTCAGACAGAAATAATGTGCGAAAAGGAACCGAAAAAAGGAACCGAAAACTGACACACACCCGTTGAAAGTCCCCCGGAAACATGTATTGCGATTGCACGAAGCTGAACGCAGCGGTTTATAGGTCCTAGTATTTATCTCTCGGCCCTCGTGGTCGGCAAGTGGGTCCATTGGACTAGCGTCCGGGATGGAACATGCCAGACAGGGTTGACCCGTGACCGTTCAGGGGTACACGACAACTATAATAGGAGACTAGGGACGTCACGAAAAGGCCTGCTGCTTTATCCTACTGCTCTTTCGAGAGACTTCCTTCTGCTACTTGGACCTGCCTCCGCTTCTGCAGCACAACAGCGTACGGCAGGGTTCATCCAGTCATGAAATCCCTGAATGTGAGCCTCTCCTCTCGCTGTGCGTCGCGTTGACTGACTCCACAGTGTGTCGTGATTGGGGACGGTAATGTCGGCAAGGTAGGCACAACGCGTGTAACAATGTCCGCAAACACCAGGGCTTCCGCAGATTAACACCCCTACACAGACATGCCTTCTCATCTTACACACGGCAAAGGCATTTCCTCACGACTATATTCCCACTGTGTTCGTCAGCCCCATTGCTTCTCTCTCATAAGCAAGGTTAACGCTTTTTCCCCGGGACTGACGGCACTTTCACCCAGATTTGACAACTATACCGAAAGGAGACAGGCTGATGATGGCGAACCAGTCGGCCTTTCCCTTTGGGATACTACGTTTCCCGAAGAAGACTACATACTGAAAACCCGAACATGGCAAGAGATATTCCCGCGAGCCGATGTTTTCCTGGTCTGTTTTTCTATAGTCCAGCCCTGCTCGTTCGAAAACGTCAAGCACAAGGTACGTCGCAGACCGTACAATTCGAAACGCTTCGTATATGCTAACAATGTGTCCATTCCAGTGGTTGGACGATATTGAACATTTTGCTCCAAATACCCCTATCGTGCTTGTTGGGACCCAGCTCGACCTGCGGGACGACGCCGCCACTTTGATGAACTTGAAGAACAAGCACATGGCACCTGTATCCTATAAGCATGCTTCGGCCCTTGCCCGGGAAATCTTGGCTCACAAATATATCGAATGCTCTTCGTTAACCCACAACAACGTGTCAGCTGTGTTCGACGAAGCAGTGCGGTAAGTCTCATAAATAGGGTGCCCAGCCATGCCCCGAACTTGTTAACTAATCTGCTCTGCCTTCGCAGCGCTGCGCTTGGGCCACGGCCACAGCGCTCTACGCACTCTAAAGGCAGATCGTCGAAGTGTTCAATCCTATAGGCAACGGCTATGCGGGCCAAAAGACTTTGGTATGGGGACTGCGACGATACAGGCCGCATGGGGGCTTAGGTGGCCATCTGTCTTGGTTTTGGGGTTCTGGCCTGGGTAACGGTCATGAGGGCACCCAATAAACTGGCGCCTGTGGTTTACGCAACTTCTCTATATCGCAGATCACTACCCTTTATGATCCTAATGGTGAAGAGCGGGATCCCTATGGAGCAGGTACACCTTCTGATTTGACAGGCGTAAGGCTTTGGCCAGACTGGAAGCCTGAAGCACCGCCTGTGACAAGGGATAATATCTTGTCACACGTTTGACTCCTTATAGCTGAGCTATGTGAGAACAAAAATATGGTCTAGGTGTCGCGTTCAGCCTCACTTGACTGGAAGTAGTCTTATATAGCCACTGCGCCAATTGTCCTTACACATCCCCACCCCAGGGCGGGCCGTCCAGAGGATTCGAACGGGGAATGTGCGAAAGCGGAAGACCTGCTTTCACTGCCATAATAACTTTCGCCGCGATAGAGGCGCTCTTCTCCCGTTGATTTAGAAGAAGCGGCCTGGAATCACAGACGTAGTGAGATGTAGCAGAGGCACGGTACATGGGGAAGTAATTTGAAGACTTGAAAAGTGAAACGGGAAATATGGGAACCTTGACAAGCGAATCGGGTCCTCCTCTAACGCGGGGTTCATGCCCCGAATAATTCCTTGGCGTCTCTATAACCACGCAACTTGGGGGCTACTCCGGGTAGTGTCACCTTTACATATCTCCCGTTGGCAGGCGGACGAGTTATTCGCTGTTCGCGCGCCCCATGTTCAAGGCCCAACAAGAAGCACGCCTGCACGTTCAATCGAGTCGCCTTGAAATGGCATCGACCAATCTAGTTGCCCCACGTTGCTTCTGCACCGCAATGCGAGGTCTCCATCTCTCTCTTGGCTCCGTAAGCATGGATGGTGGAAGTACTGGTACGAAACAAAGATTTCCTTTATTCGATTGATTAACATCAACACCTCATGGAAAGCTCTATCTTAAGATGAAAGCAGAGTACACTCCCGAAGCCAAAAGTATATCGGAACAATGGTCAAAATAAGAAAAACCTACGTCTTCGTGCCGGACTTAACTACTCCGCCGCCACCGGCTGGGCCTATTGATCTCGGCCACATCCTCGAGGACCCGGCATTTCTGCAGCCCATAAACATCGCGGACCACCTCCCAATCTCCTCGAACGAGATCTACGGTCCACACAGGATGGACGGCTTCACGGCGACTCGAAAGGATCTCCTTCATGGCAAATTCGGCGTTTGGGCTAAGTTTTTGACGTTAACGCTAGGCCTCGAAGCGCGCGCCGAGGTAGGAGTCGAGGAGGATGACGATACAGAGTACAGGTTCGGATGTCTCCAGACCACGTACTTCAACCCCACCGAGGATTATATCCGCTCCAGCATGGCTGGGTCGGAAGTGCGTGCATACATGCGAACGACCAAGTTCCGCGTGCCCGTGTATATGATCACGGGGATCAAGGTCGGGCGAGAAGTGGCGGCTGACTCCCGGCAGACGTCCACCCGGAGCCTCGGCGCTGCTAGCGTCATTGGGCGGATTGGTGTCGTTGGTCCGAAGATCGAGTTCGCTCGAACCGCCATACAGGGCATGTCCTTCACACGAGGTGACGATTGCGTCGTTGCTTTGAGGTTTAGGAAGATTAGATACAAAAATGGCAGGGTCGAACAACAAGTCCACACCAAAGGTGCGACTATGCAAGATGGTTCCGGGACCTTCCCTGAGGATGACATACCGGAGTTAGATCTGGATGGAGACGAAATTAGCGATGGCGATTTCGATGACCTAGTGCAAACAGTTGAAGGAACAGTTTTCGACGATCAAGATGAATCTATGTGGATTGTACCGGAGTTCTAAGATAATGTTTCAATTTTCAGGTATCATAAATCCGTTACTATGTTCTTGGGGTATCTTCCAGACCTTCTATGTAATGTTTAAGAGAGTTTCTCTCTAATTTTGCCCCATATTATTTTTTCCTCTACTTTCCCGTTCCACAGGTTCCAAGGCGCGACATAATCGTAGTCTTGTCGACGGCTGGGGGCCATGAGCTTAAAAATGTTCCTCATGCCTTCGTATGAGCGCAGCTTCTTCTTTTGGGCGGAGGTCAGCTCTCCGGCCGCCGCCAACCAGTCCGCGAGGTCTATGATGTTAGCAGCAAGGCCTGCAGCGACCGGCGTGGCGTACGACGTGCCCGTCTTGAAGATCTCCCTGTCTCCCGTATGGCCACATGGCACGGCCACTCCAAGAGTACTAAAATTGTAGTCGCCGCGTATCGGTGTGGGATCTAGTCCGCTCGGGTTGCCGTGACCGTCTGACGCGTGAATGCAGAAAACCGTTCCGGCCTTGGCTGGATACGTTCTACATGAATTCCCACCGTAGTTTGATGCAGCAGCGAATGCGATCCTACCGGCCGTAAAGGAATGCTTAATCGCTTCATCCATATCGTCATCCCAGCCTGAATCATCCTCGAATCCAAACGACATGGATATAATATCCGCTTTAACCTCATCAACGGCCCACCTCAGCGCCTTATAGGAGAGAACAATTAGTACGTCGTTCGAGGCGTAACCACGCATGAGGATCCAATGCAAAATGCTTACCGCAGCCATCCCCTGGTCCTGGTTCTCGCACTTCTTTCCTCGGGTGATCTTGCCAACGTACAAGTCTGCCTCCGGCGCAAGGGTAAGCAGCAGTCCGATGACGTGGGTTCCATGGCCGTCTTCGTCGTGTTCAGGACTACCGGCGACAAAATTTCGCTTCTCCCGGACAGGGTCTCTGTAGCTTATGTTCTCCCTCTTCCGGCAGCCGTCCCTTATGCCTCGTTTCAGAGCACGGATTCGGATATCACCGTCATCCAGGCCCGTATCTAAGACGACAATCCGCGCTCTTGCTGTCTTCGAACATCGGTGGATGTTACATAACCGAAAGTTCTCAAATCTCTTGAGAAATTCTTTGGCACGGGTTTTCCTGCGTCGAGTTAATACTATTAATCCTGGAGGAGTAGGGCCGGCCAGTGATAAACTCAACTTATCCTCAGATAGCTCCATTTCACTCTCACTGAACATGAAGGTACATGTGCGTATACAGCTCGGCATGTCTCTCGTGTTTTCGGGCCGGGATGAGATTTGAGTGCACCGTGAGATCGAAGTAAACCTGCCACTTTGAGTCGGCGGCCGCGCAGATTGTTCAAATCTTCGGGTCGTCTCAGGAGAAACGCGGCTGGCCGGATAGGGACGACTAACTGGAGAGGAGCGCATGGTTAGAGAGGCGTTGGTGGTTGAGGAGGAGTGGGTACGCAATGAAGTTGGAGGGCAACGCGATGCGCTAATAGTTAATGTGGAGGACGCAGTGCTGTGACTCGTTTGTGATTGCTCTAGGCCTATTCTGGAAGAGACCATTGCCTTGCTCCTGGACACTCTGCCCAGGGCGGTTGTGGAAGCATCTGTCCTTGCTGAGACGGCGGTGTAACCGACGACTGTTGAACTCCGTATACTCGAGGTACGGACCAAAGGGCTAGCGAATTCCGGTGGTGATATATGACTGCGAATCAAGTCTATATCTCGAGAACCTGCTCCTTGATTTGGAAACGTGCTAACTTCAAGCTCCAGGGGATGCAGAATCTTCTCTAAGATGGCTTTGCGGTAGGCAAGCTCCCGGCTCATGCCCCGGTTCGCCTGGAGCCATTTCGGAAACTTCAAACATCCCTCAACAGCTTGGGTGTAGTATGAAGTTAGAAGCTCCTTGCCCCAGTCATCTAATTCGGCCACGAGTGTTCGGTAGAGGCTCGGCTTTGATCTCACGGTTTTTGTGATCGCGATACGTTCCCCTTTATCCATTTCCATGAGCAGTCTCCCGAAAGAGAGGATCAATGGGTTATTGTGTAGAGGATCGCTAACTGTTGATTGGTATTCATGCTCCGATGAGAGTGTACAAGGTAAATATGGCTGGTGGATATCGTAAACGCGCTTCCTATCAGTGCCATATGCAAAGAGAACATGCTCGGCAGACCAGTCCGTCTGTATCCATGGCCCCTCGTAAAGGTTTAATAGACTTCGAGCGAGAGTTAGGGCTAGAATTCTCTTGTGAACAAGCGGAAACTTGAAGCGGTCCCGCAAGACCTGATCGTCTAGGAGGGAAGAAAGAGATATTGTGTGTTCCGCTTCTGGGTTGCTCGGCTCCTCGTCGAAATCAGATGTGTCGTGCAGTTTGTTGTCGTGGACGTATATGCTCACAGCTTGCTGGCATTCGTATGCCTCGCGGGCAACTTGGCAGACGTCCTCGATAAGTCGCTCGTGAGATTCGGCCATCGCAGCCGGAATTGAACCGCTGTATTTGGTGAGCTGTCAGTGATTCTCCACGCATCCATTTTTGCACCACTTACGTATGGTTGGGAACAGTAAACCGAATCTCTTGCCAAGGGTTCCCCTTAGGGCATAATGCCAATAATAGATCCATTTCCGTGGAGGAACCACCGGTTGCAGGATTGGGCGAAGCCTTCAGGTGAAAGAAGGCCTTGTGTTTAGAGGACATTGATGTACATGGCCGCAGGTTTTTTTCCAGAGTGTTAAACAAGGTATCTGAGCAGTCCCTAAATATTTGGCTGTATTGAGGCTGGGATGATGGCGGGAGATGGTTCCCAGCAACGAACCCATCTTTAGCCAGGGATGTCGAGCCTCGAAACAGTTTTCTCACGTCCTCCAAGGAGCCCTCAGCGAATGAGCGAGTGGCCTTGAGCAAGACAGCCCTCTGATTCAAATACAAAAAGCGATGATTGTGAACTATGGAGAAGTTGTCATTTCTGATGAACAAGCTCAATGCAGAGAGCTTGGGATATTTCTCGACGAGGTCGGCCTGACTCTGTGTACCTTAGCCTAGGAACGATTAATACCACCTGAATTTGTGCACGCGACCCCAGATGCTTACCTCCCCAAGAGCAGCCGCGTCATCGAGAACGCTCGGCTGGACTAAAGCTTCAAGTGCTAAGAGCAAAGATTCTAGGGCTGTTGTAAAATCGGATAGAGTATGGTCGGAGAACGCAGCATCTTGCGGAACATGGAAGGGTATTTCGCTGATATGGGCCCTTAACAAGGCCCCGGCTTCCTGGACAGCAGTAGTCTCCGCATCGCTCCGCCCTGCTGAGGACCAGGGTATGTCGGAAGTAAAGAGGGGAGAGATGGCCTGGAACAGGGCCCAGTGTTTGGATCCGGCTAGCATCATGAAGGCGAAAGTGTTGGAGGGCGGGCGGTTGAGGAAGCAGTTAGAGAGTGCGGTGGCAATATTTAACGTGTGGGCTGGGTAACAGCAAAGACTGCAGGTCATAATAGGTAGAAAGTGGTGGCATCGTTTCAGCCCCGATGGCTTCACCTGTCAACCGCTATCTGGCATATAAAGGACCAACATCGACTACCGCAAGAATTTCTGACCAGCAAAAGGTGACAATCCATTACCCCGCTCGCAGAAGTACCGGTACATCGAGGGGATTCATGAAGATGTGACAAGGCTGGGGCTGAAGTGAACGACTTGCATTGCGCCACCAGCTGCATATTCAAATGCACCTACTTGATCTTTCTAACTGCGGCACAGGCAGATAGGTAATAGGTACCCTCTTTGTACCGAAAACTGTTGAGCGGGGATGTCGTCTCTGTCCCGGACTAATCCGTACTGCCCTTTCGTGTCCCATTATAGCCTCTATAGAGCAGAACATCACAAGCATCTCACCGTATTACTTAGGATTCGAATTTTGATGGGGACTTTCTGGGTCTAGCTTGGACCATAGAAGATTCACAATGGCCGATAGCCATGAAATCTACAACCTCGGCAGATTGTGCGAAGGTGCTTTTCACGACCTTCTCAGCGACAGGTCTCTGGCTAGCTTTCCCATCGTGGACGTCCTGTACCAACATTTCCAGCAATGGGCATCCTATCTCGGCGTGTTCGCCGAAGAGTCGATATCCCTCGACTCCCGGTTAAGGACCAGCGACTCTCTGCGAACCTTGGTTCTGCAGCTGTTAGAGATAACAAAACGGAACTTGATCCGTAGTCAGTCTCGTGTCTCTACTATTTGTTTCGGGAATGAGGTCCGGTGCCAGCGTTGCCGCTCCGAGCTAACAATATTTATAGCCATGGCTATTGAAAATGAGAAGACAGGGTCCAAGTCTCCAGCATCGCTTATCGAGAGTATGGACCGGAGGACCTCCGAAAACGTGTCGTCGCCGTTGGTGGAAACGTTGCAAGCGTTGGAAGCTGCCCTCGACAGCTTGCATCGACTAGGTGTGGCGATGCGTCAGACGTCGTCCAGCAATTTGACCCAGAGAATTGTCGCATTCATAGATAAAGAGGATGATGGTGACCTTCAGGATCTCATCTGCTTCCGTCTTAAGCACAAACTTATGGCCTCAGCCAGGAACCAGGGCAAGGACACCGGCCCGCCTCTATCGCTGTGCAAGCAATTAGCAGTGTCCATCTCGTTTAGATATTTCAGGATTCGGTACCTGCGAAGTCATGCAGAAAAGCTGAGCACCCCACGCCACGATGATGCGGCCACCGTTAGACTCAAAGGGGGACCAACGCCAGTTCCGAAATCTCTTAACGATCGACTGATCCTACCTACACAGGGCGAGGGCAGATGCGTGATACCATTCCGGGTCTCTCCTAGGCTTAATCGCCTAGGACCGCCGTCGATCTCTGAGCCAACGATGCCAGATTCGCGGCTCGCACTGCGGAAATATCGTGATACTGATCCCGCCAGAACCGCTGGTTCCACTATATCCGTTCCGCTTCAAGATGTTCGGTACCCCGAGCCACCCAAGATTGAACCCCCCGCGAAGGTTGTAGCTTGCCCATATTGCACACACCCGATTGGAGAGAAGATTGTAAAGGATAAGAGACTATGGGAGTATTAAACCTACCTTCACTTCTCGATATTTCTTTCTGCAATATTTCTTGAATTCTTGAAACTGACTGCCATATGTTCTCAGACGCCACGTTGATGAGGATCTAAAGTTATACGCTTGTATATCGGAGCAATGCTTGGAGCCGCCGCAGCTCTTTTCGCGGTTCGATGACTGGTGTCGTCATATGGACCAAGTTCACTCACCGCGCTGGGCAGAGACTGTCCACGGGATTCCATTCTGGTGTTGCGATACAAACCACGAGGTGCTCAACTTTGACGATGAGGCGGCCTTTGACAGGCACGTCATGGAGCAGCACCCCGAGTATGATACCCAGTCCGACATAACCCTACTGAAAGAGTGGTGCCGGATACGGCGAGATAGGCCGCCATATACTTGTCCAATTTGCGGTTGCGTGCCCCGTGAAATCGCGTTAATCGCACCATGGCTTGTTGAAGAGGACAGCTTCAACGAACTCCCAAAGCGGAAAGCAAAACGTCCCGTCCAAATCCGTGGCGATCTCGACGCTGATTTTCGAAGGAAATTGTCCCTCCACGTTGCGTGCCATATCAAGGAGCTTGGATTCATGTCAATCATATACCTAGACGACGGGTCAGACGATGGGTCGGGGGCTGGCCAACGTCCGTCGACTCTTCTCGACGAGGAGTGGGGTTTCCCGCCTAGCCCTTCCGACTTGCAGGATTTGGATCCAGATTTCGAGGGCTATAATGAGTCATTCATTCCAAAACCTTTAGATGAGAATATATTTGAGTTGGATTGGGCAAGAGTAATGACTCTACGTCCTTCCGAACCCATCAAACCGCCAGATCAAATACCCTCAGAAAATGAGGATAGTCTGCAAGAGAAACCTGCCGAAAATGCACTAGACTTCCCTTCAAAATCAGTGGAAGACGCTAAGCAGTCCAGCCACAGCCGCAGAAAAGGCAAGGGTCGGAAACATCAGATCTGGAGCGCATGGGGCGAGTGGATCTGGTCCAAAACATACTCCAGATACTATCGTCAGCGCCAGGACAATCTCGGTCGGTTCATTGATCAAACAGCACGGATAAGCATTTCATACTTGTACTGACAAATATAGGTAATATCGAAACGGCTTGGGGCCCGGAAGAGCCGGACGTTCGCGGCGAGCATGGAGAGCCTGATGAAGTCCATTCCGATCAGCCTTCCACATTACGCTCAGATGATGAAGGTACAGTACAGAATATAACTTGGGCATATTGTCTCGAGATGTTGACGACTTCCCAGAAGTAGGGGATACGGCAACATACGAGGGGTATGCGAGTGTTGCGGAACATCCTCATATCGCCGGTCCTCCAAACAAGGATCCCGAGATACTTGACCCGAGTGAGTTAGCCCAGACCCATTATTGAACCCACCTAATGTAATCTCGTCAAAGGGTACCAAATTGAGCCTTCCCACAAATTTCAGCCTGGAACGGTAGGTTTGCCGCATGTTTATCCTGCATTTGCACGGTGGATGCTAACATGAATGCGAAAGATTTTCAAAGTTTTATGGCCGGAACCTTTCCAGGGGACTATTGTCGATGACACACTGGCAGAGAAAAATATGGATCTGGGTGGCTCTTCTTCGAATACCATTGTTGTGGGATACAGGCGTTTCATTGTTATTGGAAACGATTTCGGGCACTGCGCATGTGTGTATGTACAGCCTCTTGTGTCTGCCCCTCGCCCGATACTGACGGCTCATGTGTGCTGGGCCCCCTGGGGTTTCAGTTCTCGAAATCATCAACTAACACGCATCTAGTCCTATATTCACATATGGCGGCAAAGGTTGCAAGAAAAGAGGAGTTAAACCGGCCCAACACGGAATTATCGTCATGGCTGGCCAAAAGCCGCGTCTTCTCCCCGATGAACCGAAGCTGGGTAGGCCAACAGTCAGAGCAAGATTTCATGTGCCCGATGAAAGCCTCCACGCAGCTTCCAGAGTAAATTACTCCAAACTAGTGACGGTGGAGCATAACGTCCCCGTGTTTATAGTAGGGAGTGTTCTGGATGAGGATTTCGAGTTAATGTACGACTCGGTTGATGCCGATTGGGAGCAGAGGACATTCAGAAAACGAAGGCGACCCGGCCCAGAGGTCCAGGAAGGAAAAGCAGAGGGCAGATAGCTCCCAAGTATCTATATTACAACAAGAATCACTGGAATACCAAACCAATAAAATGAAGATATTTGACCAGGAAATTGCAATAGGATGACTTTGCTGTGATCTGTGTCGATCCCGTCGTCTGCCTTCTTTGAATAGTCCTAATTGTGGCAGCAATAACCCGCTAGGAACCGAGTGTCTCTTGGGCCTAAAGCTTGAGCTTTATCTAACGTCTGTCTTTTTTCCCACTCAGAAAATCTGTTTGTCGTGTGCTTTTGTAGGTACGAGCATTGCTTGTTCAACCTTCTAGACATCTCTCAAGCGGTGCTTTAGAGTAAGTTCTCGTTCTTATCTCTCTTTCTTCCTTCAAAAGGCGTTTAACCGTTTGCAGATCCCTCCCGAGGCCCGAGAATTGGTTCGCCTCCCGTGCGTGGCTGTACGATAGTGAAGTTGGGAAGATGCTCAAACTTCCGCCACATAGTCTCCGTCTTCGGACGTCGGCCAGAATAGTATCGGAGTTCTCTGAGTGGCAAAATTCGCCAGCCTAGACAGGTGCGGCATACCCAATAGGGTGTCCGCCCCGGTATCTTCGTTCTCTTTAGGGAGGAGAATGCGAGGATCGAGTTGGCCAGCTGGCTGTACTGGGCCAATCGCTCGTGCTCCTCTCGTCAAATTAAAACACCAAGATGCGGCTTTGATACGGTGGCAGGAAATTCCGCGTGTGATAACGGATGATCGTTAGTGACATCTCCGAAAGAAAAGGCGAGCTATTAGGGACAGACGAGGCTTTTCAATTCTATATAATGTGCGTCCCCTCCAGACCTCAGTTCGGATCTTATCCTGGATAGGGCCTATATATTATATATTCGAACCACTGCATAGAGCGGACACGTTTGAGGATCGCTTCCCCGCCCTGACACAGTCGGTTGCTCGGGATGTCTACAAACTGGCAAAGCACCCTGGCGCGGCTCCGAGCCCAGAAACTAGGCTTCTGCTTCGTGAATGCGGAGAAAGACTGCCCAATAAGGGAGAGCTACACCGTCCACGCCGTTGCGTACATTAACGCCGAGACATTGCCCTCTCCACCAGCCCCGCCCTTTTTTATAAGCGGCCGATCGCGGTGGCGATTTCTCTTGGTTCCAGCGGTTTTGTCCTAGACACGGGATCTATCATCAACGACACCGTGGTTATATATTAACAATTTCTGTCACCTCCACTGCATCCACCAGATACCAATTTGGACCGCGGACTTCACACCGGGACGTGATAGTGCAAGTCCACCCCGCAGGGTCACGGCTCAATCAGTGGACGTCGTCCGAACATACTCCAGGCGGTGTTTCTGATAATCGAAAACCTGTCCGGCGATGGGCGACATCTATAACGTCCTTTGTCGTTAAAGGCGTCTCGAGATTGATTCAAATGCATCATTTCTTGCGGCTTGCCCCTCCACGCGTGCAGCAGACGTAGGCGTGTTGTTCCGCTGCCTCGAGACCCGACCTCAAATGGAGACCACACCAAGATATCGACGAACCATTAGGCGACCGAGCCAGTATCATGACTTGGGGTTCTGCCAAACCTCCAAGTCACTAGGACATACGGCGACAGAGACGAAGAAAAAAAAAATTGAAAATTGAAATTAATAAAAAATAAAGGGGCCCTAGCCATTACAGTCGCGCCTCCCGTCTGGACCACTGGGACAAGTCCCAGATGGGGATCTCCATTAGCCGAGATATATCTTTACCAGATCCCTGGTGGCCGAGCATCCTAGTCCTCCCGAAAAGAACTTGGAACACGACCGGGATCGAACCCAAGCCCTCCGCAGGAAAGCTTCGGATGCTGTCACCAACTGACTGCGTCAGCCAGCTGGCTTCGGTGATATCTCGCTGCTTTATTCTAAATTATAAAGCACGAGGAAGGCAGCTTTTGGGATTGGCGTATGGAAGGAGCCAGTTGCTTGGTAGGGAGACTGGTTGAGGAAGGGGCGAAGAGCAAGTCCCAGATGCTAGATGGCTTTGCTTGGGCAAACAAGATCTCAACCTGTCAAGATATCTATCTCGTGGAAATCGTGATCAGTCCTTTCCCTTTGCTGTCATTACCCAGCACTTTACACCATCCTTCTCGGTTGCCATAAGGAACCCCTTCGATCATTATCCGCCACCACGAGCATCATCCCTCGCCATCTTGATCATCACCTTTACCCTCCAACACCATCACTCACTTACAGCTTCCCTCCAAGCCTACAATCTCGAACATCACCACACACTTCACAAAGTTGGCCAATAACACATCCAGTTGGCAGTCTCAGGGCGGCAAGAGACACATCAATTGATGGCAATGATGGATGCGACCAACCACGCCAACAGCATCTACCCTGAACAAAGGACGCAATGACAAGCATGTGTGCTTGACGCCAATACCCTGTTTGCAAAGAGCAATCAGCATCGACCAGCCAGGGAGGCTGTGTGATTCACTGGGCCATTAACAGCGCATCAAATAAGTATTGATTGGCTTTGCTATTGCCATTGAGCCCATATTCACAACGGTGATTCACAGAGTCATCGAGACATGTGATTTAGCATAGTGGAAATCCCCCTATGATTCACTTTATCGGCATTATAGGGAAGATGCTGTAATCATCACATCCTCCGGGCATCTATAAAAGAAACCCAACCCCCAGCCCAAACCCTCTCCTCTTCATCCCCCGACAAATCTGACGATTGAACACACAAGTCACACACATTCCTTCTTCCACCCTATACTTGAAATATCCAACATTATGACTTTATAGCGGCTGGACTTTCATCCGCATGCCTGCTGACGTGCCGTGCCGAAACGAATTCCGACTCTTTCCTCGGAGCGGGGGCCATGTTTTCCTTCACACAGCAAAGAGCTCTGCAATGATCAGAGAACAGAACAAAATCTTGTCCCTTATTACATGCATCTCACGGGCAGGAACTACCAGGCCTTCCCTCTTCGGAAACCTCAGCTGCCCACCAAACCTAGAGCAGGCTGCACTGGAGACAATCGAAACGGTGTCGTAGATGCTCGCCTTCCTTGTCTCATTGGAAGCGTTTCTATGATGCCCCTTCCGAGCTGAGTGTGCGGTTCCTCGTCCCCTGTTGCACGACCATCGGTTGCTTTCCCGATTGGTCTCGACCTCAGTCTCCTTCGCCACTTCCTGTTGGAAGAACAAGACGGAAGCCATGTGTGAGGTGGTTAGAAGAGAAGCTGGACTCTATTCAGGTCACGGACTCAATGGAGCAGGGGAAGGGATGAAGCACTTGAACAGTTGCTGCCTGGAGGGTCTAAACGACCTCTGCATCTGAAAGCTCACAGACTTTCTCCTTCTCGCTTGTCTGTGCCGAAATCAGCGTCGAACATTTCATCCTTCCTTGTCCCATCTACTCCCTTTCGCAGGCAGCATGCGCCTTAACATCTCGCCCATCCTCACTCCGTCGCGCCTTCCTCTCCGCCCCGCGCCCCCTTTACGCAATGGGCACCATCGACCCCGTCGCGACGGCCGATGTGCTCTCCAAGACGCTGTCCGAGACCGCGGAGGATTCCCTAATTTACATCCATCCTAACGTTGTTTCCTTTCGCCACGGCGGCGACAAGACGAACTGGGCACCGAGTATTCTCGACGCCGAAGGCCGGCATACCATCGACAGTTTCCTCTGCGTCAAAGACGAGAAGTCCAGGGTTATCACGGCCGCCCTCTTCAGCTACAGCCCAAGATGGGTTGGGCTTGACACCAATGAGTGAGACAAGCAGGCGCGGCATTGCTGCACCGTAGTCATCATCAACAGGGGTCAGGATAAGGGGAAGGATCTGGTTGCATGGGACTGTGACCTGCCCGAAGGCGCTGACTAGGAAACGAACGAGCGAATCCAGCCACGGACACAATTATGTGGGGCGAGAAGTGTGCTCTTGGAATATCGCGAGCGTCCTATGCCGAGGTTACCACACGCGAGCGTTCTTAACTATGTAGAACTGCAGGGGAGGAAGACGCTCTGCTTCTCCGACTCATGGCGGACGGTCTGACCAGGGAGTGGGAAGAAATCGATCGAGAATTTTAGCGCAATTTCCAGTGCGGACTATGGAGAGTCTGCTGGAGGAATTTGAAACCTCCAGCGACCCGTCTCACCCTCACGCCTGGCCTCCAGAGCATGATGATCGCCGTTCAGCAATGCTGCTCCTCTGCCAGGTGTGGCTGTCAAAAAGTAACCCGACATCTACGAGCAACAATATTCGATTCCCATTTAACCTTCGCCACTGCCTCTCTCGAAACATTAGATGGGCTTACACGGCACTTCGGCCATCATCACCTTCACCAGCGAGTTTGAATCCAGCACTTTCCGGCCATCGGCTGCGGTTTCCCTAGACATGGCTAGTATCGCGGCCCTACTGTTCGGGAAACGGATGCCATGAGTGTTCCTTCGTGGCCTCCGTCGATGTCTCCTATGCTGAAGCTACAGGAATGCAGGCGACCCAGACCAATCTCCCATCTGCCGACCGCCGCCTACCGATCTGGTTTTCAAACGACCCTCCAATCTCGGGCGTTCTTCCTCCTGCTTTCCTTCCCCTGCCTGAGGCTTGCCGAAAACATCAATGGATGCAATCATATCATGTGAATTGAGGATCAGTGTCTAGCATCTTAATCAAGGCTGACTTCCATCCAGTATTCTGCAAATAAGTTTCCGGCGGCACGCCATCTCTGCCTCGTTCGCTCATCTGGGCGAGAACGGCTGGGTTAATTCGCGCAGAGCATCAAAATCCACCTTGACTCCCCCGGACACGTTACTCGAGCACGCACCGGGAGACCTGCATTCCATTCTCCTTGGTTCGATGGCCGATCCTGCTTCTACAACGGTTATATCAACTTAACAAGGAAAAAACCCAAAGACAAGAAAACAGGATGAACGACCACTCAGATGTCTGAGCAGGTTTCGCCGACTCGTCTAACTTCTTTAGAAGAGTGTGCTCACTGATACCTTTTGGGTCATCGATGAAATACCGTCATTTTCGAGGAAGCCGTCCAAACTAGCAACCTTGTCGGTGCTACGCATCTCCGAAAAGGAACTCTCCGGTCTGTCCCCACCAAGTCCGGACAATTTTATCTTTGGGCAAACACTCCAGAAACACGCTTAGTGGTTACTGGCCACTCTCTTGTCCATATCGCCATAGCCCAAGGCTTGGCGAGAACATTAAATCTTCAACGATCCTGTGGCCGCCATCTTCGTCGCAGTCGAGCCTTACGCCAAAAGCTCGGTGGCCATATCTATGGTCCCATCATCGACAGAGGGTAAGCCTATAGCACCCAATTTCTTCCCGTGCGTCAAGAGGCCATATAGGGCGCTCGATATTGCAACGACAAGGCGGACTTATTATGGAGTGGGTTCTCGAAACAGACGGCTGTTGTTGTCGGCGGCCTTTCGCCGTTGACACACAATCCCGATTTTCGTTGGCTGCTGTGAGATCAATTGTCATCCAATTTTTGATCATGGATAAAGCTTGAAAGAAAGAAACAAGGGGCGCGATACTCTTCCCCAAAACGTCTTTCCTTGTTGTGGGTAGCACGAAGCAATTTCATTCCCTCGTCGTGCCTCGTCACAATCCATCCCCGACTCAAAGGGTCAAGTCTAGTTTGCGAACCGGCGATGCCCTAGCAGTAAAAGGGCTCCCGCAGCTTCAAGAGCGAATGGCCACTGACTGGTGTCGCCTCCGGATTATTCGAAACTACTCCCAAAGGTAAGGGCTAGGCGGAATCGCCCGCCATCACCCCGTAGTTACAATACTACCAGGAGGAATGTCTCCCGAGAGGTTACACTCCGGCATGCTAATCTCGCCTATTGCAGTTAGCCAAACACTCCCTAGAGATTGCCAAACTAAAAAAGGTTAGCTAATGGAAGACCGAGGATTAGCTGCCTTATTGAAGAAATACGATGCTAGGCAGGTGTCTGGTTAATAGCAGGACGCGGCTATTCTTACTTCGGTTACCCGACTACGAGGCCAAGTTGGGGGTGGAGGCAGATTCAGTCATCATGCGTGATCGACATCCTTGACTGAAGTATGGATGTGATGATCGCTCTCTGGGCTAGACGGCTTGACCACAAGCTCACCGGCTCGCTCGATACCATCATCGACAACTTAGGTGTTAAGCATATGGCCCACTTCCAAAACAAGTCGACAACAAATAGCCACTCCAACCGAGGCCAACCCGCCTGACAACCAAATTCCTCACTTTCGCAATAGCGCATCAGGTACGTGGTTTGTTACTGCAGCTATAGGGATGCAATTACCTTCACCTTAAGCTCAGGTCTACGCCTAATAGATGGTAATGGGGTGGCCGCTCAAGTCGGGATGCCTCAGAGACCAGAGAAACGGGGACAATAATTTCCTATCCGAAATTTGCACTAGCAATTTGTCCGAAGTCAAATTTCGAAGAGTCCTACTACCCGTTGCTCCGAGCCCTCATTACCAGCATGCGTGTACCGGAGAAATATGCGAACCCAAGGTTAGATATTCGGCCATATGATCTGAGCTTGCAAGCCCTGTTCAGTCCTCGAGTCCAGCCGTTTACGGAAAGGAGTGGACTTTTCATTCATGAGTGGCTGCGGTAGAGGTGAGGCGACACTGACAAGCGCCAAATGTCGGTACCAGATCATTCTCCTCATGAGCAACGATATGCCACCTCTTCAACATTCTTGGGTCCCAAGACGCCGAACAGGTATGATTTCATTTCCCCGCCACTGCTAGGTGTCGCTAGCATCCAAACTATGTATACTAACATTCCTATAGAAACGATTTCCTTTTAAACATCGAACCCTTATATCGCGCCCAGCACTGTAAAGAACTAGGCCATCGAAAGTGTATCCTCATCGAATACGAACATTATATATTGTCGGCAGCCAACCCCGATTGGCTGGTAAGGTGACCGATTCTTCCGAACCCTTTCCGAGGAACTGATTAGTGTCGGGAACTGTTCTCCTAGGGAAGGAATTCTCTCTTCCTAATTAAGAATGCTTATTCCCAACATATATCTTACCGGATGCTCACACAGGACATACACTATGATTCACTAAGGAGACGCGTGCTTGGGAATTACGGTGCATCTTCCAAGTCAGGATTATAGACGACAACCTATATATCTGGGCGGTCTTTCTCGGCTGGTACCCTTTGCGCAGCCCAAACCAGTCCTCTTGCAATCGAGTATGTATACCACCGGCCAGCACGATCCCGAAGCGGCACACATTTTCCCAAGTGCCCCCGACTCCTAGATGATCTATCTTGACTGGAGAAGTAATCCAGCCCTGCTGTACGTCATGTCCCTCATGCCGCAGCATCGCTGGCGGCGCTACTATTGAGCGACTTTATATATATATACATATACAGCTGTCCACTCAGAGTCACGAGAACTGGTACATTGGGATTAAACTCGGCGGGGGCGCACATACCATGGGTACGGAATGCCTCGATGTGCCGCTTATATATTGCCTCATTCAATTTGCCGCCTTTCCTCCGATAGATGGCCGATCTCACCTCTCCTACTTTAGACCTCTGCTTCCCATTGGACTCGGGGAGTGAAACCAGACGTCTCCACAGCGAGGTCGATGACGATGGCTCTGGAACTTCTGGGGCCCCTTCTGGGCCACATGGAGAGTCTACTTCCTGAACCTCACGACAAATGGACACGACAGGGCCTAGCTTTTCCTACATCTCGTCTGCCTTCTCGCTAACCAGTTTTTTCCCTTCTTCCCATTCTTCTCGTTATTCCCACAACATCGCGCTCTTCACTATCATTTTTCACTTTCCAATCTCATCAGCTTCTCGCCTGAGCTTTTCTCTCAATTTCGCCCATCTCAAGCCTACAATATATATGACCTGGGGGATACCGGCGGCCACTGGCACCGATCCCCTGAAGCTGGTTCTCGAGTAACTCCCTTCATACGTCTCAGTGCATCCAAGTATTGGAGGGCGGTTTCTTCGAGTCGGTCAGGTATAGACCCACGAAGAAGAGATGAATCATGCGAGCTGCAGGGAGAACCAGAACACGCCTGTGGGTTCTTTCGATTATATGGACGACATCTGGTTTAGGCGCTCTCTCTCATTTACAACTTCCGTTGGCGAACTTTGCTTGCCGAGAAAAGCAAAGAAAAACATGTGGGGAAGGGCCTGTAGCGCCAACGGCTTGGAAATGGCAATCTCTGCCTCCTTGTCACTCTTTCCAGGTCTCGTTTTTACTTTGTATGCGTTAATCTTGGCTCACCGCCATCTCCATCATCGTGATGATTCCATCGAGCAACATGGCAAAGCGTAAGTACTGCGGCTAAATAAAAGCCAGGAAAAGTTGATTTGATCGTGACATATATTACTACGTAAACTGACCTTAATGGTATCTTAGTCAAGGAATGCGGTCCGTCGCCGACCTCGCAAGCGTTGGACCCACTGTTGACCGCATCTGATCCGGCAAAGCCGATTACGGCCACGATGAAGGAAATTCCCGGTGAACTCCTTTTATGCCATAAAAATTGGGACTTCGGCAGCGTTGCCTCTGTACCCCAGGGTGTGGCACATCACTCTCGGGCGGATTGTATGCAGTGCCCCTACTAACGTAGCGGTGGGCAACTTTGCAGAGCGTCTGTATAGGCTGAGGCTAGAGATCGCCCGTGAGACGAAAGGGGAGGCGCCGCTAGTTGTCCGGGAGTACGCTATAGAGGTGGAAGCCAAGACCTTCATCAAAGCAGTAGAAGCTGGGCGTACTTCCAAGTCCCATGCTGTGCTTGGCCTCTACACCACCACGACATGGAGCACGGCTACTAAAGATGACGGGGGCCAACGAGTTTACATTAGCGTGGCCGACGCGAAGACACTCCACGATCTGCGAGTGGAAATCAAAGGGGGAGAGGAGTTTGCCGAGTTCCGGATGCTCATGCGGGTCGAGGTCGACTTCGGGTGCATTTCACCGGCGACAACGGCGGCGCGTTGGGCGAAAGCCCACTCAACCCCGGGCGCAGCATGCTGCGAACCATCCTTTGGGACTATAAACTTGGCTCTCTGTTAGAGTCGAATACCGATTTTCCGCCGTGTGCTTCTTTATAGTCGAGACCGAGGTGATCTTGAACTAATTCCTCAACTTAATCCCCGAACTGCGGCGTAAAATAGGGAAATTTGACGGACCATGGTATTCATCAGGTTCAACACGGCAACCTGGTCGTTCCGGGAGCGCTCGCGATTTCATGGACTGCAGCTTCTTCGAGCTGATGACGTTCTCGACATTCCGTGCGACTCGATAGTCGGTCCGATCACCAACGACAACAGCAAACGATCACGGATTTTATATACTTTAAAAACATGGGAACCATCCACGAAGGAGTGACGTCTGTGCTGCATAACTATATCCTCCGTCCGCTCGACCAGTTTGATAAGCATCCATGTGTCGGCACCCGACCGGGTCTTAAAGGCACGCATTTGCCACGATGATCGCCGGGGCACGGGTAAGCATTATCTCTCCTCGTCTCCTCCAATCTTTTTGCTAACCGTGCTCTCAGCACCGGCTACGAGAGGCGTGTATGCGCCGAGTATGTGTTAGCGGTCCAGTCCTTCCGCAAATCAGGGACATCTTCCCGAACGTCAGAGGCGCGCATATATCGTTGGCGGATTCGGCATGGTCCAGATACGGCGGATCGCATGTGGGCGCTCACAGGCAATGGTTCTATCGATCCAACTGGAGAATAGCGCGAAACGAACCACTGTATCGAAATGCAGTTCTCGAAGGCATATAGCAAATTTACCAGGAGAGAACCAAAGACCAGCTCTCCTCCCAACCAGCCATACGACGACTGCAGAGCAAGGTGAACAAGGCCAAGGATCGAAAAGTCGAGGAGGCGGAGAACTGGCAAGATGCCCTGCCAACCAAAGCGGAGGTGTTGGCATGCAAGTTTGTATCCTACACGCAACGACTGCCGGGATCAATCGACAGCGTCCTACAGGCTCTGGGGATGTCAGAACTCGCATAACTCCCTGAGAAGAGACGCGAACATGGTATGAGAACTCGACAGCAAACGGCAAGTGCGGCGACAACTCCCACAGGCGACAAGAGCACAGTGGAACAGCTCGTTACGGGAGACCCAAGGTATAAGAAGTGGCTTCGTCACTTCTTCCATATACAAGATAGAAAGAACTCAATCAATGATCTATCTTCACATCTCTATTTTACACTTCTTACAGTAACACTATGCCGTCACAAGTGACGACGTGACTCCTAGCATTCGATCAGTAGTCCCACGGATATGTGCTACTATTCATCACCCAAGCTAATCTAATCGCTTTCTTGGTCCGATCTTGATCGCGAATCCGACGCGAGTATATCATGGAACAGAGAGGATAAGCTTGTTCAGTGATTATACTATATACCATTCTGGCTCGGCTTAAAGACCTGTAGCGTCCTGCGAAGGGTCGACAAGGTAGCGGACAGGGCACGGGTCGAATTCGAACCCCGCAGAGGCCTGCCCCTGATACTCGCAAAGATGTGCCGAGCTCGAACGCCATATGGTATGGGGAGATCGTCTACCGACGTGGTGCGTGGTACGGCGAAACTACTGGGAAGCAGAAATGACACGCCGCCGGTTTCAATTCAAGACTCTCAAAAACAGTTTTCCCTCGGCTCGCGTGTCCTGAGCTCCACCGGTATCCCAAGCAAAGGCCGGTCAACCCTCTCTCAATCTTGATTACCTATATGCACCCTACCGAAGCTCAGCACGCTGGGTTATGGCGGACGCCGACCCAGGGATGTGGATTTGGCTCCCCAGGAGCGGCTCATACATATGACTCATGGGGCGCAACACGAGACGGGGTTATTGCTTCTCTGCGGCCGTCTTGCGTTCGCCCGGTAATTTGATACGCACCTCGCAGCATCGCCAAACATTAACACTGGTGTCCCAAACCAATAACACCCAGTATATAGTATCCCATGCTGCTCCGAAGACTGGGAAACGGCAAAAACCTACATCAATGGCTTCCCAACACCAGCTTTCACTCTTGAAGAGGATGTTGGTTTACTGATGGGGAACGTAGGAAGAAGACGAAGATCTCTTAAGGCTGATGGAGGAACGGGGATGGTATGGTTCTTATATACGAAAGCGGAAATCATGTACCGCTTTCTTAAATTATATAACTACAGACGTTATAGACGGAAGAGTGGTAAGATCCAGTGGCACGGCTTGGCAGTATTACCTATCTGCGCAATGGGATTGTGAAAGGACAGGTCGAACCGCGAACCACCGGTCAACCCCATTGCTGGCACACGGCTTCCGAGGGTGGCTTGCATCCACGAGTACATTGCTCGACATTACGACAAGGTATTCTGGAGAATCAAGATTTCAATCGCTACATTTCTCCACAGTCCAAACACCATTTTGAAAACTTTTTACGAGTTCAAGATGATCCCTCAGAACCCCAAACGATATTACACCCAACACCTCTTTGCCTGACATCTTTACCTACGCATGGGTGTTCTTGTCTGCGACGAGATAAGCCAGGTCCCTTACATTTACTATCGTTAAACGGTGTCTCGGGCCTCCCTAACCCATTGCTGTTCTTCTGGGACACTTTGGAGGACAGGCCTCCACAGGGCACACAGGAGACATCGCCTGTTTGTACCAGCCCGGACTCCTCCCGCCGTGCAGATCGATCGCTTATAGTTTTGTCAACCCATTGCTTTACAAAGCCGCGGCCCGGAAGATGGGACAGCGGCATTAGACGGGAGTGAATTGGACTTCTACCTTTTCAACTCAACGTTCGTCGCTGGAGCTGGCGCTGGCGTCAAGGATCATTGCTGCGCTATGGCCAACTGGTGTCTGCTATCCATCATCAGTAGGCCAACAAACAAATACAACCAATGACGTAGACTCCTTACGTGCACTCCGGACTAACGTCTCACGTCCATAGAACTCGCAGCCGTCGTTTCCCTTTTGACCGGTATTCACTCCCGACGGCCAACATCTAGCCATGTTAATGCTGGCATATCGAGGAGTGTCTGTCGTCCAAGCCAGAGCGAGACAGAATCAGGATGGTGAGGAGTGACATACGAAATTTACCCACTGGTGAGGAAGAAAGATACCACTGACGGCAATGCCCTAATCGCAGTGTCTTCTAGAATGAGATGAGGTACGCCTGTGATATCTTCGGCCTAGATCGGCGTGGCAACTGTACGGCAAATCATGATAGTAAGGCGCAACCGCTTGTTCATCCCAGTCTGAGCAAGGGGAACACAAGGCTACAGGTAGAGAAGCGTTGGGCTGCTGGAGGTGACCTCGGGGTCAGTATGCTACAATGGCAAATACTTGGACCATCAAGGACACCAGAGCTTACAGCGATCGTCTCCGATGCGGATGCCAGGTCGGAATTGCATTACTTGACGGCAACGGGCCTGTCTCTTTTGATCCGGCTGCGTGTGAGACCGTGGGCCTCTAGGAACCTTGTTCAACTGTGCCACCTCTGCACATCGTTGACTTGGCATCTTTGCGTGCTTGTTGCTGCGGGCCTTACTTTGCTCTTTTTGCCAGGCTGGCGGAAAAGCTTCTCATTCTGTGAGTCCCCCTATCTGCTGGGTTGGAATATACTAACTGTTGTCTCCTTCTAGGTCCCTCACGGGCTTCATAGCACCTTCCAGGGAGTCTTTTCCTCCTTCCCGGAAACGAAAGATTTGGAACTCTGGCCCAAAATTCAAGGAAAGCAAGAACCACTACCTTTCATCACCGATTCTAGGGGAAGCATAAATGCTATCTTCGTCCGCCCTCGGTGCGAGGCCTCCTCATACCTATCTCTAACGAAGTTCCGAAATATTTTCGTGTCCTTCGTGATCACAGCAGTTCCGCGATGGCATTACAATGATACACATCCTCATGTTGGTTTACACAAATCTCCGCTAAAGGCTTTCGCTTCAACATCAGGTTCAGCGGAGGGGCATATGTGAAGGACATGGACTCGGAGAAGAAGGAACCACCTGCAGAGCGGTATCGCTCACAAGGCAATTCCAAACTCTACACGCATGAGACACGAATCGGAGACTTTCTGGGGATCGACGCGGCATGTCTGTGAGCGGGTCCTTCCTCATTGTAGGGGTTGGCGGCCTGGCTGAGCTGCTCTGCCGAACCTCAAACTGAGTCACTGGCTTTTTTTTAGCCAACCCTTCCATTCCTGGATAGTATTTCCTTTCTCGAACAACAGCGTTTGTTCGTTCCCAACGGTATCTCCCTCGAGTCGGGTGGGAATATGACACACGGGAAGCTTGGACGGAACCGGAGGTGCCACTTCTTATTCCATCTAGCCGCATCTTCATCATCACCATCCCCACCGGGGCACTCTTCGTCCTCTTCTCCAGAATGGCCGCTCCGATCGAAACCTAAACCAGAACTCCTCGGCTCCGACAGTCAATCCGGCCAGATTTCTGCACACGCGAGCAAACTAGGATGGCAAATCCTAAACTATCATGGCACATTGAACTCCTTAAGGCGGATAAACCGAAGATGGAGTTGAAAATCATCGACAATTACCGGAATAGTGTCCCGCTGGTGTTGTCGGTCATCGACGCCGTCGTGAGACGAGCCAAGGGCCCCTGAACGCCATCGGCGGCGTTGTTATTGTGTAAAATCGTCTGCACCTGCGATTCTAGCCACTATTGACCTCCTTCGTAGAGATTCTTTATGCTCATTCCTATACATTTGGCGTGTTGCTTCATACTAAATCTACATCCGGACTTCGGCAACTTGAAGAGGTGATTCCGGATCCCTGGATGGCCTAGGGACCTAGATAAAGTCGATGTTCAAGTGTCGGCGCTTTACTATTCCCCTAATGGCGTTCCCGACGACCTGTTTAGGAAGATCGTCACTGATGGGCTGAGAACCTATTCTGGTGACGGGATGAGCCTGAAGGACTAAAAAATCAGACCGTCGAGGATTGGCGGCACTGGTACGATCGCGATATCGGACCTGCGCTCCGGGCAAATGAGGAAGATGAGCCTGATGCCGATTACCAGGAATTCCGGCGGAGGGTTTGTAACTTGGTGGTGACGACCGTTAACCATATCGGCAGCAAGTGGACTTGTCGATGGCGAAAGCAATCCCGACGACGAAAATAAAAGGTTCGGTGTGAAGAACAAGCACATCGGGTCGAGAGGGCGGCATGACCTTGCCCAGAACACATCGAACTACCATGAGAAGGAACCCTGCATCCATCACAATAGACGACATCCTTAGGGCTGTCTTCCACGCATCACAGAAACTAATGCCGACTCAGTTTCGCGTTACCATCCTCTTTTGTTTATCCCAGCCCACTGCACATGGCTAACGGAGAGGCCAATGATGACCATCTCCAAGGAACGTCCACAATCCACACCCCTGGTCCTGGTCCCTCCTTGTATGAACAGCAACTCAAGATTTCTTTTACCAAATTCAAACGCGACGACATAGTTGGGCTTGTCTTCGCAGCTCTCCTTCGACAGACGGTCGTCGTCATTGGTCCACCGTTCACTTTCGATTAGCTGTACCATTTTTTCGGCTGCTGCGGGATGAGTTGTCTCGCCTAACTCTTAATCAGGGTGAAACTGCGGGGACGGTGGAGGTCTCACGGCTCTGGCAACCTTTCTAGGGCCGTTTCGTCATTGCGGATGGATATATCAAGCAGTTCCGCTCATCCTCGAGCTCGATGACTGAGTTAAAATGCAAATTTTGGCAAGCCGAATGGAATCCCGCGAATTGTCATTCATGAAGCGGAGTGAACTCTCGTACTAATGTCAGCGGGCGTGAAGAAGCGGAACTTAAGGATGGAGGGTTATCGACCGAGACGAAGAGATCCTCGGCCAGGTTATAGAACAAAAAAACACGGCCCCCAGAACCACCCTATTGCCCGTGGCCTAGGCAACAAGCCACTATTTTTCAAGAACGATATGCAGCCAAGGGCACGGTATCTATACCACCTTTTCGTTTACGACCAACTGAAATTGGCATGGAGGCCGTTCATGGCCAACCCACTGGAGACAGTGGCGATGGGGCAACTCAGCGGTTCTACGAGGGTAAGATGAAGACTCCGAACGGTCACGATGATAGGACGCTACCTCCTATCCCGGATATCTTATGGATAATGATGCTCTTGTTGTTAACCCTAGACCCATGCTCTTCCCGGTATCCAAACAGGAATTGATCAACACCCACTGCACCAACCAAGGCCATGTAAAGATCGTTCGAAAAACAGAAGCAGCGGATTGATGATTCTCGATATCAGCAAAAGCGGCCAACACCATCAACAGAGACATTGACGAAACAAGGTTTCGAACCTACAGAAGTATTTATCCCGCGAGGAGAGTACGGCATCACGTCCCTGCGTCTTGCTTGTCTCCACGCACCATTCACCCGCTTCCTTACGATGAAACTGCCTCTTCCGACCTTTCACCAGCAGCGAGCAAGACCTCTAGCCAGTAGCCTCGACTCAACGGGAAATGCCGGCTTCGTTGTCGATATCTCGTAATCATATTCCTACGAGCGAAATTCGCGGAAAGAGTTCAAAGATCGTGTTTGTCTTGGAATGAAATGGTCTGAAAGGAGGCGTCCGGCGGTGGACGTTTAGCATGGCTGAATGGAAAAGTTTGCACAACGGACCCCAGAAAGGAATGCCGTTCCGCTCTAGTGTGCTTGAATTCCTTCATCCATCAAGATCCCTTAAAGTACGATGCCATGCCCCGCTGCTCCACTCGTCGGAGCCCTCGACCTTGAGTAGTCACCGCCACTCATCAAGGTTGGTTGGCCGTTCTAGCTCTTGATTCCGCAATTCCAAGAACGCTTCTCGAGTCACGGCAATCTAAACCATTGTCTCGACCCACCCCTAGCTCTAGGAGCCCCCAAGAAGGGACCGTTTTCCTTAAGTTATAGGCGGTTGCCGGAGACCCGTCAGACGTCGTCTGTCAAATATTATCTGCCCTCTGAGGGTAAGTTCATCGGAATTTTAAACCCATGGGGATGGAGGAGACATCGCCAGAAAAGGAGCTGACCGGAGGCCAAAGGGGCCATAGGTCCAGGATACTATTCAGGCAAGCCCTCTATTCTCTTTCCCGTCGTTTTTGTTGAGCGCGTTGATTCGACTTCCTTTGTGGAACTTATTGTCGCTATCGCGGGCAATGTTCATTCAAAGGTTGCTGAGGAAGAACCGGGTTCAGATCCAACCCGTCTCACGCTTCCAAAGTAGAAGCCAAAGCCCGCCGCTATGAAGTAGAAGCACGAGCACGGAAAAGGTCCCTCAAAAGTCACGAAGACTGTTGGAGATCGAAAAGGCCATCGAAACGCAAGAGTCAATGGACGAAAGTCTACACTCAAGCACTATGGATCCGAATCGTCGGATTCGCAGCCTTGAGTCCACCGTGGGAAATAAGGAAACCCGAGATGAAGACCGTTCGGACTGACGTCAAGAATATGAAAAGAGACGTCGAGGCTATTCGGGCTGATGTCGAGAACATGAGAGGCGACGTCAGGGAACTGAAATGCGTCGTAGCAGGACTGGAGCAAGAAATCCAAACTGTGAATGCGCTGCTTGATCAAATGGCATAAAAACGACGAGCTAAATCAGAGAGGCGCCAAACATCCGGCGCCGGAAACACTCTCAGGAGCGGTTGACGGAGACTGAAATGGCCGTCATAGCCGCGAATGGGGATGGAAGATGTTCAATTGTTTCGGTGGCACTGCACAACTTCACTACCCGTCTGGCGGATCTCCCAAGTCGGAATGCCATTAGGAGCAACTCTTTTCACTGGTAAATGCTGGTTTTCCAGGACAAAGAGTGTCATTCAGGGATGTCCCGTACTAAATCCAGATGGAGGAACCATATGCGGTCTTATAATCTAGAGCAAGGTCTATTCTAGGCCGAACCTGGGGTCTGGATATGCCGTCTATGATCCCTAACACAGAATACTGGACTCGATGCGCATGCGCAATCAGCGGACTTTCGACGGGGCTGCGCCCCCTCGTATAAACCTGGCCTCGCACTCGCACGCAGCCCTCGTATCCTCTGACGCCCACAACGCGGGTGTTTTCGATCCGACGAACGAGCGGAACTCTGCTATCCTGGGAAACACAAAATATAGATATAGGCCGCCACCGCCGAACATGCGCATACGGTGAAAACAGATATAGACGGAGGACTCACATACATATTTGATATCTCATGCAAGGATTACCTCTGCCTACCCCCCTCCCGCAGAGCCGAAATGCTATATTACACTCTCGGAAAAAGCCCCGTGCTACTGCAAACAGTCGAGCTGTGTAATGATATGGACGAACTAGAAACTGATGTCATATATATTCGGTAGAACTCCGATTGCCTACCACTCACGCTGGCTGCTTGGCGTCGAATCCTTGAGTCCGGCCAAGCGTGTCAATCATTTTCCACAGTCTCTCAGGTATCAGGCATGGGAGACAGAACAGGGTGGAGCGGGATAGCAATTACCGACTATATACAGGCCTGCTTTCTTTCCAGACAAATATCAGGCCGGATTTGGAACAGAGCTCGAACTGGGTATGAAGGCCCTTTGGTCTCGGACCATCTGCACTTCGCGGCCTACGTCGTTCAATTGCTCTCCACCAAGAATATTCGTGGCCTGTGGCTTGCGCCTTCGACTGATTGAAGACGTCCAGCCCTCGGGGGATAAGGCAGAGATTCTCCGCCAGCTCAACTATTGGGCTTGGACAATCGAGCCTGGCATTACTGATGGTCGCCCTACCATCTCCGACGCGCAGGCCCAGAATTGGGAAATGCCCGGTTCGTGGGGCCGGAGCTTGGAGTACATTAAGACGCTTCAAAAGGTCGAGCCCTTTGATCAGTACCGGGGCTACAAGCCTATGCCCGAGGAACACTCTAAGGGCAGTGGCGGAACGGCTCCTCCGACCTATCCCAAGTATTCTTTACCCCTAGACCCCGCCATCAATGAGGCTCGCGGAGTGCTGGGAAGAGTAATCACTGGTTATTCCGAGGATGCCACGGCGGAGCAAGTAATCAGTCTGTACGCCCGTTGGGTTCGTCGATGGGAGGAAGTTCAGGCGTTCGATCTTGGACACTCCCGATTTAGTACGCTATCCTACTCGCAAAAACGTGGTGGCGGCCGGGGAGAATGGGAAGATGACGAGTCGGATACGAATCCAATCCGCCGCCCGACTCGACCCGACGAGGCAGAAGAACGAGCTTCGAAAAGGCCCCTCAATCGCCAAGATAAAAGGGGGCTAAAATACACATGGTCAATGAGGCGACGAAAAATCCTCCACCGGAAACGCTCGCAAGAGCGGCTGACGGAGACCAAACCGCGGAAGCGAGCTCTCAGCCTCCGTCACACCTCGGGACGTTGAAGATCTCTATATAAGAGATCTTTATATAGAAGTAGAAGAGATTTGAGATTGTTATCTAATAGTTCTATCTAGTTATTAAAAATGAGATTATATAAAGATAACTCTCTTCCCCTACTCCAGTCGATATACTTATCCTAAGATAAGGTATATATATTTAGTGTACTTATTACTATTATAGTAGGTAGTAAGGAAGGTAAATAGTTAAGAGAGATAAGGTGGAGAGAATTGGAGCAGAGAGGTTGGTGTATTTGATAACTTTAAAATCTTAGAGCTATAGCTTGTAATGGCTGAGATGGTCTGCTGTCTTCGGGACAGTGCTGCCGAGGCCAGCTAGTTAGTAAAGCTTTTCTAACTTCTGGTAGCACGCAACTGGGATTCAGATACCTAGGATTCAGACCCTATAGTGCTACTTTTTGCAGGTTGTGACAATAATAATCCTCCGCCTTAATTGTTAAGAAATATATCTTTAGATTTTTCGGCACCTTTATAGCTCCAATAGATTTGTTCAAGTTGTATGTATCTAGATGAGCGTGCATCCTTTAATAGCTACCCGTCCAAGATATTGTAGCTCTTGAATACGAAATGTCCGGTCTATATTATTATCACGGCTTCTTGGGGTAAAGACAGTGTTCTATTAACCGCACTCCTATACGCGTCTTTCGAGTGCCCCATTCTCTCCTGCAAGTAAATGCTCCAATCTCCACACCTTTCGAATAAGCCGATGTATGTTGGCGATGGCGTAACCATAATTCCCTCAATCATTGAGGCCTGTGGGTCAGTTTGCAGAGGCAGAAAAAGACAATCAGCCATGTTGTAGCGCTGTGGATCCCGGAGATCCAGCCTCCAATGAATCTTCCATGGTTTAGGCAACACCTCCGCATGCCCCCATTCCACGACAAGGCAATATCCATGATCAGAGTCTACAGCACCCTGCCCGTGCAAGAGTCGGGCCACGATCTTGATTGCCTTGTCGTGTAAGTCTGAGGGATGGCCGTCGAGATATTTGCTGAGTCCCTCCGTTACCACCAGCGCAAGGTCAACGTACTCGGGCAACGCGTATCTCGGCTCGGGGTAGTAAATCACCTGTCCGTCAACCGACAACCAAGACCAAGTTGGCCCAACACCGGTGCGGCCCACTTTCGACTCGCTGACCACGGTCCAGCAGAGTCCATTAAACATGTGGGTTTGCCACAGGCCCCATTTCGGAATCCACCCCCGTGACCGCTGTATGGCACTGACAAGCCCGTTGATGGCGGCATATCGGTCTGCTATGAAGGAAAGTGTCGTAGAGCTGTATTCTGAGACAAGCGCTCTCCACATCTTGAGAACGATGCGATCATCTGCTACCTGCCCTGATTGCGGTTTTTGGACAACGGTGGCGTAGAATTCTCGAATAATCCGTTCGAGAGCACCAGCGAATGCAGGGAACTGGGCGTGCGTCTCGAGCCCGAACTCATCGACATCGCTCTCGCGACACTCCCAGCAAATGTAGGAGCCATATTTCACCATTCTTGGAGGCAGCGTTCGCTCCTGAAGCACCCATCCTCGCGCTTCGAGCGGCCAAGGCCGGGAGGCTCTCAGCGGAGGCCAAGCCGCGACGTAATCCTCTCCGTCCCTAGCGACAATGACGCAAGGCGACTGGCGGAATGGGTCTCGGAACGCGAAGAGGCCCTCGGAGTTGTTTGACGCCCCCCGAGCGGCGATACATAGGAAGCAGCCAAGATAGACGTCGCACATTCTCGCAGCCTCTCTTTTCCAGTCTTCAGCAGAGTCTTGAATGATGCAGAGTGAGTCGACCCAGATCCACGATAAACCGAGCTCTGAGGCGACGGCGATTGCGTCCTCGATTGTTTGGGGAAGGGAACGGGCCTTGACGCCCTGTACGAGGCTTTTCTCAGTGCTAACCGTAAGCTTTTGTGTGGACTGGCTGCCCCAGCAATAACTAAGTGCCACATATCGAACGTCGGCCCCAACGGGTAGAGTGTCCGTTCTCACCAGTTGAACCTCGGTCTCTTGGCCACGGCCTGCGATATGTAGAAGGCGTGAGGGAAGTTGACGCGCGGCTGATGTTCGGCAAGTGGTATGTGTCTTGACGCATCGATCCAGCCACTCTTTGACGAGCCGGAGTGACTGGCTAGAGCCGGTGTAAAGAGGTGAGGGGGCTCCCCTTGCGAGGTACGGAAGGCTGGCTCGAGGCGTCAGGAGTGGACTTATCGTCGGGCCGGTCAAGAATCCATTCGAGATCCGCAATTTGGGGATGAGTTGTGCATATAGATTATCACGGATGCCATAGTATTTCGGCTTGATATGAACGAGTATTGTGAGTGGTCCGGAGTTGCGATATTGACGGGCAAGCATGTCGATTCTATCACCGTCGTCGGTTATCCCTTCATTTGTATCCACATCATGAGCGTAAGAGGCGAAACTCTCGACGATGATCGTGCACATATGGCAGCCTCGTCGAGATGAAGCCACCAATGTCTCAAACGTTGGATGGTGCTGGAGGACATGTTCCATCTCCTCATCGCCATGAGTGGTGGCCCAGGACCGAACGTTGTCAAGGTTACCTGAGTACCACTTGCATATCCGGCCGCATTCCGAACAAAGTGTCGAGGAAACAGCGACATCTTTGACGAGCGATGGTGCTTGGTCCATGGGGGTGAACTTTCGATAGTGATGCTCCGGACGGACTTTCGATGCCGAAGCTCCTTGTTCTCCAGGCGGCAACCCTGTCGACGCACACGGATGGGTTGGTTCACTCTCACGAGACATCTTGTCATGGTTAGGCGTCTTCTATTGAACCTATCACCAGTTTCGATACTCACTTTTAGCCGCTGACCGATGAGTCTTGAGGTAAATTCGGATTATTGGCGAGGTCTGAATTTGTGCCATTGGCTCCCATACACATCCTGAGCCATGTCTTCAGTGCAGGAGAGAACGTAAGGCACCCATGAACATAAAATGCACTCGCACTTAGCGGCGGTCGTGAGGGCTTTAGCTTCAGACATATTTCTGCCTAAAGTTGCTGCCTAACACTGCTACATGACTAAGCCGCTTGAAAGGGCGCCGCCGAGGTTCTTCGATTATGACAGTATGGCAGCCTGTAGGCACCTACCATTGACGACTATTTGGCCTAGTTCGAGGTATTTGGGAATGAGATCCGCATTCCCTTCCACTCCTCCAGGACCCAGTGGTATTATGGTATTATCTAACGATTTGGGCCGCGTCGGACGAGGGCTCTCGCGCCTCCAGTGTCTCAAGAACCCCCCATCGAGCTGTAAAGAATTGTCTCTTCTTTCATCTTTCCTCCCTTTCCCTCCGTCCCTTCCTTGGATGCACAACGAGACGGTGGATCCAGGTTTCATTACAGACCGGCCAACACGCATTTCAGGGTGTAAAATATTACAACTGCGAGAGGAAGGCACTGGCGAGTGTATTGGACCACATTGATATCATCTCTACCGCTAGCCTTCCGGCCTGGACCGTTCTAAACTATGCTGAATATCAGGAGGAAGTGGGGAAAGCTTATCGACACCTATTTATAAGTTATTATATACCATGTATGTACCTCGGTATGTGCCACGAGCCTAGTCGGCCATTGTCAGACCGCCGTAAATTCTCCAACCTTTGCCGAAACCTAACACTTCTTGCTCTGGCCATGACAACAGCGGTCTAGCTTTTTAGCTCCCTCAGTCACCCCGAGGCCCATGCCTGCGGTTAAACAGATTCCAAAGTACTCTTGAAGCCTCAATGAGTGCCAATATAGTTTTGCCTCTTTCCCTAGCAGGAAGCCCTCGATCTCTTTATTCCAATCTTCGTCTTGTGATAGGCAGCCCCATAACCTCGAGCTCGACCTCTATCTCCCCAGACATCTTAGTGATCCACGGATCATCGGTAGAGCTTTCTAGATCACTAGGCAACCGGATGGTGACAGTGGGGTTGTTGACAAATTGGAGGATATGCTCCATTGGGTACGTATAAAATACGGCTGTGGACCGCAATCGTCGCCAGTTATGGCCTGTAGGAGGGATGTGGAATTGACGGTCCAGGGCACGTGCTACACAGCTCCTGAACTTGCGCAGAAACTCAAGCCGAAGAGTCGAAACTACTGCCTTAACCTCTGCGACAGTCTTAGTCTTGTACTCCAGGAAGGGCAAATCCACCCACATCCGCCGGAAAAGATCCTCGGCCTCTTCGCGATCATACACAAACCCCGCTATCTCCACGTCGCGATAACTGTACACCTCGAGCATGCATATTCGAAGGCTCTCAAGTTTCGGTAGCCTATTCGCCAACACCCGAAGATGATATAAGTACGCATCCCAGGGCTCATGGTTCCTACAAAACACACCGCACGGGATCTCAGGAGTCACAAGCCCCTCACACTGAAACAGCGCGTCCCAGAACGAATCAAAACCAATGCCGGACTGATCTTGACCGTGGGTGAATATGTTTTGAAGCTTCAGATGCCGCAGGACCACCACATGTCTGAGAAGCTTTCTGTAATCATCACGCAGCTGCTGTCCTATATTCCTTGCGAACATGTGTCCTGTGCAGAAGTGGAAGGTATTCTGGGACCAGAATATCGGGGCTGCCTCGGCGTGGACTTGGCGGGAGACGAGTAGGAGGCTTAAGCTGTGGCGTTTTGCGCAGGAGCAACCCGGCATGTAGTTTACGCACTGCGGGCCTCTGTGCATAACAAAGGGTGGACGTTCAATGACGTTCGCTGAGCGGGGCGTGAAGGGACAAGGCGGCTTGTGGCTTTTTCGCCATCTCGGGGGTTCAACGAGGGCATCGTAATAAACGATACTTCTGATCTCCACGGGGATATCAAGGAAGTTTGGACGAAGTGTGCCGGATGTTGTGTCTGGGGCTGGACTGGCGATGTCTTTCATATTTGCGGGTGTTGATGAGACGTGAGATGTTGGCTGGAGGACAAATGATCCCCACTTTTATTTCATTCATTGTTCCGCTTGTTTTCCAACACGGGAAAGGGGTTACATAAACAGTGATGTTACTCTTCTTGCTTACTATCAACCTCGGCATTTAGATCTATATATCGGTGGCCCATCCGGTTTCTAGAATGTTGATTAGAGATATGATAGAAGTAGTCGTATAAAATCTACCAAATCTGACGATGAAAGACCTCCAGCAAAGTGAAGCCACTTGCCAATAGTTGAATACAAGTGCGAAAGCCTACAGGCTGCCCTATCACCATTATACAATTGTGCCAATGCTACGACTTTACGGCCAAATGCGATAGGGTATTAGCGCATTCCTGACCATCCTTCCATGACAAATAGCAGCCAGAATTCTCCAAGTGCCCTCGTGCCCTCTAAGGGTTTTCTCCATTCAGTGAGATACGTTCTCTTTGCCGCTGGGCGTAGAAATTATTGGAATCAGTGCAGCATCAACCAGTAGGGCGGCTTGAGAAAGCGGTGGACGGGATTATGAGAGCAGATAAAGGAGCAGTATTGAAACGGAGCAGCACAGCCTGCCCGGTCACGACAAGAATGAAACAAAAGGAACAGATGGTCAAATGGTCTAGAATAGTTCCCACAAGAAGCTGCTGCAGTTCTCCTTGCAGGAATGGTAATGGGACGTCGAAACGGTTGATCAATGGAAATAGAGCCAGATCATGAAGAAAGGAGACTTCCAAATAGGGGGAAGTCAAGAAACATGTAAGTGTCTAATACAGGGCACTTGGGCACACAAAACAATAGAAGAACTGTCTGAAGTCACCACACAAGGTGATCCATGAAGAATTGATAAAAAGGAAGTCCATTCAAAGAAAGACTAATAACTGCAATACTTGAAGAACTTGTAAAACTTGTTGAAGAACTTAAAGTTCTTCCCTGGAGGGCAGAGAAAAGAAAAGGAACAGCCAGGCCCCCTGGCCCATGGTAAGGAACAATATTTCTCCGCCTCCATTCCTGCGGTCCCATGAGAGAACTGCATCATTTCCACTGCTGTCACCTTTTCCCCCATCACAGTATGCTATTATAATTCTTATAAAATATCAATATAATAAGCTAATACAGATCCCAGGCTCTAAGGATCCCCAGAATAGTAAAGTAGTAGATGAAAATAATGTTAAGAGATGAGGCCTGGTAATAAGTCTATTCTCTCCTTTTCTATTAGGTGCAAGGACTTATATCCTATCACTTACCACCCAAAACTACCTAATGTGTTCCTTAAAGTTATCTAACGTATTAAAACTCTACCTTATAGCGTTACAAAACGGGTATTTTGGATGTGCTGTGTTGCTCAGCTCAGGGGCTGGCGATATTTTTATAGCTTGTCTACTTATGTATTCTTATTATATATTTTGCAAGCGGTCTCTGAGTCCCTTTCCGCTGAGATAGGGTCAACAGAATCTGAAGCAACACATCTTAATACAGGTACGGCCTTTTTTATGAGGTCTAATGAAACGCGACTCGTCTCTTACTAGCTGTATAGTTTTAGTTAAGTTAGTTAACTGCTAGTTAGAGACAGGCTATTATACTGTTTGTAGAGGCCCTTGAAAATGCAGACTAAGGTTTGTCCATAGAACCTATAGATTGGATAGAGTGCTGAGTTAGTAGGCTGGATGTGTGGTATGGCCGAGTTTTAATAAGGTTGCTAGTATGGATGGGAACTGAGTCCTGTCCGGGTTGTGTTCCTGGAAGTTGTGGAGTTGGTGTTGCTAAGCCAGGCCGCAGACACTTTTTAATCGGATTGGCTGTCCCGCATTGTAGTTTATCCAGGTTGGAATCGAGAAGGTGGCCCCAGAGGTCTTCTAGACAGCGGAAGGTGATCCCTAAACCGCGACACTGTTGCTGTGTATGTGTAGAGATGAGGGCTTGCAGGGTAGTAGGAGTATGTTGAGGTTCTGCGTTTCCTACCGAGGTACACGGCTACTGAGAATTTGGTGCAATGGCTTGCTCTTCATTTCTGACCTGCTCGATGAGATCGACGCTTAAGCTTCTTACTACCTCTGTTGGCAGTGACAGCAACATTCTTTGTCTTATCTGGATTGGGTTGCGCTTATAATAGGTTAATAAGTTCTCCTAACATCGTTGTGGAAGATAAGCCAGTAGGTCCTGCAGATAAAAGCACACTTACCGACTAGTGCTTCTCGCGGCAAATTTGACTTGCACCTAGCATCCATATAATGGCTGCCTTATTTCTTACCTTCCCTGATAAAAAGCTAGCCTTCTTGCCCATCTTTTTGCGTTTCGGCGGAAGAGAAGTTGGCGGTGATAGAGAAGGTATTGAGGTGGACACTGGCGGGGTTGCCGCGTTGTCGATTACCGGCGAGGAGGAATTACTACCCCCGCCCTGTCGGTCTGCTGTCATCGATAATTGGCTTCCTCCTGTGCCCTTGTGAGAAGGCGGTCTGACGTCATATTATAACTCTGGCATAAGCCGAACTTAATAGTTCCTGCACGAGACGCGAATTTCCGGATCGTGAATTTACCAACCACAAACACAATGGAATCTTCACAAAAGGTCGACCGGTCGTTCCCTACCCTCGACGGCAAAGTGGCCATCGTGACGGGAGCGTCTCGAGGCATCGGGCTCAACATCGCGCTTGAGTTGGCTCGGCGCGGCGCCAAGGTAATAAGCACCTACTGTCGATTCACATTCACGCCGGGGCATTTCGAGGCAGCACTGACTAGGTGGGCAGGTAGCAGCAACGTACGTCTCTCCCAGTAGCGAATCCGCCATCAATGGACTCATCAAGCAGGTCAGCTGTTTCGGTAGTCCATCGGAGTGTATTGGCATCCGAGCAGACCTGCGCGACCCGGCCAGCGCGAAAGCCATTGTCGACCAAACCACGAGCGCCTTCGGGCCGCACATCGACATTGTCGTAAACAACGCCGGCGTAGAGGTTGTCAAGGGCTTGTCCGACATAGAAGTCGCAGACTTCAACAGCGTCTACCAAGTCAACGTCCTCGCTCCCCTCCTCCTGGTACAACAAGTCAAGCCGCACCTGCGCGCTCCTGGCCGCATTATCAATATCGGATCCGTCGGAGCGCGAAGTGGCTTCAAGAACTTATCTCTCTACTGCTCCTCTAAGGCGGCTCTGGAGGGTCTAACGCGCTGCTGGGCGGCGGAGCTAGGGACGGAGGGGCACAGTGTCAACGTCATCAACCCTGGACCCGTCCAGAGCGACATGCTGGACAATATCCCCGAAGAGATCGTCGCGATGCAAAAGGCCACTACACCGCTTCAGAACCGCCTGGGAACGTTTGATGATGTCGCCCAGATAGCAGCATGGTTAGCTAGTGAGGAGAGTCGCTGGGTCACCGGCCAAGCCATCTCGGCGAGCGGTGGATGGGCCATGTATTAGAACCGGGGCTATTTTCCTCTGTCGAATGTCGCCCAAGGAGCACGTGTCTATGGCGAGGTGAAAGGAAAGCGGCGCATGGCCATTGCAACATGCTATAGAGCATTTAAAAGCCCTTACTAGTCAATAGCAATGTATTCACAGGTACCCCTAGTGATGCGGGAAGGAATACCTGTCAGTCTTGCCGTACCCTTCACTTGAACATATAAGCTGGGAATGCCCAAGGCGAATGCGACTCACTTTTGCCAATATACCTCCCCCTGGGACCACGAGTGTCTGAGGCGGTCTCGTGTGTGCGAGCTGTTCAACGAGTACACCTCATGGGAAACCTGAGGTTGAGACGAAAGACTCCCTTGGTTGTCCTGACAAGAGAGCAGCCGCGATTTGCATCACTCCCGACGAGTGTCCAGTGGATAGCTATAGACTGGAATGAACGGCATGAACATGGAAGGCAAAGTCTAATCGATAATGGTAAAGAGGCTTGCCGCGATGATTCATGCTGGGCCAGACACGGTCCGATAATTTCGGCATGACTCACAGAGCCGTTTGGCATCTCACCTTCCTCACTGATGCCAACTGATTTTTGGCCTGTGAAGATGGGACCGAACCCTCCACCGAAACCCTTTCTTCTTTTTTCCTTTTCCTCTGTATAGCCGAGAGCATTTCGGCATCGAGCCTCTCTTTAATTCATTGCTTTTCTATTTACAATTTCCAAGACGATTTGTCAGTGTTCCTCCACGGCTTTCGATCAACACCTCCACGTTAACCCCGTCGATGACTCTTCCTCTCCAGGTCCCAACTCCCATCGTCCTACGACCAACCCTTTTGATGATGTCTGATATTGAGCGCGAGCGAACACATACAATTACAGTTTCGGCTATAACAACAGGGCAAGTAGCGGGTGAAGACGCGAAACAGACCTCTTGAAGAAAAATCTAATTGATCGAGTATAGAAATTGAACCCATAATCATCGGACCAAGGCGACCAACCATACCAGTCATCGCTATCGCCACAGTGGCCACAAAGTTCTCCATGGTGCAAAGGATGACCTCTCGGGCTAACACTTGAGCCGGTGTTTCCATAGCGCGCTTCGGCATCATCCAGATCCGTATGTTATATATTGCCACGGGCAAAGAGAACCTAGCACGAGCGAGCGAGACAGAGAGCATGCGCAATCACGTCATTGTGGTACCCGTTCCGTGACTGGCTAGCCAACATTATAGAGTCCCCGCCAGAACGCGATGTCAACCAGGGCGACCTCATCTTTCTCAACGATGACAGATCCGCATTCTTCCCTGGTACAGATGATTGTCGAAAGGGCGGAGGTATCTGCATTCCCAATGAGCCAACTCCGGTCGATTCACCCGGCTAAGTTTGCCTCAGGAGTGGATATTCCAGCCCGGGAACCCTGACCTATATAGAGAGAAGTTCTTCAAAGAACACCGAGCTTTACATGGCGTACAAACCCATGAATACCCCTGGGCTTTTCATCGTCTATACACATAACAATGGAGCTCGGAGATTCTACTCTCAGCAGTACCTGAGCCACAGCTCAGCTTACCATCATTTCCCATACGCTGCCAATGTTCAACTGATTGGCCGGATGCTCAAGTATCCTGAATACTCGGTGCTTGGGGGCGATGCCGCCCGCATCGACAGTCGACGGTTTCTAAGACAAGGGGGCAGACATCGTTATTCTGGTGATGGGCACCAGGACGGCTTCTGGCCTGCCGAGGACAACAACCAGGCCTGCAGTGTTCCGCACGCGGCTGTGGTGCGGGAATTTGGCCTTTCTGACGTGCGACCAGAGGTTCAGGCTATTGTCAGGTCAGGCCAAGGCTCATTGCGAAGCCATTAGCAAGCCCTTCCCCATCGGGTCCTCAACATTCTGGCAGAATTTTCGTACCCTCTGGGCCCAGTGCAGCGAGTTCGGCCTAGCACACACGGCACTCTGCATTGAATATCCAAGCAAGTACGAGGCAGGCGGCAGGAGCCGCGCATCAGCCCCTAGAATCATCGCGATTGATGTCAAGAAGGCTAGAATCCTTTCGAAGAAAGACAGGCAACGCTTCCAAAAGCCATACGGCGAGAAAGATCGCCAGGCTATGAGTGAAACCTTCACCGCTAAGATCTCACGGGGCAGCCCGTCTGCCAAATCCCACTAGCATCTGCTGGGATCATTTCTGGCACTGGTTCACTTCAAGATGTCCAGGTGGCCTTTGTGCCGTTGCAAAAAGTTGTGAAGAAACAAAATACACGGACCAGACCCCGTTTGTTAGAGAGCAGTCGGGGCGGTGACCATATAGCCAATGATATACACTGGAGACAGGCAGGGCGGCTTCCTTAAAGGCCTACTCAGCGACGTCGGCGAGATCGTTCATATCGTATATATAACTGCTGCAATTCTAAAGCTCCAAGCTACCTCGCGGGTTTGAGGCATAGTAGATTTAGGACGCCGCGATCGAGGAGGTTGGAGCTTTAGACTGGGCGGGCAGCTGCAGTTCTCATCAACCGCCCTTCATGAATTAAGGGAGGAGATGTGCGACTTCTCCACCTTGCTGCCATCACGAACACACAGAGGGTTGGTCCCAAGAAGGTGCCTTACGACACAACAGGAAGAATATGTCTGGGTATCCGTCCAAACTGTGACGAAATAGCCGACGGCTGCGCAGCCCTAGCCCGTAACCACACGCCTGTCGCAACATCCCCGGCCGCTATCCTTGGGAAGAGATCCTTCCAGTTTTCGCACAACGTATAGCTCTATATATTATAAGCCGGTCCTCTCAGGCTACCGTGGCCTTTCTATCTAACTTATATAAAGGTTGCGGGCTCGCTGTCATGCTCCTTGGTTTTTACCTAGCAACCACCGCCCATAGCCAACAGACAGGTCAATAACTCGGTAGTTGATCTCTCCCAGCATATCGGACTTTCCTAGATGTGGAATTCAATACCCAGCGGTGTGCTGGCACTCCACATCGATCGCCCAGCAGCCATAAGGATAGTTACGGGATTCCTCGGGAAATTGCAGCTAGACCACCGCCCAACCGTCACCGAAGAAGGGAGGATTGTCTAGGCCCTGTATTGATTCGGCATTTGGACCATGATGTTCAGTGAAGATTATGGAGATTCCGGAGACGATTAACGTATTCCCCTTGCCTCGTCGACGTGGTCTATACTAATCTGCTTTCCGGATCCTGCCATCTAGCGCGCCTGTTGCTCGTTAATATAGAGAAATATTGCATCCCTTTGCTAACAAGAGCCATATCCCTTGTTTTGTCGAAACCCAGAATATATACAGTTAGAATGAGCGCAGTTCGCTCGAAAACCCAGGCCAGGCTGCGTACTACTCGACCCTCCAAGGCAAGCTGCCATCCGGGCGCGTCGGGTGATCAATCTTCGAAAATTTGCTGAGCTGGTGTTTACGCAGATGGCATGCTACTTGGGATCAGGGGAGCATGATAGTTCTATTTAATGGCTTGTGGAAAAGGAGGGCAGATGTAACTATATTATTGTATAAAGTAAGCTACAGGTTATGCTCAGGCCCTTCTGAAACCTCGCACATAGCGCTGAGCAAAACAGCGAACAGTATTGATGTTAGCGGCCATTTACCCTCTAATACAAGGGACTCCTTAGGCCAGGTGAACAGGAGCGCTTGATGGAGGAAAGTGAAAACGTGCACAACTTCTTGAACAAATAAAGCCGCATGGCTTGGGTTATGAAGAGGAATCCACAGCCTAATACCTAGGAGCCGCTGACACAGTTGAAATAATGGCCGCAGTTCCCAACAAGAAAGCATTGCTCCCGAGATCTCGGGTAGTATTGTTGACATAAAGATAAATAGATAAACACAAATATGGGGACAAGAGAAGTCCTTATACTGGCCGAGCGATGTGGTGATGAGCCGGTCGAGGAACTCCGGCTCTCCTTCGCATAACTTTCCGTGAAGGTACAACTGAACGAAGAGGAACCAGAATTGGGCTGCATGAGCGGTCTGGATACGTCGACCTTTGTTTTTAGCGTCTTCCCTATAAGCGAGAAAGGCGTATTCGCGCCTGTGTTCGAGCAAGGGACTGATCCCTTTTGGTTCGTAGAAAAAGACCACACTGCTAAGGCGGTTAGGGCGATGACCCGAGTTGCCCTAGTCATTGTCCTTCCTTCTCTGCCTCTCTACAAACGCCGCAATTGCCTTCTCGGCACCTGAGCCTTCACCGAAATTATTGAACTATTGATCATGGAGCGTTAGGATCCTATACAAGTGAACGGGACGGATACGTACGGTGTGTTGAACGGTCTGATTAACTGCATCCCGGGTAGTCCCCACTACATGTCCAGAAACTATCCCGTAGTTGACGCCATAATCGCCATGGCGAACATCTCCGAGACTGATACCTGTCGGCTGCGCCTTAAATTGATCAGTGTCCTTATCCACATTTGCGATCATGCTCTTCAGTGTTCCGGTAAGGTCAATATATCCAGTCGTCTCTTCATCCGTGAATTTACACATGCTGCGATGATCAGCATTGATTGGAATTGGGCGATATCCGGCTAGCGTTGCGGATTCTGCTTCCACGATCCGGCCTAGGTCCTTCTTCCCAAGCGGCCCCTTCACTATCGTCGACTTCGTTTCAACGAAGCATGCCACCTGTATTGGTTTTGAGGCTTTTGGTTCGCAACGCTCCCGAAGGAGTAAATGGAAGTCGCGGCTAATGTCCTTTAGCTTGATGGAATCTTTGTCGAGATCCTTGATTGTTTGATCACTGCTATCGCCAAACAGCCGGAAGAACTTCTCCCCCAGTTTTGCCCAGGTCACAGCACTAGACCCCTGGAAAGGGGTGCCGAGGAAGATCATGCCGCATGTATTGTCGATTACCTTTTGACTCGAGTCATCTGGGCCGGAGCGGCGAGAAAGGCCGTTGGCGCACACTAGGCCTCCAAGTGAGTGTGCGATGAAGAAAATCGGCCGTTCTTCCTGAAGTAGCGCAGGAAGGATCAGCAACTCAGACAGAAGAAAAGGTAGAAATAGTGGCATAAAGTAGGGCTAGCTCATAGACTTACAGTGCGTGTCTCCCGCCGTTTAAGACCCAGTTTCCTGATTAAGGAGGTAGAGTGGCCATCTATGGAGGCATGGACTACCAGACCTGCGGTTTCCGTCTTCGGATAGAAGGTTCCGAATTCAGTTGGGTACCCAAATGACAGTATTCGAGATGCTGGCACGGTATTAGGCAAGAGGTCTCCCGGCCAAAATATCTTCTCGCTTGGATCGTTCGGATCGACAGCTTCCCATGTCTTTTGCGGATGGCCTCTAAGGCCATGAACGAAGATAATACTAGATAGTAATCTATCAGTGCCATTTACTCAAGGTCAGGAGTCAGATAATTACCGACTCGACTTGAGCGTCTTCACAAGCGTCGTATACTAGGGTCAGCCCATCGTCGGGGATGGGATTATTGTTCGTTGCCATATTAGAGTGCAAAGAGTTCAACAGAAGTGGTTTCAGATCGAGGCTCGGCGATTGTTCATGGGGTAGGCCGCGACTCCATCGTTCGGTTATTAGTGACGACTCGTTCTTATCAGTGTTGTCAGGCCAATGCCTGTTGGGCATCAATGCATAAAGTGAAATATGCCACATGAATATGGCCTAGAACACGAGGTAACGCAATAACCAGCCGCTCCACCTGCTTCACGGCGATGACAAGAGACCTCTTATTCGCTGATTATCCAGCCGGATGTTGGGTATTGCTGCAGATGGCGCAACCCAGCCCACGGTTATCCCATCCTGTGTGATGCCGTCTTGTACTTGTTGGTTTACGTAATCTTATACAGAAGAGGAGAAGAGGGGGTGATGCGTTGAGTAGCTCATCCTGCGTCGGCACTCTTACCACGACATATCTTCCCTAATGTTAAGACCTACTTCCAACCAGAGCAACCGGTTAAGATAACGGGAACATACAGGACAGCCATTTGCAAATCTTTCAAGCCTGTCTACATCATCGATGCAGCCTCGAGAGGATCTGACTTCCAATGTCGCTACTTCACAACCCGTGAGTACGAACTACGGAATCGTTGTCTACGGTGATATTACCGGGCCCGGCAGTTAGTATTTCCATGCAGAGTCTTTAAGCATACACTGAAGCATTACAATAGACCTTAGCGTTCAGAACGAATACAACTACTACAGCATAGACAGAGGTTCGATTATCGAGGCTGGGTAGATCGCATATAACTGACATGCACTTAAGCGCCTGAGCACAAAGAGTTTGGGAACTGGCTATCCGTAGTTCCTTACCGGGAGCATCACGACAGGGCTGGAAAAGGCCTGATGAAGAACTCGGGAGAATGGCTGCAAGGTCATGATATCTTCCTTCAGTGGAGAAATTCAACACAATCATCCATACTCTGGTTGAATGGCATTCGTAAGCAATACTGGCCATGAATACGATATAAACATACGAATCTGACATAGGTAAAGCCGGCTCGGGGAAAACTAGTCTCATGTATCCAATGCCGTTTTCATCTCGAGTACCTCGGTATACAGCTCCGGTTCTGAAGCTAATGAAGTCCGCTAGGCACTCTGTAATTACGTCATTCAAAATTGTACCCGAACCCGGAGCCTCAAATATTCCGCAGACCTCTCTTCCCTACCTCTGTGGCTATTTCTATTGCTCAAGAGATCCTGCAGAGCCTGATCGCGCAGACCCTGCATGTGTCGCCCGGACCTTGCTGAAGCAACTATGTTATAAAGATGGCATACTCAAGAAGTCACTTCTAGACGAGTTTCGAAGAAGGAAGGAGGAGTTGCGAGAAGAAGACGGTGATCCAGTACAGTTGACGATCGAGGATTGCAGAAGCCTTTTACTCAGGACAGCCAAGGGAAGACCCCAAACTGTTTTGCTCATCGACGCACTTGATGAGTGTGATCCGGAGGAGCGGGATCAACTTTTCAGATTTTTAGAAATCTTGGAAGAGCAGTCAACTAACCCCTTAAAAATACTAGTATCCAGTCGAGAAGATGGAGATATTGTGGTCTGGCGAAGTGGTCGCGGACCCTCAATTTCCGCCAACAGTAACCTTGGAGAGATCAGGCGCTTCATTAATCTTAAAGTCTCCGAAGCCATTCAGAGACGCAAACTACTTCATGGGAATGTCTCGGAGAGGCTCAGGAGCGAAATAATCTTCAGGCTATCTGAGAAAGCAGAAAGAATGTCAGTTATTCCTCCCCTACGCGAGTCCAAAAGGCTAAGAGAACTTTTAGGTTTCTGTGGGTTAGCTTGCAGATTCAAATCATCTGCCACCCTAGGCGTACTAAGCACGAAAGGGACATTTTTGAGCAATTAGACATGCTCCCTGAGTCCTTGGAAGCATCATATGAGAGAATCTATCAAGATATCTCTTCCTCCGGCCCTTTCAGCAAAGAGACAGCTGATAAGTGCATACGGTGGCTCCTTTGCGCACAACGTCCACTCCAAGCGCGGGAACTAGTTGCTGCCGTTTCGGATAGCATTGAAGAAGAGCACCACAAATTATCCCCCAGCCAGCTACTCGACTTCTGTTGCAACCTAATCATGCTTGACGAGCCCGATACGGAGCAGGAGTTTTCGCAAGCAATGAATCAGGCAGATACATCCTATGATCAAAACCTGAACAGTATCTTAAGATTCATACACGCATCTGTCAGAGAATATTTTCAGAAAAGAAGAGATCTAGGATTCAACGACCACAATAATCATCTGGTTATCCTTCGCAGGTGCTTCCACGTCTATGAGCCGCACACATCACCAGTACCGGCTGTGGAAAACCCGATACTATTGAATTATGCCACTCAATTTTGGCCCGTCCATTTAAGGTCGGTAGATGGTTATCTAGGGGATGTGGATATCCGGGACTGGATTCTGCCGTTTTTCCGGATTGGTTCCTCCATGGCACCAACGTTCCAGAAGTGGGTTGATGAAGCTCGCAAGTTATCCAGAACACTGGATGGTCCAAACAGGTATATGTTTCTGAATGTTGCCTGCACCCCAATATCTCCATTGTTTGTTGGATGCTGTTTCGGCATCCTTCCACTCCTCAATGATCTACAAATACTGGGCACTGAGGATCTCGACCCAAGGGGTCTTAGCGACGAGGGGCATGCTGGGATATGCCTTGCGGCTAGATTTGGTCATCTACAAACCGTAGAATTTCTTCTCGCTAGAGGCTTTGACCCAAATACTAAGTCGAGGGGTACGACTCCCCTTTTAGCTGCGTCGGGGGCGGGGCATGGCTCGGTGGTTCGGGTACTTCTCAAAAGCGGAGCCAACGTCAACTCACAGGACAACAACGGAAACACGCCATTATCCGGGGCAGCAAGAATCGGAGATGAAGAGGTTGTTGAGCTTCTTCTAGGTCAGGGAGCTATGGCAGATATACCGAATAAGGATGGGAAGACACCGCTTTCATGGGCAGCTGGAAATGGACATGAAATGACTGTGCGCATGCTCCTCCATGATGCTAATATCAATGTAAACCCGCGAGATACAGATGGGCAAACGCCACTGTCGTGGGCAGCGGGAAGTGGACATGGAGAAGTTGTCAACAGGCTCTTGAACTGTGGAGCGAACGCCAATAACGTCGATACCAGCGGGAAAACACCGCTGTTATGGGCAGCAGGAAATGGACGTTTTACGGTGGTGAGGTCACTCCTAGCAAGCGGAGCTATAGTGGACACCCCAGACCAAGATGGGCAGACAGCCTTACTGTGGGCAGCAGGGAATGGGCATGAAGACACTGTCCAGATACTACTAGATCATGGGGCTGATGGAAACCAAGAAAACAAGAGTGGGAGGACACCACTATCCTGGGCTGCCTGTAATGGACATGAAGGCATTACGAAATTACTCTTGGAGAACAAGGCGGAGGTAAATGCCGCTGACAACGACGGAAAGACCCCGCTATCATGGGCGGCTGGAAATGGGCATGAGAATATTGTCCAAATCCTTCTGGAGAATGAGGCTAATCCGGATCCCCGAGATAAAAACTGGCAAACACCTGTCACGTGGGCTGCTGGAAAGGGATATAAGAATATTCTCTTGGCTCTCTTAGACAGGGGAGCAGAAGCCGATTCTGAGGACAAAGATTCGAAAACACCATTATCCTGGGCAGCACAAAACGGGCATGGCGACATTGTGAAGATCCTCCTAGATCGTGGAGTAAGATCAGATCCTCGAGATAAAGATAGGAAGACACCATTATTACTGGCAGCAGGGACTGGATATCAAGGAATTGTGGAGATGCTGCTATGCAACGGAGCTGTAGCAGATCCAGAGGACAAAAGCGGAAAGACACCACTATCATGGGCCGCAGGACGTGGACATGGGAATATTGTCCGAATCCTACTGAAACATGGGGCGAAGGCAGATATCGGGGATATTAGTAACAAGACACCACTATCGTGGGCATCAGGGAATGGCCATGAAGAGGTTGTTGAAGTCCTCCTAGAATATGGGGCTAAGCCAGACTCTCAGGACGAAAGTGGGCAAACACCACTTTCATGGGCTGCTGGGAACGGACATGAGAGGATTCTCTTGGCTCTCCTAGCAAAAGGAGCGAAGACAGACTCTCATGATAACAATGGAAAAACACCACTATCCTGGGCTGCGGGAAATGGGCATTTTAGGATTGCCAGAGCCCTTTTACGGGAAGGAGCTAATTGTGACTCCCGAGATTATAATGGAAAAACCCCATTATCATGGGCAGCAGGGAATGGGTATGATCAGATTGTTGGACTCCTGCTTGGAGGAGAGGCGAGTGTAGATTCACGAGACCGGATTGGTAAAACCCCCTTGATATGGGCAGCTGGGAATGGCCACAAAGCAGTTATTAAATTACTGCTGAAACACAATGCGAAGATAGGTATGGCAGATAAAAGTGGACAGACGTCACTGTCGTGGGCAGCAAGACGTGGGAACAGCAGCGCTGTCAAACTCCTTTTGGAGCATGGTGCTGACCCGCATCGTCAGGATAAGAATGGGCAAACACCTCTAATATGGGCTGCAAGTTCTGGGTTTGAACATACTGTCGGAATTCTTCTGGAAAAAGGGGCTGACCCAAATTCCAGCGATTGGAGCGGACAGTCATCCCTATCGTGGGCAGCAGCCCATGGTCACCAAAGAACTGTTAAGGTCCTTCTTGAGAATGGTGCCGACCCAAATTCTACAGATAGGCATGGACAGGCGCCACTATTGTGGGCGGCGGGAAATGGACATGAAGCTGTGGTCAGAATTCTGCTCACAGGTGGAGCCAGGGTAGACTTACGTTGTGAGAATGGGACCACTGCGCTGTCATGGGCGGCTAAGAATAACCATCATGGTGTAGTGGAAATCTTGTCCTCGGTGGGCGCAACCTCGGAGTAAAAGAGTTAATGGATCAGTTATTGTTTTTCCTTTCCGTTCTGCATCGTCTGACTCGTTGGCATATCCGATATCAAAGATGGTGTGATCAAATGGAGCCTAGGGATAATTAGGTGACGTTAGTCGCGGAGTGTCCACCGATAATCTGATATGGACGGGGCAATTGTCGAAAAATCCCGAGCCTCCTGAGCGCACACATAAATCGGACTAGCCGTTCACTCCAAGTAATTTTCTGTAGATCCATTGACCTCTGAAGCCGCCTGACGCTGTTCAAGAAGCAAGTCCACCCCCTGCGGCCATAAGCTGCTTGCGTTGGAGGAAAACGTCGCGTGGAGTCTGCCAGTCAAACCTGCAGCAATTCACACCGGCGCCGTAGGAAAGCAGTGCATCAATCACCTCGAGGTTTCTCCAGCTGCATGCGTCATGTAATGTAGAGTACCCTATGGACCATATGAATCTAGATTAGGTCTGTGCTGAACCTTTTTTTCGAAAACCGAATCGCGGTGAGCGCATAAAAATGTAGCGAGCAAGCATGCGAGCGAAGGATTGGGTGAGGCGTCACTGCGTCGCTGTATATAAAATGAGAAGCAGGTAAAGAATAGAACTACCAAAGTTGTCTTTTGAAATTAGGCACTCAGTACTTCGTACCGAGGTACAAATGCAGTACGACCAACAAGCACAGTAGATTCCATCCGTTTGGGGCGGGAACCAAACAACCCGATGAAGAACACTCGTTGGTAGAGGTCGAGATGGCAACGGGGAAACACAAAAAGTTAAGGTGACGCCCAATATGCAAGTTTCCTACCCATCCTACTCACAAACATGGCCTTTTCTCTCTGTTATCTCCCATCTCTTCTCTGCTCTTTTGCTGCTTCTTCAACTTTTAACGACCCCGCCATCTCGAGACCTTCATCACAGGTTTCTCCAGGATGTAGAAATGGCGCCCAAGAGAAGGCCTAGTGACCTGGTATAAATCACGGCGCCCTCTAAAAGTGGATCTCGTCAGCGACTTTGCCGGAAAAGAGCTGTTCTCGATCCATGGAGATTCCATGCTTCTTAACTGCATTTCCAACGCAAAGGTTGTCTATCATCGTACGTAGCATATTCGCCTACTCCACACGCGCACTCATCCAAGAATTGTACTGACTTTGATGGCGTCGGCAGATGGATTCCACCTCCTCCACGCGGTCCACGCGGTCCACGCCACCGAAACCTTTCTTACGAATCTCCGAAGACGCGGCTGCAGATTCCACATCGTTTGGTTCGCCGCCCACGAAGACCTCTGCGTCCCCGACGCCACGAATACGCTAGAATCATACCTGCTCACGTGCGCGATTCCCATCAAGCATCTCACGCATCATGATGACACATCAGGTGAGAGTAAAATATGCTCCCGCTTCGCAACCATGGAATGTACAGAGTTTGAGCAATATCTAAAAGATTATGCCCTTCACTTCTTCATGTGTCTTGACAGCCGCACATGGTTTGGCGGCGAACCCAGCTCTAAAAGTCTATTATCTCGATATTGTGTACAAGCTGAGTGTGCGCAGGTATAGCGTGGCTTTTCTTAACAACTTGGAATTCGTGAGTTCAAAGGTATCACCCCCCTTAAACCTATCAGACATCCTGGGGCCCGTTCCACTGACATTTCGTACCTACAGGTCTACTCCCCAGCGCTCTCGCCATCTGCGGATCACTGGAGAGACTCCTCCATCCCTGACGATCTTATGCTGGAGAGGGCTCTATTCAAGCTACTCCCAAATTATATAGAGGAAGTGTGCCCATCTATATACAATGAAATCCCAGTCACTGCGAGGGACGATCTAGCGCTAAAGAGTTTCTACGCTACGCTTGCCGAGGAACTAGACGCTTCTGTCGAGCGCTGCATTATGGCCTACATTGTCCACCTCGTTCTACTTAGGCAGGTCGATCTTTCCAAGCAGTCTCTTACCATCGCAGTCATAGAACTAGAACTAGATATACTCTATTACGATTCCATTGCCGCATTTAGCAGGATTAGTGTTTCTATACTAGAGGAAATAGCGTTATCTCCAAATCTGGAGTGGGACATTGCAGACCTCATCGACAGCCATGTCTTCTACCGTATTCTCCAGACTGCAGACTCCTTAAAACTACCCGGTGATACAATTACTGTCGTCCATTTTCATGGTTGACTGCCTCCATATATCTACAGGTATCAATCTCTCCAACCATCTCTCAGGACTTTCCGTAGCCAGTGAAAACTATAGTCGCATGCTAGATCCGGGCCACTGTCCAAACTCTGTCTTACCATTCACAAACCCAGTCCTCGAGAGATATCTTAAAGATGTCGAAGTTACTGCAATTGATTCCCTGGTTCTTAAGAGATAGAACAAGGTTTTCCAGGACCTTACCCACTGGCCTAATCAAGTATTTCTTTGTCAGGCACGCTTGAAGGCTGTCGTCTTCTTGTTCCGTTTCAACTCTTGTTATTAAATCAGAGATATTTAACTCCCGGTTGCAATTCTAGTTCCGGTGAGTTTATTTCACATTCAACGAAAGAGTGAGCAAGTATGGGAAGTTTTCATCATTACCACGATGTCTTACGAAGCAGCACAGTCAGACTGATGTCTTGCTCATCAATTGAGAGCAGCAGGAGGAAGAGGACCGGTCCCAATGCAGGTCCATCCAAAGTACCGAGGTACAAAGGACAAAGTGGTTTGTATACCATAGTTTAATACGAGGTAGTGCTCGCTTAAATCTAGGCCCAAAACGTCGCCTGGCAGCAGCCAGATGCGTTACACCCCTGTCCAGACAAGCTCCCTTTCGTCCACCACGGAGTACTTGCTCCGCACTTCGCCCTATGATTCCAAAGTAACCACGGCTGACTTTGCATGACTTCGGATCTCTGTACTTCGTAATAATACCTCGATCCCACAACTTCGACTGAGGTACCATAGTATAATGCGGGGATGTTCGTGCATTACCCATGCCTGCTAACCCACCCTGCGCAGGTAAATTCCGGCTTTATTGAAGATTTCATATCCGAGGGCCTCTCTCTAATATGCTACTGCGACTAAGCCCTAAACTCCCTCATCCCGCCTGGCAGTGTCTATGCGAATGACATCTACGTCATCAACTTTGAGCACTTCAGCTGGTTGCCGCCCTGCTTCCTCTCCTTTGAGCCCCAAAGGCGGGAATTGCTCGACTTGAATGAGCACGTGTGAGATGCGGCGCAGCACTTGGCGCCAAATCATAATAATGTCGTGGCTGTTGGTGCCCCTAACCTAGGTCGGTCTAAAGGCCTAGAGATTGAACGATTGCCTTGTTGAGGAATCGGTCATCGAGATGTTTGTGGGAGAGAAACAGCACCGAGAGCTAGCTGAGAGGAGGAGAGGCGAATGGCGGATTCAAAGTCATTAGCCACATGATGTGTAGCAGCTGTGGCATAAAATAAGAGGAGAAACAGCAAGAAAGAAATGAAGGAGAAAGACGTAAAAAAGAAAAAAACATCAACATCAGCAACAAAATGATCAACGTCAATGGAATCAATAGTTTGTTGGAGCCGAGCAAAACACCCCAAAGATGTAGGGGAACAGGGGCACAGACTGCCGGAATGGCTCGACCTTTGATCTTTGAATCATGGTCCAACAGTCAAAACAGTCTTCGTAGACAGTCACAGAATCAATGATGAGTATGAATCTGAATTACAGGACTTCACAGGCAAGGAGAACTTGTGAGCAGTAGAAATAAGTAAGTGTGATATATAGAGAAGAGTAAGATAATATCCAGTACTAAAATAATACTAAGCAAAGAAGGGGAGCACCTGGTCACTACAGACACCTAGGCGTCCCGGCGTCCCTCCGCACAAGAAGAAGAATCCTCCCCCCTTTGGAATTCTTTCTAGAGCAAGAGAACTATCCCCTTCTTATATATATATAAGTGAAGTTGGGATCTAGCTGCAGTGCCTTCCTTGTGGCTTTGTGTTAGTTCTGATTGTAGCAACCTGGGACTTTTGCTCTGTGCCCTGATATAGTAGTAGACCAACTACAGGACTAAAAGCAGGAGAAAGAAAAAAGATTTGCTCACCCCAAGCTGAGATACTAATCTATCAACATCGACATGCATAGGCTACCTCAATGCTCAACTTAAGAAATGCCTGAACCCTCTCTATCTCAGAGTTGACACTCATATTCTGTACTGTGAGTGCTTGGAGAGTATACTTAAATCGCTTATCCGCATCTTGAATCTGGGCGATCTTCGAATATAATCCCGACCAATTACTTTTGTATACCAGTCAGAATAAATGACTCAAAGGAGGGTGAAAGACCTACAGATTCTGGCGGGGAAGAATTGCAGACTCAGTGGGCGACAAGGGTGCAGCGACAGCAGTCGCAGCAAAGAAAAGTGTAAGGACTGACAAGAGGCGCATTGTTAGTGTTGGGTTAGATATGCAATTGGCTCGTATAATAGAAGAGACTCTGAGATTAGATGAGGAAGGAAAGAAAGATGAAAAAAAAAAAAAAAGAGAACTACTGCATCTTATATCTTGCCCTTTTGCTTGTCACCTCGTAAAAGAGAACCAGGGTGCGGGAAATTCTATGCGTGTTACATGAAGAACCAAGTGCTTCGAGTAGACTAGGCAGTATTAGTACTAGGGTAGGAAGCTGAGTATCCCACCCATGTAGAAACATGAGTTGTCCTAGGCCTGCATGAATGTCGGTCTGCGACACCAATAAAGTAGTAAGATAATCATAAGAGAATCCTATTCTGTCGCCGCCGAGCCGGATGGGAGTCGAAGTAACCTATACTTCAAGTAAAACCCTGTCAATGAGCCGTATGCACTTATCCTTGGCCAGATGATGATCAATGGAATCAGTAGCTGAGCTTGCTACCCTTGTAGCTCAAAAGATGACCTGATCCTTGAGTGTATAAGAGTACTCCAGGGGGAAGGGACGGGTTTCTACCAGGATGTTTAACGGGAAACGAGCTGGTAAAAGATAAAAGGAAACAATAACTTCCGTATTACCTTCCTAATCAGTTAATAGAACAATGGCTCCTTGCTTCATTATTTAATATGTTCTTGGTCTCGGTAAATGTACCTTTCGAGGTTGCGAGGGACGGGATGTAGACCTGAAATATTTGTAGAATGTGGAGGCGCGCGTGCGATCGCATGATAGAGAATTCCCTTTTGTCTCCGACCGTGCTCCGCAGCTGAGTCTACTGGATACAGTCCAACTCGCCAATCTAATGTCAACAAGCAAAAGTTGATGTGGCCTAACATACGAGCGGTGCGTGGATTAACCACCGGTGCGATTCTTCGTATCCGAATGGTCGTTGCAAACAACCCTCATGACGACCATGCGCCCCAAGCCGAAAGGCTCACTTTCAGAAATGTGACCCTACGGGACTATGCTAAGATTGAAAAGGCGAGAGACCAGCGAGCCCTCCTCTCGACCAAGCATTTTCTCTTGCGCCTTGCTAGGGTTCACAGCGACTGACTCCGACACGGATGCCAGGTCGGACTTTCATTACTTGACGGCACTGGGCCTGTCTCTTTTGAATCCGGCTGCGTGTCAGACCATCAGCCTCGAGGAACCTTGTTTCAACTGTGCCACCTCTACACATCGATTGACTTGGCATTCGAGTCAAGGCTGGTCAGAGAGGTGCTTGGGTAAGATGAAGTTCTGCGCAGGGACAGTCATTCGCGTCTATGCTTGAAGAGGAAAACTGCTTGGTTTGTGTCCTAGTTTGTAGCCTTTTCTGTTGAGCGAGTTGGCCTCTGAGTTGATAATTAATGTTCGTCGGTGAACCTTCGTGTATTTCCTAGCTGGAAGCTCCTATTTGATATACTACCAGAAGTTGATTCCTGCAAATATTGATGGCTATTAGTTTAGGTACTCTAGATCTATATTATATGAAAGTTATTTATTAAGAAGAATGGGCTTGATAGTGAGCCTATGTTAAAGGTGGAGATTGTAGTAGTAGAGAGGATCCCTACGAATGCATACAAGTAGATGAGCCTGGGATAAGTTCCGTCTGCTCTTTTCTGGATGAGATAATGTTGAGATTGGGCTATCTATAGTGATTAGGCAATGTAGTCAGATCTATAGATGATGATAAATTAAACCCATCGCCGTAAAACTCCTCGAAGCTGCTAAAAGCATCCACCGAGAGGGCAGAGTCGATGAAATCAGAGTAAAATCCAGACCCAAGAATATCCTCAGCAGTTGTCAGGCTAGGTTCCATCCCTCCCCCAACACTATTACCTGATACCGTACTGACAGAGTTCGACTTCGTTGTGTCCCCTGCCGGGCTGAATACAGGCATAGAGGAAGGAGAGCCCATCAGTCCCTCCCGGAACCGATCAGTTAGAATATCGGCCTTTTCAACTAGATTCCTCGTCAACATTGCCGCGCTAGTAGCGACAGCGAAGTTCTCCTTGAACATCTCAAAAATCTCAGTCACTTTCTCGATAGATTTTCTGGCCGGTGGCGTTGACGGGCCTACTGGATAGGCTACGATGAATCCTAGAATGGTCACAGTGGCATTCCATTGCCACTGAAAACCCTCCAACCACCCATTTAGAATGTCCGTCTCGCTTAGGACTTGGTACATGATTTGCGTATGGATCATGGCGTGTCTCACAGCCGTTGTCGCGTGCTTTTCAACTATGGGGCTGTAGGTCACTCCATGATTCGAGGTGTGCGAGGAGAAGATAATGAAGAGCCGATAAAGGTTCATGCACATAATATGGTACGACAACTCGAGGGATATTTGCTGCCTCTGAAGCCACAGCGGCGCGTCTGTGTTAAGTCTCACAGCCGTTCGATCGGTGGAAAACGGTGCGCTGGAGTCGTTACTCCGAGGAATTGTAAGACCTTTAGGGACTTGGGCGATACAGTCTAGCAGCGGGCCCTTTCGAGACGAAAGGAACTCGGCACAATATTCCATCGCTTGGGGGTCTGCATAAGGCGTTTTGGCACCCTTCTTCCAGAGGACTGCGGAAATCTCGCTGTGAAGCGCGCAGTAAACGTCGCGGGATGCGAGAATGAGCCTCTGAAACTGAACCGAATATGTGAGCCAGCTGACGTCGGATCCGTAAGTTCCGAGGTTCCCTCCAAGCAGCGATGCCGCTTCGGGGCTATCCGACGGAGGCGCTACTGAGGCGCCCCAATCCAACCCTACAAAGGGCCGGCCCACCTTGATCGACATCTTCGTCTCGATAGTATAGAGGCACCACCAGACGCGCCGACGCAGTTCTTTTTCGCTGTCAGACACATCTGCCGGCGGATCAATATGGAGACCGAGAATTTGAGCGGCTCGCACCGCCAGAGCTAGTGTACTGTGCGCTGTGTTCTGGAAGGACGCGCAACAGAGATACACAGCGGACAAAACGTGACATTGAACCACAGTAAGGCTCGGACTCTCGATCTCTAGTGCTAGGAGGGACTGGCAACGTCTATAGTACCATTTCCCCGCAATCTGCGGGTCTCTAAAAGGGCCAGCCGTGTCGACGATCGACTTTGCGGTACCTCCCCGAGGAAGAAATGCGAGGCCGTACTGCATACACAGGGCAAGGATGATGTCGACCAAGGGCGAGGGCTTTCTTGCAATCCCGGAGGCGTCTGCCCAGAGAGAGACATAATGCCGCCGAAATTCTTCCTCGTCGATCATAGGTAGTAGGCAATGGTACGTCTCCCAGAAAAAGCCGATGAAATATTCTTCCTGGGCTCTTGGGAGAAAGAACGGCTTGCATTTGGGTTGTTCTGGTCTATGGCCAGCAGCTCGAGTGGGACTGACGTCTTGGGGATCTTGGGTAGAGGTTGCGAGACTCGAAAAGGCTGTGCTTGCGCCTTGCAACTGCATACTCCGATTCACTATCGGCTCGTGGAGGGCTGAGGCGAGGTAGGATCCGATGCGACTGAGAAAGTAAACTGTTGAGGCTGGGCCATAATATGACGTCTGCTCCGATCGAGCCGTAGCAACATGGATTCCCTCCCATGGTGGGACATTGCCGGACGATCCAGCGCTTAGCTTACAGGCTGCGTCGGACCTCAATGTCTCGGGGCCAACGGCTGAGTTCTCAGGCGTGGGAAAAGCTCCCGGCGTTCCAGGGCCGGAGGACAGACGCGTGTCCTCTTGGCCACGACGCAGTTGGGCATGGAGGTCAGCGACCTGACTTCTAAGTCGCTCAATCTCGCTACACAATCAATCAGTGGGATATACTTCCCTGCAATGGAGGATGACTGCAAGGTGCAAGGTTTTTTTTTTTTTTTTTTTTTTTTTTTTCACGTACCTGAGAGCTTGAGGTAGTGTGCGGACCTCGTCCGTTCTTCTCTTCGTGCAATCGATCCCTCGCGATCGACAATGGCGACAGGGACTGGAATTATCACATCTAACGCGCCGCACTCGACATCCCTCGCAAGCCCGAGATACCTGCTTTCGGGGCGGTTTGGTAAGAGGAATTGTTGTCTCCCGAGGAGCGCTGGGCTGAAGAGAAAGTGGATAGTGTCTACCTTCCATGGGGAATGGGGAAAGAAGAGGAGGAAACGAAACGACTGTTGGTGGTCTGGAATCGAGTCCGAAATGTACCGCCTACTCCGTAAGGATCAGTGATTTTCGAACAGAATCGTAGAGGAAGAATTACGGGGTTTGCGGAAAGGAGATGCGGAATGACGTCCACAAACTCCGTGGATTCCGGTCTTCCTCATTGGCGAGACTCTCGACCTCCGAATATTCCAGAGACTGTGATTGGCAAATCGATGGGAAGGAGACGGTCTAACCAAATCAGGAAATCCCATCGTGAGTCCTGAAATTAATCCAAGCTTCCGGTTGATAAGCAGAGAGAATGCTTATACCTTTCGGCTTGGACAACGAATTTATAATCGCGATGGCGGCGGGTATCTATTCAAAAACTTATAAAGTGTCGGGACTTGGGAGCATATTGTATCAAAGGTCAAACCCACACAGAGCCTTCCTGCTTTCCTGGCATAACAACCGCCCACCATGTCGAGTACAGAGCATATCCCCAACACTACAAGCCAATTGGATTTTGAAAAACACCCCAACCGATCTCAAAATACTATCGAATCTGGCAACGACTCTTCCAGACATGGAACTAGCTTAGAGGAGCTTCCCAGAAAGCGGACCATCACAGGCTACAAATGGTTCCTCGTCTGTGTCGGCATCTTCTCTGCCAACCTCCTCTACGGTCTCGACACCACCATCGCTGCCGATATCCAAGCCGCCATATCAGACTCCTTTAACAATGTCACTCAGCTGGGCTGGCTCGGCGTGGGCTTCACCCTTGGCTCCGTCTGTGGAATCTTGCCGCTAGGAAAGGCGTACACTCTGTTCGACACGAAGTGGTTGTTCATCGGTAGTCTTACCATGTTTGCCGCCGGGAGCGCCCTTTGCGGAGCAGCCCCAACCATGGACGCCATGATTGTTGGGAGAGTATGGGCCGGCGTAGGTGGGGCTGGAATGTACCTGGGGTAGGTTCTTTATCGTTATGCCTGGCTGGCAGGGGAACAAACTAACCACCCCAAACTAGAACGCTCAACCTGATCTCTACCACTACGTCCCCCACCGAGTCTGCCTTTTATGTCGGCGTTACTGGCTTCGTGTACGGCGGCGGCTGCATCCTTGGCCCCATAGTCGGGGGCTCCCTAGCTGATAGCGCTGCAACGTGGCGATGGGCATTCTACCTCAACCTTGTCGTCTTCGGTGTCATGAGTCCGATCTACCTTTTCGTTTTGCCCTCGCTCCCAAGACAACCCGAAAGGATGACCACGGAAAAATTACGAAACCTCGACTGGCTAGGTATAGCCTTGACCGCCGCAATGTACGTCTGTTTCGTTCTTGCTTTTACCTTTGGTGGCGCCATCTGGGAATGGAACGACCCTCGGTTCATTGTCCTCTTGGTCTTATTTTTTGTGCTGGCGGCAACATTTATCACAACGCAACACTTTGCCGTCTTTACAAATAAGGTCGACAGGCTGTTCCCATGCGAGCTTCTTCGGAACCCCCAGCTCATCCTGTTATACGTTGGCATGTCCTGTTCCGGCGCCTCCCTTTTTGTGGGAATCTACTACATTCCATCCTACTACCTCTTTGTCCATGGCGAGAGCGGCACGAATGCTGCTATCAGGCTAATGCCATTCGTTTGCATTTTTGTTGTCGCTATCCTCGCCTGCGGATATGCCCTACCTAGAACGGGCTACCATATTGCCTGGTATCTGGTGTCTGGAATACTTCTGACAGCTGGCGGGGCCGCCATGCATACCGTCAAGGCTACCACACCCGATGCCCACATCTACGGATTCTCTGTTCTTGTGGCTTTGGGCGTTACCGTATGCCAAGCCGGTTACGACGTAGGGACACGCCTTGTCGCGACAGACAAAATCTCTGAAGCCATACAGTTCATGAATATTTCTCAGGGACAGAGTCAGCTCCTAGGGCTCGTGATAGCAAGTGCAATTTTTCAAAGCGAGGCATTCAAGGGGATGAAGAGTGTCTTGGGTGGCATGGGTTATTCGGATGCGGAGATCCAGGGAGCGATTGCTGGATCTAGGAGCCATCTAATTCAGGAGCTGAGCCCGGAGCTGAAGGGAAAATGTCTCGACGTGATTGTCAATACCATTGGGAAGGAGTGGGTGCTTGTGGTGGTAGCTGGGGCATTGCAGACTGTCTGCGCTCTATTCATGTCGAGAAGGAGGTTTCCTTAATCTGCCAGACACTGAAATCCTGGCAATCTAGGTGGCTAGGAGTATGGTGAGGAGAAGAAGATGGCGGACGGACATCTGTTTGAGATGTAGAAGATTGTCTAGATTTCACTGATCAGTGCAAGAACATTGCCTGCCCCGAGATCACTTACAGCTCAAGCTGGGATTCAATAAACGAGCGGAAACCTGTACTCGATCATAAATCAATCCTATACACAAACATGTTTTATCTTATTTTTAATCACTTCCAATTCAATCCGGAATCAATCCAGGCCCACTGTGTCGATCAATTATAAAAAGACACCAGTATATGAGGCCTACAAGGTTGGCGTTGATGGGATAGGACTTCGACCGCTACAGCTGCCAGGTTTCAAAACCCGGGTTTGTTTATTCCTAATTGATCCCAGATTATAAAGGCCCGCAGCAGCCCTGTTTCAATTCGACCATTGGCTATCTCTACTAAAAATGTCGTTTTGACGAATATCATCGATCTACGAAGTACTTCGTAGCGTATGCTGGGTGGGGGCCGCACGGACCGCAACGGGAGCATACTCCCGTTACGGTCCGTGCGCCCCCCAAATTCTGGCTTTTTGTGGGTTTTGGTTCCCATGTGACTCACCTGACCAGTGGCCCAGTGACCCATAGGTCGGTTGATGTTTCCGCAGTTCAACCGACCTATGGAAATACGTAAACCCTGCAAAAACATGGTGACCTCAGGGTCATAGGTCAGTTGAGATGCAATCTCAAATTGGAATGCTGGAGGTTGGGGAGGGGAAAATGATGGAGACTTGTACCCCCCCCCAAACCACGACACTGGTCACACGAAAACCTAATTATGCTCTACCAACCCCTCTGACATTGCGCCTCTGCCCACAATTTACTACTCTTGAACTCTTGACACAGTTCAAAAGGGAACATCGATGTAATTCCTTTCTAGATGGAAGTATTTCGTTCAAACCAAAAAAAAAAAAAAAAAAAAAAAAAAAAAAAAAAAGTACTTTATCGCGATGCACTGATTGTGCGGCCGTCCCGAGAATGAAAGCGTTGGCGGGTCTAGTACCCAACAAAAGAATGCCCCGACATCGTTAGCTTGGGATATAACTAGCTCAACCTCCTTTTTGGGGGGTTCTCTCGGAAGAGGCATGTCGAGAAGGACGCACCGTTTGTTTTCGACTTCATGGCTGGATAGACAATGGGTTTTGCCGAACAACCTCGCTTCAACCGCGCGGCTCATCCCTTGCCCTTGGCCTCGACGCATTCCGGCGACCTCGGGTCGCATGTTTGCGGCGAAGGCAAACAAGAAGCTGCCAAAAATCCAAATAGAAGAGGAGAGTATGGCTCTGCTCGAGAGCTCTATCTGCGATGCGACCTTCGGGCTTCTTGTCGGCATCCGGAATATATGCGCTGCCGATCACGATTGGTCCACTGATTGCTTTCGTACTAGCGTTCGCGTCGCAATCAGAAATGCCACAGATACATCGGCGATGCCACCACGTTGATGCTGCGGTGGCTAGTATGGGCACACCAGAGTCTGCATCTTATCTCCTCAGCGAGTTGGCTCTCCGCGGAAAGTCGATAACGAGTTCGAGGAGGCTTTGGCAGGCCCGTCAGACTCGACTTGCTACCTGTCTTCCACGTTCTCTTGGGGGTTTAATGCGCCTGATGTTCCGTGAGCATAATTTAGGTACACTGCGCCCCACATATCTTCTGCGAATCGAAGGAATCCTGTCTCGCGACACATTCGCCCAAGAATCCAATCTGTCTCGCAGTTCTAAGATCTTGTCGCACGAGGGGGTCGGAGGTGGGCGCCCTCGCGAAACCATCTAGTCAAAGGTCACGACGATGGTCCAAGACTCTGGTGTTGGAATTCTAAAATTGAATTAAAACATGTGAGAGGTTCTCAGCAGGTTTCCATCGAGCCGTCGTAATCTACTACTCGTTTATACAACGACGGAAGCCAAATTTCAATATATTGAACGCCTAAGGCAGCAACAAGGCCGTCATCCCAGTTCTCAGCAGCTTTCCGTCTCCAGCTTGCGGTGAATTGAACCGGATGTGAGTTTCAAAGCCTCGTCCTGGGTGCTTTGAACGATCTACAGATTGGTTGTTCTCTGAGCTATTCCTGAATGACACCATGGACAACTTTACAACATGCGCGGCCTTTTAAAATGCCTTTCGAATGCTGCCTGTCGCTGTCTATTTGGTGAGGTTCTTTGGGACGTCTCGACTCCGCTCACATCCCTCCGCCCAGACACTGGAAAAGACAGCAGCAAGAATGGAGACGGAGCTAGAACAGCGGGGCAAAACAAATCGAAAAGGCCGAGACAAGAGAAGAGCTGAGGGACATGTAGTGAGGTCAAACGGAAACTGCAACCAGCAAAATTTCAGAAAGCCCTAGATCAATCGAATCTAGACATCAGATAGCCACACAGAGACGGAATTTCCTCGAACAAGTGTCGACCACTCTGGAACGGACGAGGATACGCCAAAAGGTCCCCCGCAGAGAGGTCCCAGCCTCGAGGCCGCGCTAGGCATGGCGATACGACCCTTACAGCACAGCAGCTCACAGTCATGCCACTGGAAGATGACAGTATTGGACACTCTTCCAATCCACTATGACTCTGGGCCTGCAGTTTTATGGGGCGACGATGCCAGAAGGAGGACAACAATCGCCCTCGGACTAGTGCAGCGTTTCTTCCCCTTCACGACACACACCGTCCTGATAAGGGTACGAAGACTCGGGGAAAGCCTCCACCGTTCCCAGTTCGACATTGCCAATAATGCACACACACAACACCAAGCCCTGCCTAGGATGACGAGGAACAGTTGCATCCTGGACTTCAACGATCCGGTCCACCCGCAAAGAAGCGCTTCTCCAGATCTTATGTAGATTGGCGGACCATGCTCGATCTCAAGATACAGGAAAGCCCCGATAGACCCAATACTGGGAAGGTGCTCTAAAATATATAGCATCAACCTCCAAACGATGGGTTAAGACTGATGGTGTGAGTCGCGCATGTAAGGTATACGATTTAAGGAAGTGGAGAAGCGAGTTGGCTTTAACGATCTCAATCACTCGCCCGCTGTATCTGCGGGGAAGGAAAACAAATACAAATTCAAAAGAAAACGGGAGAGAGGTCCCTGGCGTCTCCTTTGTGATCTTCGAGATGGGCCTTCGGCCTTGATCTGGATGGAAAATGTTCGGGGTGGATCCCTAGGAAGCTGGGCCAATTATCGCGAAGGAATTATTAATCAGGGGATTTAATTGTGTTGCCCTTTTTTGGCTAAGAACTTGCAACTTACACTCCATGGTCTATGGCTATCAAGATCAATCAGAAGGAATTTGTCTCTTCATCCAAAAGATGCAGGAGTTCCTTTGCAGTTAGCGGCCCCGAAGGAGTATCGGGGAGGCTAGAGGTCTCCTAGGAACATCCATGTTACATCCCTCTGCGACTCTGTGGGAAAGAAGCCCTACCTCTCTCGCCTATCGCCTGTTGTTCCGTCTCACACTACAACGAGGAACGAAGGAATATTGGGGTTTAAGTGCTCACATCCCAATTCACCAAGCCATTGATGAAACGAGCATCAGATCAGAGATCGCTGGTGTCATCAAGCTTAATAATAAGCGGTTGGTAAATCCACGCCGAGGTGGTGGAAATGGAGCCCGAGGTTCGAAAGCCTTGTGCGTCGATATGATTTCCATGAGATTTTCCAGCCAATGGTAAAGATTGAAACTTCTACCGAGAATTTAAAAGTCATACCTAAGGTGACATCGGTAAACGGTGACTGGTTCGATGTCATTGATGGCCCAGACCCGGACAAGGCTACTTTCGCGGGCGTAAAGGATCAGTCCTGCACAGGGCCGAGACCGCGGGCAGGCCCGATAGACTCTGTTGATTCCCTCCTCCTTGCGTCCTTGCACCTTCTATGCTAGATCTTATGCAGTCCTTGCCAACTGCCGTCCATCTTTATTAAGATGAATCTTGCTGGGAACTTTTTTTCTTTTTTCTTATTATTCCTCTGATCGCTGTCGCCTTGAGATGAGGGGCATGATGGTGTACGGTTCCGGGCTTTAGCTCTAGTCCAGAGGGCCATCAATGGTATCTACAAGGAACATACCGCAACGGCTAGCCAAGCGGGCTGCCACCCACCGGGCCATTGATCGCGCGCGTGGTGGTTACTTCAAAGTCCTTTCATGTAGGGAGGGGAAGCTCAGTGCGGTGACATATCACTTCAGACCGCCACTTTCAGGCCGAGGTTGATCATCGAGCTGGAGCGTCATAAGACCCGAAGATACGCGGAGGGTATTGCTTGCTATCATGAACATATGTGCTCCAGACTCCTCTTTTTTTCGAAATTTTCGAGCAATCTGAGCAATATGGATGCGCCGATTCTAGATCTACATGCGAAGGGAATATCAATTCTCTCAAGGCAGCTTGCATATGGTCTGGATTTTCCAATCCCGTCCGCGAAGTAAGAACGGGGCTATGTTGGCGTGGCACAAGCAACAACATTAGGTTAGCTCGGTGGAAGACTCACGCAAAAAAAATTTTTCAAGCTCCATTCCTCCAAAAGTGCAACTTGGGTATTATTTGCAAGGCAGATTGCTGGGCTGTTTAACGAAGCAGATACTTATGAGAGACATACCCCCCCTTTTGAACCCCGGGGTGGTCACATCACCTACATTTGGGGTGTTCTCGTATCCATTAGATTTGGCTCGGGAAGGGAAAGCGCCTTGTCTCTTGTCACTTAGATGACGCGTCCGAAGAAGGGAAAATAATTGTCTTTTCAGAAAATTGCTCATTGCTCCATATCTGTGAACCTGAATGATATCGTGACTATAAATATTTAACTGAGACTTACATCGAAGGTTGCCATGAAATGACCGTTCTTATATATCGTTTTAAATCAATCCCACGTTGCTTTCTTCCACTTTCACTCTTCAAGAACAAGATTCTATCTGCCAGCGCCGTCGAGCTGGCCCAGTTCGCAATTCTGGCCACCCTGAGCTCAAACCCGAAGGTCATCCTGGCGGCAGCATTGACGCCGTCAGGGCCTACCCGGTTCCGTCCACCATAGGAATTCCGACATTAACGTATGCATACAACGCCATGAAGAGGCAAAAAGTTGCCTTTAGAGGCTAATAATTCCATTCTAGACATTTCAGCGGCTTCCTTCCGCAGGATTCAAAGTCGCGCTGACACCATCAGCTATGGTTCGTTGAACGCACTCTAATACCGGCCTCGCAGTAAAAGAAGGCCAAAAGTAAAACCCAGAACGCTATTTCGTAAATGGCAACATGTCATTTCTCACTGACTGGCTCAAGGCACGTTGGCAGCCGGCTGCTGATAAAGCCCGGTCCGGCCGCGCTAAACTCCGTCTCCACACCCTCAACAAGAGATCACTCCAAGTAGCCTCTTCGACGACGTCTTGGCAAACTCCGCCTAGCTCTAGCGGAGACCCCACTCGAGATGACATTCTACGCGCATTCGCCTGTATGCCGATGGAGGCAGTTCTCGATCATCTCGGGACTAGCCTGGCTGGCCTTTCCAACATTGAAGCGGCGGACCGTCGCCTTGTAAAAGGCCCCAAGGTTTTGTCATCCCATCAGCCGCCCTCGTGGTTTATGCTTCTGCTGTCGGTGATCCCGAACCCATTCAATATCCTCTTGATCTTCCTGGCCATCATCAACGCCGCTATACCTCCTCCGAACTGGGTAAGCAATATAAACCTTAACTCAGTGGCAATATTCTGGTTTCTAACTGTCGCGACAGAAAGGGTTTGCCGTTTTGATGGCCATGGTGGTGGTTTCGTGTGCCGTCAGGTTCTCGCAAGAATACCGAAGTGCTATGGCAATGTTTAGGCTCCAGGCATCCATCAGCACCAGTTTCAAAGTCTGCCGACCTACCGCTCGTGGCGATGTCCTTGACAAACATCCTGCACCAACGGAAGCAGAGGCATCAACAAGAGATCTTGTACCGGGTGATGTCGTGCTCTTGTCACCAGGTGCCGTGGTGCCAGCCGACTGCCTCATTTTGGAGTCGTCCTTTCTGCGAATCGGCCAATCCACTTGGACGGGTGAGAGCGAGCCTACGGCGAAAATGCCTATTCAAGACGGCGGAAAGGATGATATCCCTATCTTTGACCAGGCAAATATTATCTTCATGGGTACGAGCGTTGTTTCTGGGAGCGGAGCAGCTCTCGTGCTTCGGACAGGTGATGGTACGTTAAATACTTCCATCCAAGTTAAAGAGCTGAATTCTACTAATGTTACTAGATGTTCTAATTGCGAGTATGGCCAAGGAGCTGGAGAAACGCCGCAAGGTCAATGCCTTCCAGAAAGGAATTCGGGATGTCAGTTGGATGTTGATCGGTTTCATGGCCGTAATGGTTCCCGTTGTAAGTGGCACGTTGATCCGGATAATTAAATCGTGAACTTGTAAGGTTTCCTGACAATTTAGGTACTCTGTGTCTCGGGGAAAACGACTGGGGACTGGGGAAATGCGGCACTCTTCAGCATCAGCGTCGCTGTCGGTTTGGTCCCAGAGATGTTGCCCGCGATTGTAAATGCAAACCTTGCCCGCGGCGCCTACCAGCTCTCAAAGAAAAAGGCCATCGTCAAGCGGCTCGAGTCGGTACAGAACCTCGGCGCTATGTCTGTCCTATGCAGCGACAAGGTATGTCGTGTTGCTTCCTTTTCCCCTCACCTAAGGAGCATTAACTGACACTTAGGTCTTCTTTGAAGACGGGAACTCTGACCAAAGACGAAATATCTGTACGCAGCTATCTCGACAGCACCGGAAAAGAAAACATCGATGTCCTAAAACTCGCCACCATCGACTCTTCAATGCAGGGTAGTAGCGGCAATAACATGGATGCTGCTATTCTCAATTTTCGCTTGGCAAACAGGATTTCCGTTCCAGTCGCGCAGCACAAGAAAGTCATGGCGATTCCATTTAACTTCGAACGTCGTCGATCAGGTTGCATTGTTCGCGGCGTAACTGGTGCCAACATCCTCATCTGCAAAGGTGCGTTTGACGAGGTGCTTGCTCTCTGCTCCTCCGTACGAGTAGATGGGCAGACAGCTCGCCTTGATGAGAAGGCACGCCGAAATTTGGAGCGGAAAGTGGGCAAGCTAAGCGCTGAGGGCTACCGCGTCCTTCTGGTGGCCATGAAGCAAATCCCCCAGTTCGATCTAGATGACGGGGACCGCCTAGAGGCTTTAGAGTCGCAGATGATTCTTGAGGGCATGGTCAGCTTTTCTGATCCACTCAAGGATGATGCCGCCCAGTCCATTACCAAACTCAAGGCACTGGGCGTGGAGGTCAAGATTCTTACCGGAGATAATCTAGCCGTCGCTCTCAACGTCTGCAGATCGCTTCAATTAGTGAACCAGGATGAGGTGGCAGAAGATGAGATCCAGTCCATCTCAGGCCCGGACTTGGCACAGCTCGAAGGAGACATCGAGGAGTTCGACCAAGTCGTCAAGAGTTGCAAGGTCTTCGCGAAATTGACACCTGATCAGAAAGCCATGGTTGTGGCTAGTCTACACAAGGCCGGTCATTGTGTGGGAATGTTGGGCGATGGTGTCCATGATTGCATCGCTCTTCGTGAGGCAGATGTTGGGATTTCTGTTGATTCGGGGGCTGCTGTTGCGAAGGACTGCGCCGGTCTCGTTCCGACCGAGAAAGGGCTGGTATTATTGTTGACAGCGTTACTGTCGGGCGTATTACCCACGCCAACTTCATCAAGTACATCAAGGTGAGTTGTGAAATTAGCGCCCTAACTTGGCCACAGAGAGTTGTCTCACTAATACCTCCTTAGATGGTTGCGTCGTCGAACTTTGGCAACGTGTTCAGCATTCTCGCCGCCAGCGCCTAGCTTCCTTTCACGCCAGTACGCCATAATAATGCTCTTTCGCTTCGGCGGAGCTGATCACAAGCTGACGCCTTTCCCAGATGACCAGTCTACAACTGCTCGCCCAGAATCTTCTCTACGATATAAGCCAGATTGCACTCCCGTGGGATCGGGTCGATGCTGAGTACTTGCAGCTGCCTAGAACGTGGAGGCCAGTTGGTAAGTAGCGGCCGTTCCTAGGACTCCGTACAATTGCCGAACAGAGAAACAGATGAAGGCCTTCTAATAGCTCGAGATATAGAACTCCTTCGGTTTGTCATTGTTCTCGGGCCTACCAGTTCGACCATTGACATTTGTACCATTCTGCTTGGGTGGTTCTTCTATGGCGTGCAGGGAGCCGGCGACGCACATGCTGTGAAACTTTTCCAGACGCATTGGTTCCTCCAAGGGTCAGTTTCGGCCGCCCTCTTTTCCCTTGTCCTTGCTCTCACTCCCCGACTCGAGCCTAGATTCAGCGGATTATTTAACAACTTCGATAGGCTTCTTACGCAAACCTTGATTGTCCATCTTCTGCGAACAGCCAAGATACCCTTCCTGCAGAGCCGAGCATCGCCTGTTCTTGTCGCCTCAACTATTTCGATCATGGTAATTGGCTTCGTCATCCCTTGGATTCCTCCATTTCAGTCGGCATTTTCCTTTGCCCAGCCTGCGGCCTCTTTCATAGGATTCCTGGCGGCCGAGTTACTCGTATATTGTCTCGAAGTTCAACTCGTCAAGGTTATCTACATTCGACTCTTCGGCTCGTGGCTGTGAGGGGAGGGTGGAACACCAATCACCTCCGCTTGGTTGTTTCTTGTGATGCGGGATTGCGGTGAGACTTCCGCAACACTTTGATACCGGACAGGAACGCTTTCCATCAGAGCACGGCTCTGATTCACTGGTCTCTTTTTCCTTTACTTTTTGGTATCTGTTATCATCTGTTACAAGTTAGGTGCTGGCCAGGTTCAACAGTACCCCAGCTGATTTAGGTTATCAAAACGAGGAAGCTTCAACAGCAGTCGAGATTATTTTATCACTCTTAAAAGGTTATGCACTCGTTACCGTAACCTTGGTCCGTCATGCAGCTAGTGAGGAGGGGATTTCCGAGATGCTGGTAAAACTGAGGTGTTGCAAGTAATGCATGTAGAGCTAGAGGAGAGGACCCCAAACTTGAGCATGACCGGAACCCAATGACTCGCCCCCGAAAGCGTTGCTTCCCCTGCTGATAATCGACGAGATGATTGGCTCTCGCTTGTTTCTGGGGGGATGTGTTAGAAAAGTCACGATCCTGGCTCGCGACAAGTACTTCATCTCTCCTCCTACTTGGTTTCAACGTGCTTTTTAACTACTTCCCAATCGTTTTCAAAATACATTTACATATTTATTTTTTTAATATCAATTGAACGCTTTTTTCCCCTCTATATGTATCATTCTCTGCAGTCGGGTAAATGGATCCAGCCCTTATGCGCAAGCTCTTGGCCAGGCAGGGCCTGGGGGCTAGTACTAGTCTCGCAACAATGAATCGAATTTGAGACGAAAGATTAAAGTAGTGTCCCAGGATCTGGGCTAGCCGCCGCTAGTGAGATTTCAAGTTAGCTCCCGTCTGACATTGCCAAATGACCCATGAACCCCAGCCTTATGGCTTACACTACGTCCAACTTCATCTCAATCCCGTTGTAGAGAAAGGAAGTGTGGCCATATAGATCTAGTTCCCTATTGTTTTTGTATTTTCGAAGCTATGGCTAATACTGTATGGTAAGTCGACTATTGGTCGTTATTACACTCGAGTAATTTCAAGAACATGCCAGGTTTCGGCTTTCCAGGCGAGCGCGAAGATGACGATTGAAGGTGTCGAGCATCCACCTTGAGCGATTCATTGTTGCGAATATCGACGGAAATTCTCAAAGCCGTGCGACGTAGCATTATGCTTATTCACCTCGGGAGCGGGGAGATATTAATAGGCATTCAATATTTGCTGCAATCCCACATTGCTCTGCTGTCAACAAAATTTCACCCCCTCACTTTCCAAGCTTCTCGCAAATATTCAAGTAGCGCGCTAATAACGACCGCTTACCTCGGGAAACAGTATAGAAAAACATCTACACTCCTCAGAAAGGCGTCAGGAAGCGTTCATGGGGGACAAGGCACAGGATCGGTCGGCTTCTTCTCCTGAAGCGAGGCAGGAGGATACACACCAGACCGAAAACTCGGAAGTCCCGGGAGGAGATGGCTTGATCCAAGTCGACGAAGGCGTGAGCACTTGAAAATTCCCAGTAAATAAGGAACGTTACTTTCAGCATATGGATTGACAGGTCTCATCTAGGTCGACGGAAATGACGATGACTCGGCGATTATCGATATGCGGTGAGCATTAAACAATTGAGGGTCCTCCCCTTTCTCAGAATGGCCAGCTAATTGATTTCTGGGATGGGGAGGGAAAAACAGATCAAGTTACACATCCTCCTTATCTTCTAGTGTCCTCAACTATCCTGTAGAACATGGGCGCCGCTACCATGCGTATAGATCAGGGAGTAATCATGCCCTCGCCCGACGACGTACTATGTCTCATCACTAACTAGAATGCACAGGATATTCAAGACCGAACGATGAGGTATGAAATAGCATAACAAACATCCACAGTCTACCAAAATGTAGTTGCGATCTAACGAGTTCTACCGTAGCCCGAAATGGAACGATTACTTCTTCTCCACGATATCATGACGCGAAGCATAGGCGGGTTGTACCTTGCCCCAATAGAGAAGAGCACAGTCAAACGGATCCTTGATATTGGTACAGGAACAGGAATTTGTGAGCTGCCTAACCCACTTGCGACCATCGCAACTACCTGCTAACCTATGAAAGGGGCCATCTCCATTGGTGACGAATTCCCAAATGCCACGGTACGGCAGCCCTCAGTAGTGGGGCTTCTATCCCCTCAGTTACTCTACTTTTGCATTAAATTACCTTGAAACAAGGCATTGACTCCCTCTTTAGGTGATTGGAAATGACCTTAGCGCTAGTATGCCTACGTTTGTACCCCCGAATGTCAAGTTCGAGGTAGATGACGTCGAGAGTCCGTGGCTGCATCAAGACAAGTTCAGCTGGATTTTCTGTCGATATATGGCTGCCAGCATTTTTGATTGGCCCAAACTCGTTAACACTATTTACGAGTGCGTTTCATTAACATTCTCACGACTCGCACCTTTCCATTCTTTTACTAATTCTAAAAAAAACAATTGTTGCGGAAACAGGAACTTGGAACCAGGAGGATGGTGCGAATTTCAAGATTTTGATCTCCAGTACTATTCTGAAGACGACTCCCTGAAACCCGAAGATCCGCTACTGACCTGGATCTCTACTCTGCTCGAGGCCGCCCGCAAACTCGGACGAGATCCCAACCCCGGCTCTAAACTGGAAGGGTGGGTCAAAGATGCCGGCTTTAAAAATGTCGTGCATAAGCGGTACAGGATTCCCATCGGGCCCTGGGCTAAAGACCCGCTGCTGAAGGAAGTTGGTCTGCTAAACTATCTGCAAGTCAATGGAGGGCTCGAAGGCCTTACGTTGAGGCTCTACACTAGCGTTTTGAAATGGAGTGAGGAGGAGATCTTGGCCCTGTTGGCGAAGGTGCGGAAGGATTTGGTTAACCCCAGGATCCATGCCCTGTTCGATTTGTAAGTCTATCGGTTTTCTCCATCTTTGGGTTCACCAAACCACCGCGATGCTAATACCAATACCTCTAGTCATGTCGTTTACGCTCAGAAGTAAGGGCGGTCGTGTAAACCGCCGCCCAAATATGTTATGAAATAGGGTAATTAACCACTACAATTTTCTGCATTATGTCCTATGCCATTTTCTACGCGAAAATAGACCGCCCAGTTATAACTTATCATAAGGCATAAATGGTATCCTCGTGTCCTCTCACCCTCCCACCTTCGGACCCCTCTCCAGCCTAGATCCTTGCCGGTCGCCGGTGGTAGGTGCGGTACCGCCTTCCAACACCCCTCCGACGTCCGCAGTAGCCGCATGTAATGAAGGCAATGACGGCGTTGCAGATGGAGACGACGCCACTGATTATAGCGTGTAAAACAGCGCCGATGCTGCTGACGATACTGCTCAGCACGGCACCGATGGATTGGAGGACTGATTGAATCTGTGGGGGCGTAGATTAGCACGGAGCCACAGGACTTGCGTGAGGCACTCTGCGGAAAAGGTATAAAGAAGCTGAATATAATCACATTAATATAAACGTACGCAGGAAATGACAGCGCCCATTTTCGGTCTTTCTTGCGGACTCGAAGGTTCCAAGGGTTGTTGATATCAGGATTTCGCTCTAGAGGTTTTAGAGGTCGCGGAAACAATAGTAACAATTCAGCGTGCAATCAGTCGTGTTGAGGTGAAAACTGTTCGTAGAGAAATGCGTATTTCGGACGGGAAGACATCATTTTTTTTTTGTTGGCTCTGAAGACTGAAAATACTTTTATGCTCATCTAAGATCCAGGGACAGGATGTGTTCTATCGTGGCCTTGCATCATATTTACGTCAAGTACCTGTTCTTACATCTACAATGCGAACGTGTTGCGGCATCGCTAAGAGATCCTGAGTAAACGAATCCCTTTTAGCAAGGTAATGATGCATATAAAGTGTCGGAATACTTGCTTTGGCTTGGTTTTCTTGACGCGAATGACATCATAAATCCCACGCGCGCATGACGTCAATCACCTCCTGAGGGAAATGCAGTTCGTGCCTGCCTTAGGATAACAACTTGGTCACCTCGCGCAAGGACATGGCCAGGCTATACAAGCATCTCTTGCACCTCCCGAAATCCCCTGCGTCTTACTTACCGCCACTTCTCTGGCCCGGTCCCTGGAAACGAACGTGTACCTTGCGAGATCGCATGCTAGCTTGTTGAGACCGCCAACCGGTCCTACCGGTCGTCTTCCGATTGGTTGTGTCTCGCTCCAATCCTTTGACTCCTGTATCTTGGATCGCAAGGACACTTAGGTCGTGGTATTTCGGATGATTAAAGGGCTATATATACTACAGAGGGCGCAGTCGGAGGTTCTAGTATTGAGGGGCTATCCATCCTCAGTTGGCAGACCCCGTTAAATCGTTAGTTTCGCGTCCCTTGCAGGGACGCTAGCAAATCCCGAGAACACTGCTGTGTGCACGGGGCTATTTATGCTTAGTCCAAACACTGTCCAGGCCAGAGTTTCTACCGATTACATGGGACTGAAGGATAGCCTCAGTTGATATCTAGGTCCCACTAGACTACCTGAGGATACAACAACGTCATGAGACCTTTGGTTTCAGCAGTGAGTCTTGGTAGCAGTGGAGTACATAAGAGGTCTGAGAGGAACCCTCTTATTATTCACAATGCTATGTCTCTATAGACTATTTGCGATCGGGGTAAATCGTATTGTGCAGCTAATCGGTCTTGGCGTAGAAGATCCTTTTTGTGATTCCATATACACATATCAATTGATATATATGCCCAGATATGCCACGCCAAGGATTATCACTGCTGACTCTTCAGCCCCAGCGTCTCTTCAATGTATCGTTCGAGAGGCAACATACCAGTATAGGTAGCTGCTATCTTGTCGACCAGAAAGTCCGGGAGGTCGAGGCCTAATTGCTCGAGTCCCCTCTTTATAACATCCGAAGCCCGCTTTCTTTCTGCATCTGAAGTCTTCTCCTTGCTGGCGTCTCGAAGATGCTCGGGATTCGGGGCGCTCCCAGTCGACTCTGGGTGGCTGTTCGACATCGTGGGTTGCTCTATGGAGATAGTGTTATCAACGCGAAGTGTTGATAAACGACTGCAGTAAACACACATTAGCATGAATTCCTAGAGGCGTAAGAGACCTCGAGATTTGGTTCGGGGTCATGTCAAGATGAGGGACGGTGGGATAATCGAGAATACTCGCGGGATATAATGCTATTTCTGCGGCTGAAGAGACTTTAGGTATAGAGTATCCGCTGGAAGGGATGGGACGGAAGCAAAGCTTCCTTAATGGCGGCGTTGGTCTTGACGGAAGAGAGAGACGGCAAGATTATCGCTATTAGAAGATCGGGGAGGCTGATTACGAGACAAGACGAAAGACATTTCTATCCTGTAAGCTGGTGAATGATCCAGTATTTATACACCCGAAGAAACACACCAAATATTTACTATTGGGATTACTTGATGTTAACAGAACATGGAATTTACCAGATATGTGTGTACATGGATTGGACAGCTCGTACGAGCATTGTGGTAGAGAAATGAGACGGATCAACCTGCAGGGCACAAAGACTGAGAGGCCGAGCCGTCATGCGGGCTCACGAAACCGGCACATCGGTGCTATTATTCGACATTTCATTGGAGCTACCGTATCTTTTTATCAAATCATGCTTTCCTCGCTTTCCTCGCTGCCTTCTGTAGGTCTGTAGGTCCGGAAGTAGACCAGGAGCATCCGAAATGCATGTAAGGATTGGTCGAGGCCATGCGAGAAGGTGTCGACAGCAGTGCTGTATTGGGAAGAAGCTACTCAGAAGTCATTTGAATGGCAAAATAGGGGCAAGTGTTCCCGGATGGCGTAAGCGGGCGTTAACTGGGCCGAATCACGATTGAAATTTACAAGTAGGTAGGGGTACGAAACAGATTTCGGTACGGGACAGAGACGCAAAAATTGGCGCTGGAGTTCCCGGCCGCGAGCCGATCACAACTTCACAGCTGTAAGGTTCAGTCTTGGGTGCAGCCCAACTTTGAAGGTAATGACGGGAGGAACATTTGGTGATTGAAGGCATGGAAAGAAATGACAAGAGTTTCGCAAACCCTGTACGAACCCTCCGCTAGGCTGCCACCCAAAAGGCATAGCCCTCTTTAACCTTCGTTAAGATGTAGCTAGTACCTACCAGTTTTCAGCTGCCGGAACAGAGCATGGAAACTGGAATCATATCTGTTTCTTGAAGTGAGTTGAGACCTATCACTATAATTTCCTGCCTCGAAAAGCGTAAAAACTCCACCGAAAAACGGGCATTATCTAGTGCCAGGTAGAGCTTCTGTGTGACACTCGTGGGACTGACAGGGTGCGTTGTCAATATATGCATGCACGGCTCAATTTGTATCACACACACGCTCCATCAGTCCGGTCTGATTTGGCTTCACCGAAAAGAAGATTGCGTGTTGTACTTCCCTCACCCCCGACCTCCATTGTGACGCGCTGATCTACGCAAACGAGAGTCGTGTTTACTCGAGTGCAACCCGGCTTCTCGATCCAGGTAACGGAAATTGAACGAAGGGACTTCGATCAAGCAAGATCTCGCCTGCAAGCGGTGTCCCTGCAAACAACATTGATAGCGGTGACAAGAGTATTCCGAGGTCAAGGATGTGATTGGATATTGAGCCCTCAGTTCCCAAGAAAGACCAGAGTCTGTCCCATCCGGCAGCTGGAGGGCTGCCTTACGGAAGATACGAACCTCGGGCCGTTCCCAATCCTACAAAGTTTTGAATCCAAACGCCCTTTGGTTGGCGAGCCAGTGCCCTTGAACTCTCAGGGATGGATAGCGAATATTATGATAGATCACAGCTCGTAGAATTGAAACTCCCAGAGGCTCCAGGCCAAGTCCATGACCTCCAGAGAATGAATGTACCACGACTTGTTATCAAGTCCGGGCGTTGCAAGACATTATTATGTTTTTCCTTACGGCAGAAGTTGAAAAAGCCTGAATGTTGACGCGCACACCCTTGTCCGGGGAAGAGCCGGGTGAGCCCCTGCAGGCGCCATCCAGCAAGGCTGGAGAGACCTCGGCGCAGTTGGGAAAAGAACCACCGCCCAGCCCACAGAACAGAGTGGAAGACACCTGGGATTGCGTGCCCGAATAGTTTGACGTTCGTATGGACCGGAGGATCAAGTGATGGGACTCATTTCATTACGTCTCCATGTGTCGGTCGCTGCCCGTGTGTGCCTCGAGGTTGCCTAGCAAAAGCAAATATTGCCAAGACTTTATGGCGGGCGTCCGAGGGCGCCAATCAGCATGAGCGAGGCAACTCCGTACTCTTATGAAGACTGTTCTGACATTTCCAGGCTCGGGTCGATCCACATAACATGTCGCGTCGGGAGAGAGCCCTTAAGTTGATGCTTCTTCAGATAGATGGGTCAGGAATTCTAGTCTGGAGAAGCAGGATAAGACCTGATAGCTCGAATGAGAGCTAAACAGACGACTATACAAAGGTGTGCGATGCAGCTCTCGCAAAGGGATCAGACATCTTTGCCTGAAACCAGGGCTTGACCGGGGTTCTCTGCGAGGACTGTTTTGCAAGTAAAGATACTTCTAAAATTCAAGCCCTTCAAGGTCTATAAACTCATCCCTCCTCCTCGCACTAATTTTTTCTTCAAGAAAATACCGTTTATTTTACGTAAAATATTTATATTTAAAAATATATACAGGAATAAGTTTTTTTCCTAAGTTCAAATAATGAAAATTAATAAAATAAACTTAAAATCGTCTTTACTTCTTCACTTTTCCTGCTAGCAAGGCTGCACTCGATACCTTAGCTGATGTAGTACTATTGTAGAGGTACTTAAGAGGAGTAATGAGGGGTAATAGAATATCCACTTCGAGCCGCCCTCCTCATTCCGCCCCGCCCCAAAATCTCCACCGCCACTTCATCACATAAAATTTTCACAAGCCCATCGAATTTTCTCTCTCCTGCATTTCACTCTCGTCAGCGGAAAAAGGAAATATAGTACAAGGTGCAGCCTTTTCTTCGACTCGCAGCATCTGTAGGAATAAACTGTATCTAGCTCGAGGAAAGACTAGTTGTCACGATGAATCAGTATTATGGACCAGTGACTTGATGAAAAAATTTCAACTTGCCAGCCGTCCTTGTGTCTCTGACCCAGTTCGGGCCAGGCCCGGCGGCCGAGTTGAGTTCTTCGAGCAAGTTTCGTCATACAGTGCATTCTTATTACGATCCTAACACTGTCTTCGTAGGCCGTCAGGCAGGTTCAGCTGGCGTCAGGTGCCTATTATGAAGTAAGCAAGTAATTCATAAGATATTATATAAGAAGGGTGTATTCAAGTATAGGGGTGTATTAGTACTTGAATTAATTACTGGAGAATCTTGAAGGATGGACTAGATATATAGCGGAATCCGTAGTTTATATAGACCTCCCCTTCCAAGCTTCTCCTGAGCGATCGGAGCTGTTCAACGAGCGATCGGAGTGATCACAGAGGTGACCGCCCGTAATAGAATACCTAGAAGTGGCTGGCTTCGCCGCAATTGAGAGGGTTCTCAAGTGGATATGTTCCAGCATTACATAGCTAATTGTCACCCCTTGCAATTGGGCACCCGCGGGCGGCTGCCCGCGCCCTCCAGTTTCTACCGCCTGTCACCGCCTTTAGATTACATAAAGAGCAGCCCGTGACAATTTCGTAGGTACCTTATAGTTTTCTATAACTGACAATTATAGAAGTAAGTTTAATATACTTATTTTAAAATAGATTTTTAATAATAATATTAATATTTATATTAGATTTAAAATTTAAATAATTTTTAATAATTTTTTAAATTATAATAATTAAACTTTAAAAAGTAATAATTTTTTTATTTTTTAATATAATTATAAATATATATATATATAAATATTAAATAAATTATATATATAATTATAATTAATATTTTATAATAATATAATTAATATAAAATTTTAATTTATTTAATAAATTTATTAATTAAACTTTAATAATTATAATTATTATAAATTATAATAATTTAAAAAATTAAACTTTTAATTTAATTTAAAACAATAAAAATTTTAATATAATAAATTTTTTAAAATTATTTAATTATAATTAATAATTATAATATTATAAGAAGTAATTAGAATTAATTTTAACGCTAGATTTAAAGTTGATAAGAGATTATATACTTGTACAGAGCTGGAGATAGGATGCTGGCTGGCACTAGCTAGAACTCCCTGCTCCGCTTTGCTGGAGGCGGTGGTCGCAGGCGCAATAGCTGCTTCAGCAAGCCCGGCTCTGAGAAAGCTGCAGCCCCAGGTTCTCTCGGGAGCCTTCGTGAGCGAATGGTGCTCGCCCCATGTGAGCTCTGACAGCTGCGGGTCCTGCAGCTGTAGGTAAGGACGTCTTGTCTTGTGTGTCAAGTGTCCTGTATTAGACACTTACATGATTATCCGCCTCTCCCTATCCAGAGGTCTCCTTTTCACGTGTTCTACTATTATTCCCATTGATCAACAGTTCCGACAACTGTCCATTCCTGTACGGGGCCTTGCAGCAGCTTCTTGCAGGAATTGTGACACACCATTGACCACACCCTTTTCTTTTTCATTCATGTAATGAGCGGGTAGGCTGCACTTCTCTGTTTCAGTCGTGTTCACGGGATATTGATAAGAAGTGCGTATTCAAGTGTAGGGGTTTAGGTGTACTTGAATCGGCTGCCGAAGAGTCCGGAAGAACTAATTTATCTAGATACATCGGAAAGCACATAGTTTATACAGACACTTCTCCCATCCTTCAGTACGCGGTCGCTTCTTAGAGCGAGTGTTCGCTCGATTTCCTGAGCGGTGCCCAAAGCTTTAACTTGCCCTGAGACAGACTTGTGTGCTGCAAGAATCCCCTTTTGTCTCCGACCGTGCTCCGGCTGGGCTCCGCAGCCAAGCCATTCTGACAGCAAGTCCGTGCCACAGTGCGCTCTCGCTTGTACGTTGCAGGTGAATACTCGACCGGTACATTTAAATATCGAACCCGCCGTCGTACTTCGAGATTTTTAAAATTAGGGTCGAGGTACCTGTGCTGTTATGGCGCAAGCTCGGCTGTCGATTGTTAGTTATAGAAAGTACGGCGCCGCCTACTAGCGAGCCGCCGGTAAGAAGCACGACCTACATAAAGGATTACTACCCGCTACTACTATATCAAATCGGAAGGGGACTATACATCGTCTTTAATGATCATTTTCCCATAGCTACGTTGGCTCTCAACACGCCTTCCTGGTACAATAACTATGCTAATTTATGTATACAGTACAGTGGGCGTTCCGCGGAACTAGATAGAGAGACCTGCAAGTCATGACAGAACCACAGAGCTACACATTCGACCTCACTTACACGTATAAGATGGGGATGGTTCTCAGAGACACAGAGAGCAGGAGAACAGCTACAGAGGCATATACACAGATAGGAAGCACATTCGCGTTAAGGCGGTGTGACGGGGAAAAAGGTGACATCGGTGAAAAGGGGGACGTTCTCAAGATTCCGCGAGAATGGGGGCGGAAGAATATTGTTCCTTACCATGGGCCATGACCATGGTTATTTCTTTTCTTTTCTTTTCCTCCCTCTGGAGGGGGGACAAGTTCTTCAACAAGTTTCTCAAGTTCTTCAAGCATGACAGTCATTAGTTCTTCTTTTAATTGACTTCATTATTATCATTTCTCATGGATCATCTTGCGTGGTGACTCCGGACAGTTCTTCTATTGTTTTGTGTGTGTAAGTGTCCCCTATTTGACACTTTCATGATCTCTGGCTTCCCCCTATTTGGAAGCCTCCTATGGTTGCGATACGGCCCTATTCCCGTCGATCAACCATTCCGACGTCCCATTACCATTCCTGCGGGCGGAATTGCAGCAGCTTCTTGCAGGAACTATTCTTGGCCATTTGACCACTTCCTTCTTATTCTTCTTCTTCTTTCCTTGTTTCTTGTGGTGTGCGGGCAGGCTGCACTGCTCCGTCTCACTAGCATGATAGCTAACTCTTAGCTAACAGAATCAATTTAACGAGAACATTAAAAATTGGACGTAAGCCCTGTCCCGCTTCATTGAATAGGGAAAAAGAAAATAGTAACGAGAGCAGCAGTATTTCACCGGCGCCAAAGCTGTAATTGTTTTATAGCTAAAGGCCTGCCCAGGGTATGATACTCTACTCAAGCTTCTTAGATTACCTGTAAAGCGTTCTTTGAAGAAGGTATTCAAGTCGAGACTTCAGCCTAGAGAAGAAGCCGCTGAACCTGTTACTTTATTCTCTTAAATACTTCTATCATTTAAGGTTTTCATTTTCCGAAGCCTCCGCGACCAAGCTCGGCACTTTAGCCTCTCACTCCCCCTTGGGCTCCATGAGATGTGTTATAGGGCTCTATGTGTGCGGCTCTAGAGGCAGGGGAGCTGTCATCCTTGGAGAGATTCCTTACAGAAGCGCCCACCTACTCTACTCCTATATCTTTTCACAGTGTCAAGCGAATAGAGCTGAGCCCCACCATTGATATATTTAGAGCTGGCTATGGAATAAATAGACTTCGTTCTAACAAATCGTTCCAACAAATTATTCAACAAATTTGTCACGCAAAAGGAACTGCCAGCTGCAACACTCACAAGTTAACAGCTGGCAGACCTGGCCATAGAAGAACTGGCTCCGCCAGTTCTGGCATGGGTAGAACCCAAGGTATACGAAGTGGCTCTACTACTTCCTCTACATACTAGATAGATCAGAGAGGCAATCTATTCTATCTTCACATCTCTTTCGTACACTTCTTACAGTGACACGACTGCCGCCGTCACAAGTGACGACGTGACCCTTAGCATTCAGCCAGCACTCCCACGGACTTCTGGCGTAACAAAATTGTTCTAACAAATCGTTCCAACCAATCGTTCCAACAACTCACTCGATATAGCTTTCCTACAAGCTGCCATCCTAATACATCCTGACACATCACGCACTCCGAAATGGGAAATGCATCAAGTAAACGAGGCTCATCAGAGCCTTTTAAATAACTACGCCATTGAATATACCAGGTACTATCAAAGTCGTAGTCTATGGTGCTAGCGTTGCGAAGCGCCGATTCTTAAACCCGATCCTGAAGTGCCTGAGGATGTCTAGCATCATTCTATATTATTAGACTGTGATGCGACGACGGATCACACAAGGATAGTTCCTGTAGATGAGAATAGTAGGAAGCTTAGGGCATTTAAGTAAAAGAAAAGGGGTTTCAACTTTGGACGATTATTATTTCCTTTACTTGGGAGAAATTTTATTCATCTGCTATTTATTTTAATGATATGCTTCTTGCCCTTCTCCATTTGTTCCTGCAGCCTGTAATCCCCCTAGTCTATGATACTGTGCGATGCAGAATCCTATTGATACGGATCAGTACAGGCCGACCAAAATACTGGGTATATGAAAAAGCAATGGCCAATGATCTCAAGTAGTCTTTGCAAGAAGCTGCTGCAATGCCTCTGAAGATACTGACAGATGTCGAACTGGTCGATTAGTCGGGCAGCAAGTACGGTTGTGACGATTACATGATCTACAAGACGATTATTACTGGTGAGATCAACCCTGCACATGATAGCTTGAGCCATTTGGGCACCGACGGGGAATGAATATTGAATATACAACTCGAAGAATAAGGATAGATACGCTCATAGCGGAAAATAGCATCTCCTGGCTAATTTTCCAACAACACATCAATACTCTGCTCCGTTAGGATACGACCCGCCCACCGTGATGACCTCCTTATACAGTCAGGCCTTCTTTCCATGGGAAAATTTGACTTCAGCCAGATTTCGATTTTCAGAAGTTCGAGACCTCGAGAACATATAAGGACGCACGATATGCATCGGTCTATTTGCAAATAACTCCTCGGGAGATATACGTGTTAGGTGTTCGGGAAGTGAGTTGGATATGTGGGAGAAAGGGAAAGCATCACAATCTCGTCACTAGCGCATGTGTCCAGCGACGGTCCTTACGCCGGGCGAATGTAGCCACAAGAAGACATTTAGTCCAACAGTGGGGGCACAATTATGGAGCCCAGCAGGCATTCGGAGGAGCCCGAAAGAGTGCCGTAAGAATCAATGATCGTCGGGAAAGCACGCAGTCATCCACACAAACCCACTAAGAAACACATACGGTGCTTCACATCGGGAGTCGTTGCCGAGGAAAAAGTCCGTAACTGCCGGAACGCCTCCTAGATCCGGGGACACGACCCAGATCCGTTCCTCGTTCTCCGGCTTGTTGCAAGTGCAGGCCAGCCGAGTTGGAATGGATCCATGGAGTTCCGGCCTGGGCGTGTCTACGGAACGAAAGACGTCCCGAATATGCCATTTCGCATTTTGTCCTGGTATCGGGATGTAGAGAAATCCATAGCCTTAACTGAAGAAAGTGCTTCTCACCCAAGCTAGGAGGGCATCGGAAGCCGAGACGAGTGATTCCTAGCGTTGCCGCAGAAGCCCCTAGTCAGTGGCCCCCTTCGAGTTCCCTTCGTCCGCACCGTAATCCCTGGCTTATATCAAGCACTCTCGCTGCTTTAGAATTCAGCACCATCTCCCAAACACGAGTCAAAACCCCTTTGCAGAGAAGTCAGTTGAGCTAGGTACTTCCTAGCAGAAGAAGAAGGTTCTGGAAAGTCAGCTTGAAGCTGCAAGGCCAACTAAACGTTTATTTAAGTCTAAATTCGAAGTTTGCAAAAATTGAGGAACATCCAGAGGGCCTAAATGGAAGTCGAAGGGGTAAATAATGATATCAACGGGTCCAACGATGTCGAAAGTACTAGTGAGACAGGTTCGTGTATTATGGTAGCTTGAAAGTGGATTGAAATAGGTGTTCTTGGTATTGTGGGTAGATTCGCGAGTTGCTCAACATATGGAGTCGGAATGTGACGACGACTGTCCGAGTAAGCGGAGAATCTATACGATCGCTCGGCCGGCAAGTCAAACCCCCACCCAAGGAAGGGCTACTCGTATACTGGATTTCTCTGAAAGGAAAACCTCGCCCCGAGGCCATGCTCAACCGACTTAGTTGGAGATGAAGCAGGAAACAAAAGTGAATAATGGGGAAGCTATTATTATCATAAACAAGACCTCAATTTGCTTTCGATCGGCCAAAGGCGAGTTTCATTCACCGAATCTCCAGCCTATCTATACCACATTTTCCAGTCAGATCTTCCAGCATCTCAGTCTTCTCCAGCAAGTAGCCCATACAAATGCAATCCACATACTCGTACCACCTCTCCTGATCAACTCTCTTCTCCCTCAGCAGACTCAAAAATGGCGCTCCACTGATGAATGCCACCACCAACCCTTCTTCCGCCTCGTCCTTATTGGTGAGACCAAAATGACCCCTTTCCGTGTATACCAAGTCCCTCTCGTATCGCAGCTGGCTCTCCATCCTCTGGCAAATTGCGAGATCAAAGTCACCACCCCATGCCCGTGACCGGGACTCCCACGCTGCTACTAGGCTTTTCAAACTCTCCGGGGGCTCTTTGGAGGACTCTGGTGTGTTTTCGTCTTTGGAAAGTCTCCATGCGAGGTAAGCTGCCATCTCAGCATCATTTTCGGGCGAAGTACCATACGAGTTAAAAATCATGCTCAGAATGGCCTGTCCATTCGTCTTGCTGGATGATGGTGGGTCACGTTCACTCGACCTGGATGATCCTCCTCCTCTGCCAGTTCTTTTCTGAAACCGAACAGACTTCTTGGCCTTGCTACTGCCGCTCTTTGAGATCCTTTTCCTACCCTTGATCATCCTCTCCTTTTGTTCCTGTTCTTCGCTATTACCGTCTGGAAACGGGTCATAAATACTCCGCCCGAACCTAGCAAGCGCTTGAACAGTTGGAATGACGATATCGTAAACGTCTGTCTCTTTGGTAATGGCCACTTTGAAGGCCACTCTATCCAGGATGCATCCGTCGATGTGAAGAGCGACCGGCGTCGTCGTCGGACGACCCGCAATCAACTGCGAAAATTCCGGTGTTAACAAAGCGAAAGCATCTTGATCATGTTCCAAATCGCCCCATCGCTTCGTGAAGTTGGGCACCCACGTCGGCAGGTTCGGAATCTCCTTGGTGCTATGGCGGCTGCCCTGCGTCCATATATGCACGCTCTGATACCTGTCGATGAAGTACCTCGCCGCATCGACGTACACTTGCTGAACCGTCAGGCTGTAGTCGGCGACGGGCCGCTTGATCGACGGCGTCTCCACAACCGACGCCAGCCTCAACGTCGCGAATATCTTGTCTCTTGCGTCGCTCGCCTCAAACACGCTCATCGAGGAGCTTGTCTGGAATAAATCTACCTCGCCGTCCTGGGCGAACAAATCGTCGATACGGACAATCTCGTAAAAGGTAGGGTTGTTCGCGGCCGAGCACGCTCTGTATCCTAGAAGGCCTGCCTTGAACGTTTCCCACGGGCACTCATGGCTGCCGCACATCACGATTCCTCTCGAGTTGGCGAGGATGATTTCTTGAAATATCCACGCTCGCGTGAAGTACTTTACCCAGAATAATCGATGGAGGCCCGCGATGGCATCCTCATCCGCCATCACCCCACGGGCCAACTCTTGAGCATCCGCCCTCTCCTCGAGCGAAAACTGCTCAAAGGAAGATCCGCCAGGATCTTTACGAAGCATTGCGTAGACTTGAGCGAGAACGGGAATATGAGTAAAGGCGGAGGCCATGGAATCATCGTCTCCTCCTTCTTCTTTTTCTTCCCCAACCCACATGAGGACCGCTTTTGCTTTTCGATAGATGTCGGTCATCATTGCCACTTGCTGCGTGCGCTCCAGGCTATCTTCTTGATTGATGCAGACAGCATCAATCCAGAGAGTCCTCCTCCCGGACTCCAACCGAAGCCTCTCCAAGGCTGCTTTGCAGTTCGGCGTTATTAGGAGCCTGTCCTTACCACACTGGACGGGAACTGTCCCGATTTTCTCCCGCCACTCGTACGACAGGGCTTCGAACGACGGTCTTTTGTCGCTGTAGAGGTCGATCTCGGTGAGCTCAAAAGAGATGATGTCACCTCTTTTGCCGGGGCTAAGCTCGAGGACGCGAATATGCCCCTCCCTTCCCCGCCCGCTTAGGGGTTGATATTGATACCGCTTTCGCTGAACTAGCGTTTCTTGTTCCATTTTTCTCATCGCCCTCTCGTTCACTTGCCTCAGGGTTACCGCCTGGCAAAGCAACTTCACAATGGATTCGTGGCCGTGTTCCTTGGCGTGAGATAAGGGGGTTCGGCCATCGTCGTCTGTGAGGTTAACATCGGCACCCGCCTCTATTAATATCTTCGCTACCATGCTGAAACCGTTCTGTGCGGCGAGAATAAGCGGTGTCTCCCTATTGTCGGAAAAGTGATTCAGATCTGCACCGTGGTCAATCAGTAGCTCGACGATGCTTTCAGCCCCGATCACGGCTGCTATGCACAGGGGCGAACAATTGGAAGTAGACTCTGGCCTCATTCGAGCTCCCTTTCCCAGAAGAAAGCGTACGAGGTCCCTATCGCCATTACGGCAAGCCTGAGTAAGAGGGGTATAGCCGAAATAATCCCCAGATTCGACATTGGCTCCTTTCCGAATCAGAATTTCGACCACCCCCTTGTGTCGATTCCTTGCGGCGTGTAGCAGTGGCGTTATTGAGTGTTCATCTTTGATTTCCTTCTTTGCTCCTAGCTTGAGAAGGAGTTCCACAACGTCCTCGTGCCCATACTCGGCCGCGTAAGACAGCGGCGTTCGATTGGAATTGTCCACTTGGTTGAGCTTTGCCCCATGCTCGTACAGCAACCTCACAGCCGACGTATGACCGTAGCCTGCGGCGAAGGACGTGGCTGTTCCTCCGGAATTTTTTGAGCGTCTATTCACATCGGCCCCTTCTTTAATAAGCGTGGTGATGGCGAGGGTTTGCCCAGCTATCGCAGCGCGGACTAGCGGCGTGCCACCATCGGCGTCTTCTTCTTTAGTCCCGTCGACATTGGCTCCTGCTCTGATTAGACGGCGAATCTCTGCGACCCGGCCAGCTGCCGCTGCTTCCGATAGATCCTTTGCGTTTTTGGCACGTCTGTTCGATTCGGAGTCGAGAGCGCTGTGATGTTGCAGCAGATTCGCAAGTTCGTCGTGACCCTGGGCTTTCGCAACGGACAGCGCTGTACGTCCGTTCGGATCCTTGAAATCGACCTCGGCACCAGCCTTAATTAGCAGATCGGCAATACGAAGATAACCGCCAGCGGCGGCGAAGAGCAGCGCGGTTCTGCCGTATTTGACGGTCGTGTTCGGATCGCCTCCTTTCTTCAACAAAAGCTCTACGATGCCCGCATGTCCCTTCTGGGACGCTGTTGACAGCGGTGTTTGGCCGTCAAAATCGGCCGAGTCCACGGGAGCCCCCTTGCTGAGGAGCCTCCGTACCACCTTTTCATGTCCATACCGCGACGCCCACCAAAGCGCCGACTGCCCATTCATATCTGTCAAGTCCAAGTCGGCTTCGTTCTCGATCAATAGATCCAGCACAGACTCGTGGCCGTTCTCTGCAGATACGCATATGGCTCTTCGTCCATCCAAATCCATCGCGTTGACGTCAATACCGTCGTTCTTGATGAATCGCGATACCTGGACACAATTGCCCTTTTCGGCGGCAGACACAAACATGGCCACCGTCTGCGATGCCGATCGATCAGACGCCTTCTTGCTCACCGGTGTCCTGTTCTTCAGCATCTTGGCTATGGCGATGTGTCCCTGTTCTTGGGCAACCGATTCGGGTCGACGTCCGTCGAGTGTCTCGGCGACCGGATCGGCACCGTGATCTAGCAAAGCCTCCACGACAGATTCCACGCCTTGAAATGCGGCATAATGTAGCGGCGTCCAGCCTTCTTGAGCCGTCGTAGATACGTCGGCACCGCACTCAAGCAGCAGCAGAACCATATCTACGAGTCCCAAGCCGGCCGCTCTACTCAGCGCCGTCTGACCCGCCAAAGTCTCCGCCTCGATATCGAGGCCGCGTTTCAGCAGGAACCGGACGAGCGGCTTGTCCTTCGCAGCCGTCGCGTAGTGAAGTGCGGTGAAATTATTCATCCCTTTCATCTTGAGATCAGCCCCGTGGTCTGCTAAAAGGCGAACGGACGCCAGCTTTCCTCTTTGGGCGGCGACGAGGAGCGCCGTAGCCTTCTTGGAGTTGATGGCGTCTATATCTGCGCCATTTTCTATCAGGAACTGCATGGTCTCTTCGTGCTCTTGAGAAGCGGCGTGGTGGAGAGGTCGGTTTCCCGCGTCATTGATTGTGTTTGGGCTGGCCTGGTTGTTCCAGAGTAGACGCACAATCTCCGTGTGTCCGGAATGAGAAGCAGAAGCCAGCGGGGTATACCCCTTGTTGTCCTTTTGCTCTACATCGACACCCCGACGCAGGAGAACTTCAACCACGGACAAACTGTTGAACTGCACGGCGCGATGTAGCACCGTGTGTCTTTTGTTGTCTTTCGCTGCGATATCAGCTCCAAGACTTGCGAGATACTCCCTAGGGGAACCAGTGGTCCCTACGTCAGTAACCCTCCTTTTCTTAACATCAACACTGCATAGAAAATGTGATGGGATCTCCTAGCTTTGGGGGCACTAGCTGCACGCATGCGGCGTGCGTCAGACCTGGAGATAGAGACTGAATCATCATAGCACACCTCTTTAACCCTGCCCTTGATGTATTGGTGAGATACGAAAGTAGCACTTACGCTATCTCAGCTTTGTTGTGTTGTGCTGCTGCATGCAGAGACGTAGAGCCGCTTTTACTCTCCTCTGCGATATCAGAGCCTAACTCAACTAGGAGCTGTACTGTCTCAACGTTGGCCCAACCGCTTGCATATTGTATGGCCGTAAATCCAGAGTCATCCTCCTCATGAATATCGGCACCGAGGTCCCGCAACAGCTGAATGACCTCGTTGAAACCATGGTTCGCCGCCGAGTGCAGAGGAGTGCTCCCCAGGTTATCCCGCCACGACAAATTCGAGCCTAGACCATTAACTAGAAGGCGAACCGCTTCGCAACTTCTGCCCATGACGGCATAGTGAAGCGCCGTACGACCCAGATCGCACTTCCCCGCCACGTTCGCCTTTGCTGCACCCAGAACCCCCAGCACATCGCAGGCCCCAGCGAGTGCTGCGGAATGAAGTGCCGTCCCGCCGTTCGCGTCCTTGGAATCCACATCGGCGCCTTCCCTGAGGAGCAGCCGCACTAATTCTACATTGGCGTCCGTTCTTGCTGCCCATCGAAGCGCCTCACCTCTGCTGAACTCTACGCTGCTGGGGTTAAATCCCTTGTCGAGCAAAAGCTTAACGGCTCCCGGCGAGGGAGGAAGCGTATCGGACATGGAGGTGGCTGAATCTGTTTAGCGCCCTTCTCTTTCAGTCCCGTTTTGGATTGTAGACAGCCGCATTTGTAGGGTGTGAAGCGGGGAAGATGATTTCAGCCCTACAATAAATAATATACATAAACTAATATTCTAATATTTACATATTTCAAAAATTATTTTTATAAATACTTATATTTCTATTTTCAAAAAATACAATATTTAATAAAAAAAATAAATTATCAACTTAAATTTAAGAAAAAAAATAATATAATAAAATTAAATAATACTACACTAGAGTAAAAGTATAAGCCAGTTTTGGTGGTGTTTGTGACGACCTGGCCGTGGCCTGGGCAGCCCCAAAAGGCGGTGAGACGCGGCAGGAAGAGAAGTCACGTCAGGAAGGATGCTTAGTCAGGCAGTCGGACGGAACCCAAGTCCGACTGATCGGCCGAGGAAGGGTTCGACGGGACGATCGTGGTCGTGATCGACCGACCTGTCGACTACAGGTCGTACCGACAAAAGAAGAGGAGGAAGAAGAAACGCCTATATAAGCTATGAACTCCTCCACGTATCTAGTTTGTTCTTCTAGCCTCTTCAGTAGTCAATTCAAGTACAACTACACCCCCACACTTGAATACGCACTTACCAATATCTTGTGAATACTGCTTGACTGCCTCACTTACTTCATAATAGGCGCCTGCGACCCCAAAACTAGTTGTATCCACCTCATACCGTCAACGGGCTAGCGTTAGGATCGTAACACGAGAGGCATATAAAGAAATAAGACCTCTCTTAATTGTATGTGGGCCCCTTCTCCCCCACTTTAGAGTACTATATAAAAGAAACAGCTCCTTTATCCTTCGTAAACATGTAGCTAGTACCTCTACTAGGTTTTAGCTCCTAGTACAGAGTATGTAAACAAACTGGGATTAAACAAGCTTCTACAAATTCGTTAGGGCTTAGGACTCTCTCTTGGTATCTTGAATTGTATCATGGCACTTTTCCGAAAGACAGATTTTTTTCTTCCAGGAGCAGGGAGAGTGTCTGTGTGATGCTCGTCTTATGGGACATCTCCAGGGTGCGTTTGTAATGTTCTTTTCCTTCTCCTTCCTTCTCCTTCCTCCTTCTTTTCTCTCTCCTCTCCCAAGGCTACGAGAATCCATTCGGGGATAGGAGGATGTCATGCTTTTCCTAAGTGAATCTTCGAGCTGACATGCATATATGGCTCCTTGTCTCAATTTTAATACTAACTACCTACTCATGGAAATGAAGAGTCCTCTTTTCTCGGGCGCAACTTGACTTCTCAAAGCAGGTAATGTAAATTCAAGTTTCTTTTAAACTCAAGGAAGGGGCCGAGATAAAGTAAGGTCTCTGCTCTAAAACGGATCCCTGTAAACAGCCTTGAAAGTAGCTCTCCATAGTCTAGTTTGTGGTATGATTAAGACCCGAGATTCTGAGACGGGCAGAACCAGCTAGTAGTTGGAGGGCTGCTGCCTACACGAACCTCGGGTTATTGCCAATCCGACTCAGGATTGATGCCGACCAGCCTGTACCTGGCAAATCGGCGGCCTAAAATTCCAACAAATCAGAGCCTTAAGCTCTTAGCGTTAACAACTCTAGGCTAAGCTTATGTCTCCGATGCAGGCTAATAAACACAATGGCTTCCGACTAGAGGGCTATTATTTCTTCGTGCCTCTGGCGTAGAGGAACGTAGCAATGGGCCGAAGATTAGATCAACGACAAAGGCCAAGGAAAGGAGAAGCGGTATGCTACCTCGGCGCCACCGTCATCTCATCTCGGTTTGTAGTTGGAGTCAACGAGGATTACGATTTTGTACAAATACGTACAGGCAAGAGCCTCTCCATATTTTGAAGAAGCCCTTTCGATGTCGCTCGACAAATCCCGGGAGCAGGCGAGCCTCGCCTCCTATCGCTACCCTTTGAATGGGGAGCCTCCATGAATTTGACTACTTTACTTCTGATCCGGATGCTAAAGTCCTCCTGGCAATCCCTCTGCGTTACGGAATGCTCCTAACCCTTTGTAGTCTGAAATTTGGTTCCTTCAGATCAATAGCCATTCCGTTCTGGAAAGGAAAAGAGGCTACTGTCAATATCCTTGTGTTATTGTCTTTAAAGGCTCAACCATTAGAGTTTTCTCATTCTATAGAAACCTACCCTCTAGAGATGTAGCCTTATAAGTACCAATGAAAAGGACTTAACAGGCATAGGTTCTATTCTCTCATTTCATAAATCGGCCCAGCAATGAATACCATACGACTCGTACTTGCCTCCGGCCACGCATAGAGCCCAACACAATTGTCGTACCCCTTTGGCACGTACTTGAGAGTCGTATCTATCGGGAGGCCATCGATACGATTGTCATCTGTCGGACCATCATCTTCGAGATGGAAGACAGTGTGCTTCGCATGCCGGCCAGGCGGTGGGCCAGGGACCTGTATATCTCGGCCGTGGTTCGTTCGGAACTGATAGCAAATATTACCGTTAGTTCAGTCAAGGAAGAGCGATAGTGGGTGCTGCCAGCGGCTTCGCATCTTTGCCACGTGGACGGCGAGCTAGACGGGCATTTACCTTTACACCACACCTCGTAATGTCGAAGAAACCACCGCTCGGTGGGTGCTCCTCTTCTGCTCTGTCGTACTCGTAGCATAGAATGACGTGCGTCAGACGCTCTCCGTCACTTAATCTAACGGTGTACGGCTCGCCGAGACACTTCCCAAGACTCCTTTGAATGCCGCCTTGATAGCAGAAGCGGATCCCGCCAATTTCGTCAGTACGAAACTCTTTGAGATAGAATTCGAGTGCCTGCAGTTTGACGGTGGCACCGCGTAATCCCGTCTCCTGCCAGAAAAACTTGCGCACCGGTCCACTGTCTCGGACTTTGCCGCTCCATGGGCTCTGACAGTAAAGTTGAGAGGATGCGTAGCGGATGCTGAACCAGTCAGATCTTGCTGTGAAACCCCAAACCAAGGCACCCTATAGGAGGGGTTAGCGCTTTTTTCTTTTTTTCTTTTTCTCTTCCTTCCGTTTCTTTCTCCGTTCTCGAAAGAAATCGGAGAAGGAAGGGATCTTGTTTACAAACTTACAAATTTGTGCTTCGGGCTACTCCACGCGGGTAATACGGTGGTGACAGGTAGATTAGACTGGGCAGCGAACACCGTTTTAGTCTGTCCAAAGGTAGTTGTGATGCTAAATCCCGGATATCGGCGCTGTTCAGGGTGGTTTGCGGCGTTGAGATAGATTTGAAGCTCCGCAATCTCCTCGCCGAGCTCGAGATCTAACGAATCGCATTCTTCGATCCATTGGCCTAGGATCACTGGGCTCCGGCCGTAAAAGTCGAAGCGAAGACCAGACACACAGTCGGGCCCGCGCAGGTCCCGAGTGGCTACCGTCCCCCGGGAGAAGCGAATGCGCTTGATGTCCTCTAAGGGCTCTAAGACGCTGTAGAATGCACTGGCATCGTGCTCGTCGAAATTGTTACCTCGGGGGCGGCCTCCTTCGCGGCCCGCGAGCTCGAAGGGATGCTCTCGGCGTAGAACGATTTCGGCGACTAACTTGGGGCGTGGTTCGGCTTTGATGCGCTGCGAGAGGATGCTGAGGCACTTCATCGCACCAGGATATTCCTATAGGGAGATGGAAAACGGATTAGGTGTTTATCAGACACGGTCTTAAGAATTGGAAAAACAAACACTCACAGACATCTCTACGACGATTCCCGTAATGAGCTCCCCCCTCGGGGCTCGGAGAACCTTGGGCAGGCCACGGTGAGATTGGCAATCCCAGACCGCAACCGTCTGGAACAGCGTGTGACGCCCGAAGTTGGTCACGACACGGACTCCGCTCACAGTGCGGCTCGAAGAGCCTGCTTCAACATTTATCAACGCTCGTATCTCTACGATGCGCTCGCCATTTTTTCCGTCAATTAAAAAAGATTGTTCCGCCGGCGGTGTGTCCGCGAGGCGGGTACAGCTCGTATGCCAGAAGGATCTATCTCCGAGGCAGGATCCGTCGTCGTAGTAGAAACAGAGGCCTCGTAGGTAGCTCACGGCATGACTAAGGAGGCAGTGCCTCCAAAAGAGCGGTCCACCGAAGGCGGTGATTCGGTTTAACTTGGGGAGCAGAGAACCGTCGTGCCCGCCGAAGAGAAGAGTGCGGTAGAAGGGGGAGGTGGTGCATTTTCGGGGACGTTGTGGCTGCCGGCCGGCTTGGGTCCATCGTACGGTGCGTGGCGGTGAGTGGGGATACCACAGCGGCACGGGATGCCGGCGGATATCGGGATTTGACGAGCTGGGAAGAGGTGCCGCGTTGGGACTGCGCGGACACTCGAGAACACGTACGGATATGCAGCGGCAAATCTACCGTAGTCGTTAGGAATTACTTCCGCGAAAAGCTGCGCAGGTTAAGTTTTAAAAAAAAAAATCCTTAGCTCACATCAAAAGCCAGGCCTAGGCCAGAAATCTTATTCCCTGGTCCAGGATTCAACACTGCCACACCGACTTCTGAATCTGAGACATCACAGAGACCAAGAGAGTGGTTTGTTAGTTCACGCTCGTCGCCGTCTTTCCCAACGGTGGTAAAAACTAGGCCGACCACACCATCTACTCTGCTGTAGACATGTAATTCTAAGATCTCGTCTCCGGCAGCAAACTGGGTCCTGTCAAAGGAATCGGTTGTGTAGACTCCCGCCCGTGTGACATTGGCATCATCGCTAGAGCCATACTTCACAGTAAACCCCGAGATGTACCTAAACCCATCAAATGTGATCAGCGATACCGTAAGCTCGATTCCCCTCTTGCTCATATGCTTAGCCAAGTGGAAGAGGCCCCATTGATATACGTTAAACTGGAAGGGCGGCAATCTCTCCAAACTTTCCGGTCGTCGCGTCCAGTGAATTCTCACCACCGGTCCGTTGCCGTGCCGCTTGGGATCCACGATGGAGCCGGGAGGATCCCCAGAGGAAGCAGCGCACCAGCTCGTTTCAGGCATCCTCAACAGGGAGAGCAGTGGATCGGCTATGCTTGCGAGCACGTTGCGTATGTGGCGCCGGTGCAATATCACGAGGGTGTCGGGTCCGCAGATGGCCTCGCCCCACTGGAAGAACTGACGCTTGGACATGCGGGCTACCGCGTAAAACACGCGCCAATTGCGAATGGGCGGTAGTGATAGCCTCTCGAGCTCCGGACATCCAGCGAAGCAGAAGCTCATCTCGTAGCGGAAGTCGACCCAGAAGCGGCTCGCCCAAAACGCCTGCGGGAGCTGTGTGGGTTGGAGTTGAGCAGCCACGCTACGGGAGGCAAGACGTAGCTTGGCGAGGCTCAACGTCGAAACATGGTTGGCGAGATGGTACAGGATATCCTGGGACAATCGGGAAAAGCAATCGGTTGCACGAGCCTCTTCCAGACGATACACGTCCGAGATGAGTCCCGCGGGGCTCTCGTAAAATATAGCGCTCACCTTCTCGCTTATGCGCGTGTTGCTCAGCACGTATTTGTCGACATCTCGTATCCACTTGAAGGATACCGGATCAGACCTAAGATGCGCCAAAGACCTAGCGAGATCAGAATCCTCCCATAGGAAAAACCGACGCCTGTCCGTGAGAAAGCGCTTCGCGTCACCATACCCGTGCCTTGGCATCATTTTCCCGGCCGCATCGCTCGTGGTGCACCGGAAGATATGAAACAAGGGAGCCGCGAGCTTCTCGAGCCTCATGGGCGGCAGGTGGAAAAGAAGCATCTTGAAGCAGGCTTCGTGAAAGGGGTAGGCCCAGAAGATGGGATGTGTGTCGGATAGGTCGAATGAAATTTCAGAGTCTGGGTACCGGTAGTGCCTGTAGGGGTTCGTGTTGGCGACAAGTGTAGTGTCGTAGAGTAGGCCGATACCGGTAAGAATTGGGCCCTGGGCCCGGCCGAGTGAGGTAACTGCTCGTTTTTAACTGTGAGCATACATTTCCCCTTCCTCGCGGAAATCACAGTTTAATCGTTGAGGTGCTATCGCGGGTTTGACGTACCTGCTCGGATTTCCTGATCCCACTCCGCACGTGCGACAGGAGGATCCCGCCAGGGTTCGGAGGGCATAAGCGGCCCTCCGCATAAGGTGCATATGTACATAATGAGGACGATTTTTCTTCTTCTCCCTCTTCTTCTTTCCCTTGGTTGTCTAGCCCTTTATCAGGCCGGAGGATGGAGAAAGGCGGACACCAGAGGTAATCTCGAAAGGGTCAGTGTGAGGCGGCACTGACGGCCTGTTATTAGACCGCTGCTTATGCGATGTTGTCGTTGTATCAACTGTGTTTCCACTTTTGGGGTCCACACTCGCAACGGGAGCTAGAACGAAACGGTGCAGCCTGGAAAGCGGTTGCCTGCGTTGCCTGCGTCGCCTGCGTCTCCTAGCTGCTGTTTCGGCGCACTGCTTTCTCTCTCTGGAGGATTTTCCCGAGAAGCCCGCACTAGGAAGGTTGATCACGGAATTATCTTTACAGGACTGGAAGCCTATGAGTCTCAATGAGAGGGGTGATCGGAAATGATCGCAAACGCAGACAGAATATAGAAGTTTCAAATTGGCAGTTACGTACACTATACTAAATAAAAGAATAAATATCCCACCTATTCAAACCAAGCAGAATACTCCTCGACCTCAGATCTAACCGCGAACACATTCGCCTGTGGCTCCTTAGTCGGGATTAGAGCCTACGCGTCATGTTTACTTTCCTCCACAGATCTTGGATGCGCTGGAGTAGCGGCTGGACGATTTCTAGAGTCTCTTGATTCGGCTGCCCGCAAAAGTAGAGGTCCTGTAATAATTCTATACCGTGGCCTCACTGTAGACACACTCCGCTCTATGTAGTATCTCCAAAATTGACAAAGTGAAGAGGCACTATAAGACACAGCTTATTATTAATAAAATAGATCAGTCCAGCATGACGCGTCGAAAAGGGACAAGTAGTAGCTCATAGTCTAAAACAATTCTTGTTTGAAGTTTCTGTAAAACCCCTGCGGGAATTGACCGATGCTGTCGGTAAGCGAAAGGAACTAATAACCTACATAAACCAACACTATCAGAATTGACTACGGCACAACTGGCCGGTCATGGAAGTTCCCGCAATGATAGAACCCATCTACCAGGACAGACAGGCATATTAGAAGTGGTCCGGACGCTTCCCCAACTTGTAGAAAGAGGGAAGATCCGTCCTTCTACCACAGCCACTAAACACTTCATCTTCCCCGGAGTCTTTGCCGCCCTCTTCCAATACGACAGGCTCCTAGTGACATAAGTCTAGAGTTCGTGCAGTTCCAGAGTTTTGGCTCCGACATAGAAGTGTGCTCTTGGGACAAAACCATTCGGGTGAGCTACGATTACGCCATACATTAATGGTCTGCATATTTCCATGACCCTCGGGGAGAGGGTCGGCGAGGCAAGGTGGCAAGAGAAGACCATTGGGAAGTCATAGGAGGGATGCGTACACTCTAGAATTCCTCGAGTTGTACACAACTGTATTGTAAACAACAGGACGTTGAATACCAGCGCCGCGGATGGGACGAAGGATTTGAACCAGGGCTAGGGTTATGGAAATGGGCCCGGAGTCTGAAGTTTCACACAGAGTGCGAGGAGGTCGGCCGTCTCATATGAACGAGTATGCCTTTGACCGTCGTTTGACAAGTACAGAAAACTTGCAAGCTACATACTCAGCAACCGCTTCTTGCCATCGCATCGGCCTTCCTGCGTCCGGCGTGGGGCTGGAGCTACTTGTTCTATGCTCGCTGTCCTTGGCCTTGGTGGGACGCCCCGGCTCGGGGATTTACAGTCAGGGAGACTTGATCAGAGAGAACTTTGGCTTCGTACTGTCGGCAGGGAGAGCTCAACATATAGATCTAGAACCAAAAAAAGAAAAAAAAAAAAAAGAATCAATCTCGATTCATCCAGCTAAGGAAGGTTCTCAGCCTGTACAGGACAGGGGAAAAACTGTAGGGGATACAGTTTTTCCCTCCAAGTAACTCCAGCTCACTGGCCTAGCCCTCGCCGTCAACTTCACCCAACGGAATCAGGTGCAGAGCAGGGGAAGCCAGGTTTACCAAAGAACGAAGAGGGGGCTATAGGGCTGGCGATGAAGAAGATTCTATTCAATGAATAACGGATTTCGGCTATGCTGTGACGCCGATTAAACGTTGAGTTCTGCGGTAGTAGCGCCCTTAATACGGCTCTGCTTTGAGGCATATCATCAATCTCACCCCGGATGGTCTTGAAGAACTCGTTGCTTTTGATCCGCTCCACTAGATCATTAAGCCTGCCCTCATTTTTTCACGACCCTGCTAGCCTCGTGCTAGAGATGGCGGATCCGCCATGCGCCTCTTGTCGCGATGCTTCTTGAGCACACATATTGCGCACACTTATTGGACTCGCCCCCCTCGAAAGAGCAATGACGACCGCGAGTGCCAGACCCAATGATCTCGCACGCAGATCCCTCCCGAAGAAGGATCCACGAATCGACGCGCTTTAACGTGTTACACAGAGGACGCTTACGTGATAGGCTCGTGGTAAGTCTTGAGGTCGAAGTGCCAGTCCGAGATGTTCGAGATGTGCAAGCGGGGTTTCACCCCGCACCTTCGATTTTAGAGCCCGACGCGCTCTCCATCACGCGTTTATAGAGATCGCCTGCGGCCTACGACGCCTACAATCAAGGTTACGCACAACGTCACCCTTTTCCGTAAAACCGCTATGTCTATGCCCGACAACAACGCCGACAGCCCGGAGGATGATTGCTCCATGTCGCTTCGCGAAATCGCCGCGGCCCTTCCAAACAAATCGCTTATCTCGCGTCTCGTCGAACTCGACGACGAAGAGTTCAGAGTAGCCCAGGAGAAGCGTCTGGAATTTATCGAGGACCTCGAATGTCTGTACTTTGGGCTGCCTAAACGCTCTCGAGATGATGACGATGGGGCAAAAAGATCAACCACCCTGCGGCGCGGTACAGTAAACGGATTTGACGGAGACTTCGTTGCGGTCTCGTATACTTGGAACGCTTCACCAGCTTTCGAACGCGGATCTCTCACCGGCGGCTACTTGGTCGAGGAGAGAGGGTCGAACGAGGTGAAGCCATCTCCGGTGCGGAACAGCGTGTTCGATCGTCTGGGAGAATACATGGAATACCTTGGGTACCAAAAAGATAAAATTGGTGGAAAACGCAGAAAACGGGTAAAATATTTCTGGATCGACCAGCACTGCATCGAGCAAGAGCGGGGAGCGGAGAAAGAGGTGGGCATGCAGGCGATGGATCGGGTATATGGCTATAGCAAATACCCAGTTGCCCTGCTGGCTCGGCCTATCAAGTCGTTTGCCGAGCGAGATCTCTTGGCCTGCATTCTCGATGGCAGCTTCGTAACCAGCAACCTCAAACTTTCGAGCAAAGCGTCGTCTCAGAGAAGACTTCAAGCCTTGGAGCTGTTGAAAGAGATCACGGATGACCTATGGTGGACTCGAGGCTGGACGTTCCAGGAGAACTACAGATCCTTGCCGAAAATGAAACTCCTCGTGCCACATACTCTAGCCCTTGGTAATCCGAAAAAGCTATCCGCAAACACCTCTCAGGGGTTGAGTGTCTTGCGTGGGCAGTTTTGTATTAGTTCACGGATGTTCCACGAAGAGGCCACAAAATTCTGTTTGGCGTACGAAAGCCAGCGACGCATCAGCAAGAGTTTGCGTGATATGTGCGAGAGCGTGAGGACGAGGGCGGGAAAGTACACTATTCTGCTCCGGGAGATGGACGAAGACGGAGAAATCGTGGCACCCAAGTCCATGACGCCGACCGTCTTTAAGGATATTACTGACAGAGATTTGGGGTGGGTATGGGACCGTATCCCCATTGCTGCCAACTGCTGCCAATATTCTATCCGCCTGGATAGTTTGAGCCTGATGAAGAACGAGCCTAGCGTCAGTGTGGCGATGCTAGCTCTCTATCTTCTGAACGGAGAGATCATGTGGAACGATCGTGGTGACGCTGTTGATATCGAGGAAATTCGGAACGAGGACGTTGCTGGCTTCATTGATTATCTGGCGTACGACGACTTCCGCGCTCCCCGACTAAGGAGCCATCTTACATTCAACAAGGGTTGTCGGTTTGCGGATGTCGAACTCACCCAAGAAGGCATTGAGACGAACGGCTACCTTTGGGTAGTTGATAGAATCCTGCCAGCTGAGACGTTTCGCTCCGTCGATCATCCAAAGCGACGGTCTTCACGTGGAGACTTCGATGAACATGGAAGGCGTCGCTTGAGAGAGCTTGTGGACAGGCTCTTCTATATCCGTGAACTGCCGATTGCCTACCGGCTCAAACGATTTCTGAACAGGGACTTTCACGCCGGACCTAAGAAGACATTCAGCAAGCATTGGCTATACTTGATGGCCAAAAACATCGTCCAGGCCATGGACGATGGAAAAGACCTTGGGATTGGACACCTGATCGAGAACGGTACGCCAGACTCCAATGATAGAGGCGCCGTTTTTATCCTAGAGAATTTTCAGGAAGTCGATGGCAGCAGCCGCGAAACCACAGGGAGTAGTAGCTACAGCGATTCAAGCAGTGATGATGGCGATGATAGTGATGATATCGACGATTGTGATGGCACTGACGCCAGCGATGTGCGAGATTTGGACCCCAGGGAACATATCCATGTCTTTACATCATTTCGACCCGAAGAGTCGAGCTGGCAGGGCGAGGACTTAAATGACCTCGACCGGCATGTCTCTATGGTTGTGAGATGTGAGAATGTGCATAAAAGATGTCCTAAATTGTTCACGAACAGGTGGATTCATGGAATTTGTTTCTTCGAAGGACAGTCTCCGCAGGGTGTCCTCTTCCCCTGGCCTGAGCCATTTGTGGGATTGTGACGGAGGCTACTATAACACAGCTGGCGGAATTGCCGATATAGCAAGAGACGGAGATTGAAATGACAACTTGGCGATGGTATCATATTGAGCGAACGAGCGGGCACATCCAGACTGAGAGGGACTTGAGTAAAAGAATTTGATGCAACTCTCAAGTGAAATGCGATATATCCCACAATAGAGGGGATGTTTTTCGAGTTTATTAACCTCTTCAACTTCACTCTTCATTCGAGCTACAACAGGGTTGAACGGTATTATAGCTTCTATAGTTTGCAAGTCTACAGTGTAATCATTTGTCATCAGAACAACATCCTACGTATTGGCTGAAGTTCCAATCCCTGCAGTTGGAGCTGCCCCCAGACGGCGATCTTAATTACTCTCTTGCCGACGACCTTGCCCTTGTGGCCCTGTCGCTGAACCGGATGTACGTCACGACAGCATGATCCCAAACTCAAACGCCACCTTTTCTGAGATGTCGAGATGCCAGTGATTACTATCGCTTCGAATCCTAGCCTGACAAAGTCGTTGGTAGTATTGGTTCCCAACTCAGCTTTTGTGTCGGGCATGGGCTATCACCTAGATTATCCTTTAACTGGAGATCCTGAAAACGTAAGATATCTCCACCTCCCAGCTCGCTTCGGCGATCCCAACAGGAATGTGATACATCACTTCCAAGAGGCCAAGGCTCTTGCTTCCGCAGTGCTGTCCCAATCATAACTCAAGGGCGCTGCCGCACCTACCACGTATGAGCGACAATTGGATGGCCGTCGAGCCTAAGCCTATCACCTAGCGTGGCTCTGGACCCATTCGTATGTATGGGGACTGTGGCTGCATGCCGAGAGGCAGCATCAAGCACGGATGTTGCATCCGACGCTTCGCTTTCTGTGACAGGAAAATACGAAGTACTACACTAGAAAAGTGCCGGATGCGACTCCGCTTTCTGCGACAGGAATACGAAATACTACGCTAGAAAAGCGCCAGAACCCCAGTCCTAGTCCTACTTAATAGTATGCCTCGACTTCCCGCCGCTAAACCTCGGCTCGGACCATCCCGCTCATCTTTCAACCGTCCGCTCCCCCTGTACAACGAGAAGACTACTCCCCAAACCGAACACGTCCCAAAGCCACGACCCAATCTCCGAACAAGAGTGCCGAAGCTACTACCCAACATCATCCATCGAGATAATGACAGCTCCATCGCCCAAGGCCAGCTCTCCCAAGGCGGGTTCTCCGAAGGAGGCCTCTCCCGCCGCTGACGCTGCGACCGGGATCCTCCCAGCCCAGCACTGGGTGGAAGCGTCAGAGGTTCGTAGAAGATGCTGATAATATATATACGGCCACTTTTAGAGTCTTGTCTGGACCGAGAGAGCTGAACCCGATCCGACCTCTAGGAGAATGACGTCGACGACACCGACGCCGCGTCAATCGCTGAGAGCATCGCCACATCGACTGAGTCTCTAACGTCTAGTATCTACGAGTATCGCAAGGTCCATGGTCGGACGTACCACAGCCAGGTCGGGAAAGCCGCCTATTGGTAAGTTTCCCGTGCACCACGCTCTCAAGCCGCGTGGGCTACGCCGCTTAAGTTTGGTCCGTGTGGATTAGACGAGGCGTTATATTCTAATGTTAAATAGGGGCGCAAACGATACTCAGCAGAACGAATCGATGGATATCAAGTGAGACGGATCTTCATTAACCCTGATGACGCGGACGCTAACAGCATCGCGCAGCCACCATGTCCTTACCCTCATGCTTGGGGGGAAACTTTTTCTTGCCCCCTTAGAGACCGATAAGATCCAGGTGCATTTGCATTCCCAAATTTAACCCAATGATTTTCTTCATCTCACGAACCATCTCTAACTTTTGTATTCTAGAAAGTACTTGATGTTGGCACCGGAACTGGTATCAACCCTTTTATTACCTGAGCTGCACGTTATCCTGAGAACTGACCACTCTTCGTGATATTGATCAACAGGCACCTGGGCAATGTATGTTGTCCCCGCCGTCTTCCCAATTCTATTCTCTTCACGTCGTTGGCTAATGCTGTGCCCAGTGATTTCGCTGATGACCATCCCAATATCGAGGTGGTTGCGACCGATATTTCCCCAATCCAGCCCTCCTGGGTTCCTCCAAACCTCAAGTTGTAAGTCTGACACTCTAATTCCCACAACCACGCCCTAGAGCATAAGCTGAGACCCTCTCGAACGCAGCGAAATCGAGGACTGCACGCAAAACTGGACGTTTGCTCCCGAGTCCCTCGATTATATCCATATCAGGTGGCTCGTCGGTAGCATCGGCGACTGGGATGCTCTTTTCGCCCAGGCATACCGCGCACTGCGACCTGGGGGCTGGCTGGAGAGCTATGAAGGCTTCGCGGGCGTCGTGAGCGATGATGAGTCGGTCCCCGAGACTTCCGCCCTCGGCCAGTGGGGCAAGATCTTCATCAAGTTTGGCGAGAGCATCGGGCGGTCCTTTACCATTGTCGGCGACAATGTGCAGTCGAAAGCGATGGAAGCGGCTGGTTTTGTCGATGTCCAGGAGGCCAACTTTAAGGTGCGGAAACTCGATCCCTAGCCTCTTTCTCTTGCGGTGTTTTATAAAGCGGCTGAGCTGACTCGTCTCGGCCAGACGCCGATTGGAGCCTGGCCAAAGGACCCGAAGCAAAAGGAGATTGGCGCGTTCTCACAGCTTGTCTTGGAGGCTGACATTGAGGGCTACGTCTTGTACCCTGCGACTGCCTTGGGTTGGAAGGCTGAAGAGGTCTCCGTCTACGCGGCGCACGTTCGCCGACAGATACGCTCTCCGAATTCCCATGGGTATTATCGCCAAAAGGTGGTATGGGGACGGAAACCTGTCGCGACATAAGGGGAGTATATGAGTTGGATCAGCTCCTGATTCCCAAACCAGAAGACACAAACCACACGATGGGGTCCGGGGTAAGGGAGGCGTGTTTATAACAAGAGGCAGGTTCTGAAGCAGCGTCAGATAACGTCTTGGTCCGGTCGACGGGGTCACCTCCATTGAAGTTGGGGAGGCGAATATATTAAAATTCCGTACTCATATCATACTGGCATCTCTTCGATATCGCGAGGGACATCTCAGTAGCCACGCTAACACCTCTCACCTGCGGTGACGAGGGTTCGGCTGCACGCTTATTCGTACATCATACCAAGTGCCAGAGACCCGTGTTATCTTTTCCAGCTTGCATGAGAAATAAAATTGGTCGCGGCACCACGGACGGAGTGTCCCTGTTCATCACTCTCGAGTTTTTGAAGGACATTATGGCCTCTTTTAAGTCACTGCCTCGAATAAAAGCAACCCATGGAACGAAAAAGGTATTCGTGGTTCCTAGTGCTGTTCGAGGCAATATGTCCACCCCAACTCCGAGGCAATGCGTGAGGACACTGCGATTCCCAAAATCCAACGCTAATGCCCCGAGAACCACCGTCTCCCGATCTCTCCCAGCGCCTAGGAAGTGTCTCGGATCTTCCGGGACGTGGGCAAACCACGTTCGCTCTCCAGGGGATTCATCGAGCGTAAACTCGGAGGATGTATTCTGGACGGATATGCGGGCAGGATTTCTATAGTGCGCCGTATAATAACCTGTCTCACTGAAAGAGAAGCCCATCGCTCCCAAAGAAGCACCCGGCGGCGGCCTAAAGCTTTGACGCATGGATATATTTCGTGGTGTGCTTGCGGAGGGAGCCAGGAGCCTCTGGGGGCCACCGAGAAGATTATTGTGCGAAATTTTATAGATGGGGCCGTATCTTTCGACCCAAATTACGCTTCCTGGGAGCACGCGGCAGAAGTCCGAGCCATCTTCATCCAGTTGTTGGATGACGATGCCACCGCTCGTGTCGCCCGACTGTGCAAGCATGGCAATATGGAGAGCGCATGCAGGGTCATTAGTAACCCGTAGGATGGCCCACCGAAGATTGACGCCTTTATTGGTAATGGTCGCTGAGGGGTCTTGCAACGGGATGGGACTGAGATTGCCCTTGAGCCGGAATGCAGAAGCAGTGAACCATGAAGGATCCTCTGCAAGAAGGCCGCTGAAGGACTGAATAGGGTCATAATTAGTGTGGTTTTCCGGGAGTGTCCAGAGGTAGATGGGATAGATCGGTCGAGCCTTTCATTATTTCTTCCTGCAGCCTTAGAAAAGCCTTCTTCCTTCCCTCTCCATATAGAAGAGGCATGTTCACATCAAAGATGCCCAGCATGCAGTATGCCATGTCCTCCTGTCTCGTTGTCGTCCGGGTCGATACCCATTGCATTCTTCGATATACGGAAATCTCCGAAAGATCCGATCCAAGAAATGCCTCGGGAGGAATCCCGGCAGCAAGGTTAATAGCCCTAGTGGCTTCATCCTTGGAACCCAGGTGAGCCCGGTTCCTATTGAAGAAATGGAGAGCTTTGGGGGCGATTAGCTCTTGAAGTGTCCAACCCCGGGTGAACCAGCGCGCTGCTACCACCTCGCGCAAAATTGCGTCCTCATCCGAGCCAGCAGTAGCAGAGTCGACGATGGAGCTAGTTGTGGATACGTCGTTTAGAAACGCATAGCACACGCCTGCCTCCTGGTACCACCTGAACATGGAGTTGATGGCCTCTGATAGTTCAGCGCTGCTAGTCTTGTCAATACAACACGTATCAGTCCAGATGTATTCATAGCCCTGACTGGCTGCGAGAGCAGAGCTATCCTGTAATTTGGCGTATCCTTTCATTTGTTTCCCCTTTCCGCCGGGATAGAGATCTTGGAGTGAGACCTCCTCATCTTCCCATGTGTGCGAGAGGATTGCATATCGAGGAGGATCGCCAACAAAGCTGACAACCTCCAAATTCGTTGTGTGAAGGAGCCTCATCGTGTCGGATAATAGCTCGGCGCAACAAGGGGGGGAGATCGATCGAGTTATGCGACGGAGGGAATCTATGTTTTTATTGATCTCATGCAACTCGTTTTCCTCCCCACCCCCTCTTTTGGCTCCTCCTTCACGAAGGAGAGCAGGCTGAGGCTGACCTTCTATTCCCCGCAACCTCCATGCAGTCCTGTTGGCGCGTTCTCATTCGTTCACCTCATTCATCTCATTCGCATGAGAACCGCCCTCATTCTTGGCTGAGCGGGGCAATATGTACGGAGTAAAGGATGATAATATTCCTTGGTGTTTGGAAATTGGCGTCGCCTTAATATTTAGACGTAAAGTAGTTCAAAGTCCCCTTCATCGCTCCCATCTATCAGATGAGCCCAACTTTTCCACCTGGGTTGTTCGTGCGCGGGCTTCCCTAACAAGAAATTGTATCTCGGGAACCACAGAATGCCAGCCACCGCGTGACTTTTTTTTATTCTGCTGTGTCTTACCTTATGACCCAAGGCGCGGCGAGGTCGTGACAATTGGTATCGTCGGTGGATTCGCGGGTGTGGATTTTGAGGTGTCCTCAAAGGGTGTCCTCCGACTTACTACCTTGTTCAGGCTCACTTAGGCTCTGCCCAGGACAGGCCCAGGAAAGCAGTCCAATGAGGCCATTGGTTCCGCTTGATGAAAGGAATTGACCATTCACATGTAGTAGCAGTCATGTGAGGCACTTCTAGGCAGCAACTTGGGCAGGCCACCAGCCCTCATATGCTCAACTTGGGGACTACGAGGTTATATCTACCACGATCGCCTGCACTAACTCACTCTATGCTAACTATGGATCGACAAGATACGACTCGCCGGATTCTTCCAGGCGCAAGACTCTGCAAGAATTGTACCAGCTTTCGGTTCGATGACGCGAAGTTTGGCGGCACCGCGTGTTCGACACAGGATAATATGTCTGTTCTGAAGTTTGACTCTTCACGGGAGCACCTGGACTTTCCCATACCTCTCAAGATTGAAGATGACTTACCGGATTTACCGGCGCTGGAAAACTCGGCTAAAACTGGTTGCGAGTTCTGCGGTTTCCTCCGGGGGTCAATCATTCGAGCGGGCCTGGAGTATGGCGGCCGTATTCAGCTGCAGTCATCTTTCGCTTGGGGACAGCCGGACCTCTCCCGTAACACGTATGGGCTTGCGGCACTGATCGTCAAGGTTTATGCCGTGAAGGTTGATGCGTTTGTTGAGCCCTTACGACACCTCACGACTCTATTATTTGACATATGCTGTCATGAACGTATGTACCCCCTTAACTCCTTCAACATCCTTTATCTAAGATTGTCTAGGCGACGATATGGTTTCAACCTGGCTACAGCTTAGACGATCGGTGGCGTCCAAACCTCTTGCGAAAGAAACCATAAGCTTCTTGAACGACTATATTGATGGATGCGAAAAGCACTGCCACCCCTCACGTGGATACTCACCGTATACTCCGTCTCGGTTAATTGATGTCGCGTTAGGTTCCAGTTCCGACCCTCGCCTGGTTGAGACACCAGCTTCATCCCCACGTAGAGTGAAATATGCCGCTCTTAGTTATTGCTGGGGGCCTCCGGAGGATGCCGCTACCCAGCTAAAGACTGAACGTGCTACTTTGGAAGTGAGGAAGGCTAGCATTCCTATATCAAGCATGCCGCCTGTGATGAGAGACGCCATTGAAGCCTGTCGGGCCTTATCTATTCCATATCTATGGATCGATGCGCTGTGCATCATTCAAGATGATTCCGACGACTGGAACAGAGAAAGCGAAGTTATGGGTCTGATTTTTCAGGGAGCTTTCATCACGTTCTGCGCAATCGCTTCAACGTCGTGCCGTCAAGGCTTTCTCGGCGGAAAATTGCACAAGATGCAGATGGGGTACCAATCCACTATTCAGGAAACGGTTTCTGGGTCTTACACGATTATCGATCGGGGAAGCTACGATTACGGAAGGCATGGGTTGAGAAGCCCACTAGAGGTTGAGCTTTCCAGATCTCCTTGGAACGATCGAGGCTGGACATTTCAGGAGGAGGCGTCATCCAAAAGGCTTATTTATTTTGGACGCGACATGGTTCACTACAAATGTGGGATGAGAGAAGTCTCCGAAAATGGGTACGAAGAGGGCTATAGGCTAATGGTCCCCAAGACCGTATTGGACATCCTGCAAAAGGCTATGAGGGAGCGTAGTGGGGAGGCTATGTACACCATGTTCCGGGACGCTTCCGCCAGATACGCTGGAAGAACGCTAACATTCGAGTCTGACAGACTCCCAGCCATATCTGGCCTCGCAAAGTACGTGTCTCAAGTAACAGGAGACAAGTACTTGGCGGGCCTGTGGGAGAAGGACCTCCATTACGGCCTTTTGTGGTCGGGTTATAAACCAGAGCACCCTATGACCCTCCACAAAAGTCTCCAGACCCTACTCGATAGCCACGCAGTGTCTTCGTCCACTATGCCGACATGGACATGGGCATCCAGACCAGGCTTTTTCGAACACCGTGTAGGGACCTTTAGCCTTGATGAAGGACCTGTAAAGTCCGAAGTGAGAGTTGTGCATGCGACCACAAGACTAGCCGGCTCCAACCCTTTTGGGTTAGTCAATGGAGGCGAATTGACTGTATTTGGGCGCTTGGTTCCAATCCCCTCGGATTTCGAATTGAAACAACAAGATATGTTTGATACGGAGATATGGTGCGTTTATAATGGCCAGAGTTATGCGGCCCACTGTCAGCTTGATTGGGTTGTTGGTTCCTTGAATCCATACGACGACTGGGACGACGTGGATGCGGGTTCCGACGATATCAAAACAATATCCTACCCATCTAAAGGGCTGATCATGCTTCTAGTTTCTAGTACTTGCGGGGGTCGGTCGTATTCTTTGTGGAGTTCGGCATCTACGACCGATGACGATACTAGTTCTCAACGCAGCTGGTACTCAGTCGAACGTGGCGATGGGCAAACTACTGATATGAGAATGGGGGACGAAGGAGAGGAAGAGGAAGAGGAAGAGGAAGGCATGGACTCAGAAACTAGCGAAGCGAACTACGGGTCTTGTGATCGACCGACGAGTGATAGGCATGCATGGGGCTTGATCATCCATGAATCTAAAGAAGCTGGGAAGTACTACAGAGTTGGGATCTTTACTTCTCGGGTCAGAGAAGGTGCTGGGATGAGGATGTTTGCTACGGCTAAGTTTGAGAAGATTACGTTGATCTAGAAATACTCTTGATGTCTATAAGGAAGAGCAGCTAGGTAGTAAGAATGGTTGTAGTGTACGAGGTCAGAAACTAGTTTTCTACACACCTTTGCGATATTTCTATTGGCAGTGTGAATCCATATTTTTACCATCCACTCGTAGGTGACGTGAGGTTGTTGACTGGAAGACGTGGAATTTGGCATGAAGGACAATCCAGGATGTCCCCGCACGCCTTCGATTCATGGCAAGGACAAATACAGCCATTTAAATCCGCGTAGTATTTTCAGGGCTGAAATATGTAAGTAGACACACGGCAAATCACATCCCCGCAAAACTCAACAGGAGACTTAGGCAGGCCGTTTTGCCCCAGGTTATGACGGGCCTGTCTGACAAGTACGGGCACTTCAAGTATTTCCGACAAAACGCAAGTCCCCTTGTGTTCCTAGCTGTTTTGGGGATACCCTGGAGGCAAAGGAATCAAGCACAAATCCCCCTGTCGTGTTGCATTCCATGATATCTACAGAGCCTGTGCGCATCCCCAATCTGATCATCTCCGATGCCGTATTATGCAGACATGTTCCCGCACTCTTTTCTCCTCAAGGAACGGCTCTGCTAACCCTTGGCAGAGCCAACCGTCCATGCGAGAAGATTATGTTCTTCCCACCAAACCTACCCGGCTCCCTCTCCCCACCATCATGTCGCATGGGTGGGATCGTACTAAGTGTATCCTGCGCACCAATCTCCACCGACAGCTTCTGGCCCCTATCGATGAGGAACGCTGTCGGCAGGAAAGGAATGGTAACATTGTACACTTTACCCTTCTCGACCGGCGACCTAGGCACAACAGGCTGCGAAGGCACCTTGACCCCCTGATCTCTAAACCCTTCGTCAATCTCGTCGCGATGTGAGAGCCGCCAGTACCCCTTAGCGAAATGTTCGTTTGGCTCGCTGTGGTTTCCCTCCAGGATAACCGGCTTGCCATGGGCGTCAAGGACGCGCAACGTCAGGAAGATATCCTGGTCCTCGGCCTCCGTGGCGACTTCGAGCTCGACGTAGGGCGTCCCCAGGATCTCGAAAGGTTCGCTGAACGGAAAATCGAGCTCGAACGTCAACGTGCCTGTGAGGCCCGGGTACTCAAATCTCTTCTTGCTACCCGTTGGCGGTCGTGTGAGAGTCAGGGTTTGAGATGGCGTTAGGTAGAAGGAGATGTCTTCGGCATCTGGGGGCGGAAATGCCTTCTCGTCTTCGCGGTAGAACGTTTGGTTACCGCGGTGAGTGATGAGTCGAATGCGAGGCACGGAGAGAATGCCAGACTCCTTTTCCTCCTTTAGGAAGTAATCAAGGAAGCTCTTTTGAAGCACAACGTGGTCCGGGTGATAGTAGAACTCTAGGTGGTTTCCCGTGTGCATTTCGAGCCATTTATGCTTCGAAGAAACACCGTTATAGGCACGGATGTTGCCGGGCAGGTGGAGCTCACTGTCAGTCCAATTGCCTGAAATGTAGATTGGCACCTCGATGTCGGAGAGTTTTCGGAGTTCCTTCAGGAGCCGCCACGACTCGCCGTCCGGATATTCGTCCTTGCCTACGAGAGCGGGATAGTCGACGCGGTTCGCGGTAAGCTGATCGGCGGAGAGTGTCTCGCTGCCAGATTGGGAGGGGACAACGATGTTGTTATACCAGTGAGTTTGGAAGTTAGCGCCTATAATCCCACCTTTGCGAGCTGCCTGGTACAGGTCCACGGCTGCCTCGTATGTCACCACCGCGGATAGATGCGGAGGTTTCTGCATGGCAGCCCAGTATCCTGTCATGCCGTAGTAACTGATTCCACTGAGTGCTACCTTGCCAGAGCACCACGGCTGTGCGCTGGCCCATTCAATCACATCGTACAGGTCTAAACAGCGGCTTGTCAGCCCAACTTTCTGCTACTCCTACTCCAAGGCTAGGGGGAGTCCTGATGTTTACCTTGGCCTTCCGAATCAGCCTGGATCTGAATGGAGCGTTCCATTCCAAAGGGGTCAAGGCGCCCTCGACTACCTCCAACGCCTCGACTGTCCACTCTCACAAGGGCATACCCGTACTCTTTTGTCTATAGATCGTTCAGCTCCTACGCTCGCTTTTGCTCAGGTCCCCCTAAACGATCAGGTGGACAAGTTGCGGCGCCGTCATTCGGAAGGATACAAAGCAGCACTCACCCAAAGAAGAGGATCTAGTAACTCAAAACAAGCATCCGGTCCCAACGGCTTGATGCGCTTATACATGTTGACGTACATATCAGTCTTTGGCAGACCGAATTCCAGGACAGGTATGTCCTTGCCGTAGGGGCCTAAGTTGAGGATTGCAGGGACCTTTTTGCCTTCTTTCGACGCCGAAAACGGTAAGAAGATGTCGGCGCAGAGCTCGACTCCATCGCGGAGTCCGACGTAGACATTTTTGATCCGAGTGTATCCTTCTACATCGGTGGTATTTGTCATATACTTTGGTAGAGTGAGGTCTGCCATCGTGCCAACAAACAACTTGATCTGAAATGGGGGCTTAATTCATATGGCCACGCGGCTTGTTCATTGGGAGGGCATGGGACTAGAATCCGGGGTGCTAACTACCACTCAGTCGGGCACTGCCTTGATAAAATAGAACGAACCTTCGAGTTCGATATTGGTCTACCGTGCCCGTACCCGATAACCCCCTCACCGCGGACCTTCCGCGTAATACCCCGCAACCGACTCACCCGGGAGTTGAGTTCTCCGCGTATTCCTCCACATCCCGAAAGCTCCCCGCAACACAAGACCTAAATTCCGGTGAGCATCCGAAAAGGGAGAATGTCGCACCCTTCTCGTCGCCAGCGTGGGAGCGGTCTTTGTTTGTTTTTACAGTACTCTAGGACCTGTGAATACTCCCCGGCAGAACCACGCGGACATAGCAAAACCCCAGGATAATGTAAATCTATTTCTATAGTCAGATTCGTGAACTAGAAACAATGCTCTTTGAAGATGTAGCAATGGCACCCCATACAGATCAAGCGAGCAAAGCGTTGATAGATCCGATACTTGGCAGGCACGCGCCGAAGTATCCAGCCAGCATCGCCCTTTGTACATGCCAGCAGACGAGAGTTCCTCACAATTCCAACACTTTCCCAGGATTCAGCAACCAGTACGGGTCCAGGCTTCGCTTGAGAGTTTTCATCACACCAATAGTCTCCGGACCCACCTCCTTGACAAGACAGTGTTTCTTTCCCAATCCAATCCCATGCTCCCCCGACACGGTTCCCTCCATCTCGATCGCTTTATCCACCATATCTTCCACACAGCGACGCACCCCATCAGCCTCGGCCACCTTATTAGGATTGTACATGACGGCTTGGTGAAAGTTGCCGTCTCCGACATGACCAAGAACGCTAGAGAACAACCCGAGAGTCGATGCGTTGTTCTTGGAGTGCTCAATAATCTCCGCCATGCGCGACAACGGGACCGCCACGTCCGTAGACCAGATCTCCGTGCCCTCGGGACGGACTGCAAGCATCGCCCACAACGCCTGTTTTCTCGCAGACCATAGGCTATTCATCGCTTCTTCCGAATGGGCGACTTGGAGTTTATCGCTGCTGAAGCCCTTGCAAACCGTCTTGACTTGTTTGATGGCGTCTTGCACCGTGCCTTCCGTGCCGGAAAACTTAATGAATAAGGTGGGCTTTTCCGCCCACGTCTTGTTTCCTGACTTTGCCGTCTGGTTGATCACCCTCATCTGCATATCGTCCATGAGCTCCAAGGCCGCGAGCGGCAGGCCTTTGCGGATCATGATGGACGCAGCGCTTGCCGCGTCTTTAACACTTTCAAATGTGGCAGTGGCAACGGCGAAATTGGTGGGCAAAACGGCAAGCTTTAATGTCACCTGCGTCACGATGCCGAGGGTGCCTTCTGAGCCCGTAAACAAGGCATTGAGATTGTACCCGGCCGAGGACTTTCGAGCTCGGCGCCGTGTTTTGATCACCGAGCCGTCGGCCAGGACAACGGTGAGGTTAAGAACCCAGTCCTTCATGGTTCCGTATCTCATAGCGTTTGTGCCACTACAATTGGTGGCCACCATACCCCCAATGAGCGCCGTGGGGCTGGGATCCAGCGGTAGGAAGAGCCCCGAGGATTTGATCTCCTCGTTGAGTTGGACCCAATTGACTCCGGGCTCGACAATGATGTCCATATCTTCCTCGTTAAATTGCAGGATTCTGTTCATCTGCGATAGGTCGATGGTGATTCCGGAGTATGGCGCGCTGACGTTACCCTCAACACTGGATCCGGCACCGTAGGGTATCATGGGAACTCTGTGTTTGGTGCAAATCCTCGCAATGGTTGAAACATCTTTGGTGCTCGTTGGGTAGACGACTGCCACCGGGCGAACCGTGCTGTTCGATGTGGAGCATTCCGAGTAGCCATGGCTCTCGATATCATCTTCGTCCATAGTTACAGCCTCGTCCCCAAGTGCAGCTCGAATCTCGTCAACAGCCTGCAGAGATGGTTAGTCTCGGCGGCACCTCTGGGGCTCGAGCTGGCGACCCTCACCTGTAGCATTTCCGACCTGCTAGCGTATACGGGGCCTTCCGAGCTGTTACGGCCATCTGCCGGCTTGTCTTTGGTGCTCGCTCCAAAGCCAATGGTTGTCAAAGCTATACCTGAGGCAAGGCCTACAAGTCCATAGCCGACCGAAGACCATCTGGGCTGGCTTTGGGTCGACTTGCTATGGTAGCTCCTCGCCCGTGACGACCGTAGAGGCCTGCATCGCACTGTTCGCAGGCAATGGCGCTCGACCGCCAGCACGCTACGCGGTAGTGATTGCATCTTCTACGAGAATTCCTAGTCCATCTTTGTTATTACCTTTGAGAACGCAACTGTGCGGGTGGGGAGTCATTATTGTCGGGGTTACAATCTTGCAATCACGACGTGGCCTGTAGCACTTTTTAATTACCGCGCTGTCCGGATAGACTTACAAAGTAAAACTAGTAAATCTCAAAGGGGCGGACAAGAAAGAACACAGCCTCAAGGCTATGGTTGAGATCAACTGGGCGGGCGGCTTGCGGTGTGCAAAGCGGCATCGGTAATTCGACAATTCGACCATCTTCTTCAACTGTACGAAGTATTAATAATTCGGAAGAAATCAATCTCGGTAAATATGACGGCAGTTCCCAAATGGGGAAAGGCTCTCGACAGGACTCGACACGACAGGGATCGTAGAACGCGGGGCACGTCTTCCCCATCCTCCACAGTGGCCGGCGCTAGCCTTGATGTTCCAATTATATCCGAGGACGATTTGGCGGAGAGCGGCAACGAAGGAGCAGGAGCCTGGGCAGTTATGAATATGCCCCCCCCCCCGGAGGGGGACAGATCAAAGCCATGAAACGCATTTGTTCACCAAAGGCCATGTTGATATGTTGATAGTGCAAAACTCCCTGCCCTATCGTAACTACAGGATGCGGTGGATTATCTCTACGCTCATTGTAGCATCTGCTGTGGGAATACCTAATAATTCTGATTTTCCTCCTGCTCTAAATAGGATCTCTGGTAAGGTGAGAGCTCGACATCGGGAGTTCGACCTTCCACGCGATTGCCGTGACATCGAGACCTTGACGTCCTCGGGTTCATGAATGGGAAATTTCACTTGCTCTCAACCAGGCACTATGCAGGGGGCAGGACGAGCACACCTGGTTTGAGACAGCGACCCAGAAGTTCCTTAACTTAGCGCGTTGGCGGCGCCGAAGAGACCTGGTCTTCGACTGGTGCAGGGACGCAAGACCAACGTAAGGGATACGATACCAACGGCGAACTCGTCGTAATTCACCAAGTTGAGATCAAATGCTTCTGAAGTTGGCAGATATGCGGCAGCCATGGATGGCAGCCCCTGCTCCGGAAAAAAAAGCCGTGCCCCGGGATCCGGGAGACAAAAAGGAGGAAAGTGAAGCGCCTTGCAAGTCAGGCCTAGAAGCACATGGGAAAAAGCGGCGGAATGGTCCAAAGGTCACGAAAGCGCTTTGAAACGGGAAGGCTTGCATTGACCAGTGGGAATCCCAAAGTCGGGGATCACATCCGTAAGAGAGGAGATATCGAGGAAAGAGGAAGAAATATAAGATTAGTATAAGTGAAATAAGCTAGCCAGCACAAGAAGTGCTTGGAATGGCCCTCAAACAACTGAGCAATACCGAAAGAATAAAAAAGTGTTATCTGTCTGTCCCTCCTTCTACCTCTTCTTCCATCTTGTCGGACGGGCCTCTATCCTCTTATACCCATGAGACCCGGGATATCCTCCGGCAGCTTCCGTCATTCCTTCCGCCCTAACATAAACACAATATACACTTGGAAGTGATGCAACTAGTCTTTCGAAGATTGGCATAGATGATCCAGTGCCTGTACGGGTGAACGTCGCTTAGAAATACAAACTTGATAGACCTGGCGAATTGGAGTATGGAAGCAAATGAGAACAGTGGAATGTCCTTGACTTGGATCTACACCATGAAAAAGTATTCCGGATAAAATAATGAGTCTAATACTGATTATATGATTTAGTACTGTTAGCAATGGTTCAGAGGCATTAGAACACATGCCCAAACTAGGAGGCCAAGGCTCCCTTATCTCTATCATTGCATCTGCAGGGTTCGGGCCGTTGGGTATCCGCCTACCAGGGCAGGTAGCGTTGGGATGCGGGTTATGTGGTGGGGGCATGCAGCTTTGCTCCTGCTTGGAGTCTTCGCCACTATTAGGGGCGTGTACGCGGCAGTTTTAGTCATTGTTGGGCAGTTTCAAGCTGGCACCGTAGCGAGGCCATTCCAATGTGCGGATAACAGTGATATTATTGTTGCCGAGGGCTGTGGGGAATCCAGGGAATGTACTAGAGAATCTACTTGGTCGAATTGCCTAGTGTGGAACTCACGAGGCGCACTTGGTAGGTGATTATTGGACTTTATAACGAAATAACACAGAATGTAATTTTGAGACCACATGAGAGTTTGATTCTCGATGCATAGTAAAGAAAGCCCGCCCCGTATGTTGAATCGGAGTTGGCCAAAAGTGCGTGTATTTGACGGCGTACAACCCCTTCCCCGTCTAGGAGAAATCTTCTCAGCACCAAGGTCTTCACTTGGGCTGACCCCTAACAAGCCATTCTTGACGACATGAGGACGGCTTCATGGTTGAAGCACCCAGCCTCATCGACTGGCATAGCCGGACCTCCACAGTCGGCATACCGATACAAGTTTACTATGATGTGTCAGTGAGGAACACCCGCAATCTATTACGCCCTACCACTCTCTTGATCCCATGGAGTCCTAGGCGTAGCAGGCCAATATTTAACTGGTATCAACATACCTGCGCAACCTTCCTGAAGTTCATGGATATCCACCGATATGGTCGGGTACATGAAATTCTGGCACTCCTCGACATTTTCATCCGGGACGACGACCATTCCATGGCTCTGGATATCGCAGCCCACATGGTCAAAGATGCTGTACATGGCGGTAATACCATTGGGCAAGTCGGCGGAGGCGCTCTGGATGCTGAGGGCGAGGAGGACAAGCGAGTTCAAAGTAGTGAAATACATGATGTAGAAGGATGTGGACCAAAGACCGTGGCTGGTAGCTTGAATCTGACTGTTTCATCCGAAGGAATCGATGGTAATGTAAGGTACTGATGGTAGGTACTAGGTGGATTCGGGGATGGGTCTCGTTATTTTTATACTTTGCTTGGTAGCTGGGGACAGCTCAGTACTCCGAGGTGACCCTGGCTCAGTTTACCGCAACAGGCCCGGTACTATCAGATCACACCTGATTTGCAGCCGTCTGTGAGGGGCAAAGTAATATGGCTAAAGACAAACTAATCCCGGGGTCGTGTTCAGCCTACCTGCTATTACTACAATATCTAGGCTCTCGCAGAAGGCGCGATCATGGACGGAGAGGCCTAGTTCATGAATACTAGCCAAAGTCTAACGAATACTCCGTCTTGTTCATGAAGCGTACAACAGGCTCGCAACGATGCTGGTTTCACTGGCACTGTGTTGCCCATCAAGATGGCATCCCTCTTAGATACCAGCGTGTCTCAAGCTGTACGAAAACGCGTGTGAACTGAAAGGATCGGCTTCAGGCTCACAAAGTCTCCCGAGGTGAGTCGCGCAGCAGTCTAGTATGGCACGGCAATGGCAGTTGCGTAAACAGTTAATATGGGTGAAATTTATCTTGAGGACAACGCCAGGCCCGCGGACCTGCCGTTACTCGAAGATCGCTTCGCGGGATCCTGAAGTCTTATGAGTAGACTTGCAAATAGTCTTAGTTTGTTGCCCATTTGTCTCTGATTGCAGTCCTGCCAGACCTGTGGCCTGTTTCATAATCAATATATATTACCTGCTTCCTTGTCGCCGGCTCAGAAAGTCCCTTCCATGTCGCTAAGCCAAACTAGGTCATTTTCTCCGCCAAGACTCGGGAATGATGGCCTGGATAATATGTCGGGATAGTTCATGCAGATGGATATTCCCTTCCTCGAGTCGGTCTTGGCAAACTTTATTCCCAACTCCCAACTGTTGATATTACCCTCGGGCGGATCAATAGACTCTCCGCTTGTTCTGTAACCCCCTATTGTTCAGGGCCATAGAGAGACATCGGGAATGCGTTGTCTGAACTTTTTCTACGCATGCCTAGGCATTTACTATGCTCCTTGGCAGTAGCCTGGCTCTTGAGATAGTTCAGGAAAATCTCGGGGCCTAAGAAGTCTCGCTCGAGAAATTCCTCATATTCAATCTCCCCTCCTACGATGCGGGCTATCTAACTAACATATCATCACCGGACCCCCCGGTGCTGTATAGTTCGTGGGCACGGGATACCATATGAACACCTTGATCCCCGGGTCCTCTGAATCGTATGACCCTGGAAATGCTAGCATGTCCTCTGCCTCTGGCTGAAAAGTCGCCGTGCCACCAGTTACTCTGATCTGGGCACAGGATATATAGAACTGTGCACCGCCTGTTGTGCTCGCAGAGTGGATACCAAGGTGCTCGAGGCGGAGAAGGTACTCTCCATCTTCGATGCATTCCGGAATGGTCACTGATAGTGTTTTATTTCCTTCCATGGATTCAGTACCGGTGTACATCCGGGGAATTGTATGTAAAGGAGGTGGCAGAGAGCTTACCAAAGTTCGGCCAAGTCAAACGATCGCCGGTGAGGGTTGGCTCGTCGCTCGAAATTTTGATCCAAGTCTTGCCCTTGCCATCGAAGTCTTCAACTTTCGTACCCGTGGGTGCTTTTGCCATGTAGAACTGAAGGGGACCCTGGTGGATGATGGACCCGTAGCCTTCGAAGGCTAGTAACTTCCGGTGTTAGTATTCCTATGCACAAGTTTATTCCAGTCCCGCGATCATTTACGTCCACGTACAGATTGTAGACCCTGCAGTCACATCGAGTGTCTTAGTTCCCATATTCGTAAACGGGTCTTAATCCATGCGGTTGCACGTCATGTTGGGTCCGTAGACGTCAGTTTCTGGGTGGTCACGGTTCAGCCACGCTATCTCGCGGATATATTCGAACGGTTCTGATGACTCGTTTTTGTAGATTGTAGTGTGGAAGTGGTCTAGGGGACTTTAGTGACTCTATCTTGCCAACTATAGGTTGAAGGCTTACAATGAGCTTGACAAAGGCTAGAGAAGCCCAGAATCGCTAAGATGAACTTCATGACGGGTCGGCGTAGCAGAGCTGAAGGAGAATATTGGAGGCGGACAATCGCAACCTAAGATTTCATGCAAAAACAGGAGTATGGGAGTTTTGCCAAAGGGGAGCCGACGTGAAGGTTATATGCGCATTCATATCGCCTCAACTCGGCAGTCTTTTTGACTTGCCGATAAACGATGGGTTTCGGACATCCAGCTTAGCGTAGGCCGGCTCATATTACAGTCTCAGCAATTACCACAATTGCCCTTGGATAGCGAAAGGGTGCAATGAAGAGGTTCTGGATACGCCAGATAAAACTGGTTCGCATATCCATCCTTCTGACCATTTTCACGCGACGAGTCTGATCTTTAAAAAGCCGGCCAGTCGTGGGGCAGGTCTTAACCGAGGCCCTATTATAATACACGAGGCACGTGGGCTTAAAAGCCGTCTTGTTTCGGCATCATTAACAAAATATATGCGGTCCTTTAGGAAACCAATCTGGATGAATGGATCCGCTGTGCGGGGAGAATCCGTACCGTCCAACCTGCTGGGCGTAATTAATCCAGGCCAAATCTGGAAATAATATTCGCCAAGCATAAAATCTCATCTGGATCCCAACTCTCTATTCTCGAGGCTTCACTCCTGTACCTCAGGCACCCGAAGCCCCAGCATATTCACTCCGCGTAGACCCGCGCTAACATGAGAACTCGGCAGCTGACGGTATGCCAGAACTGCCGCTCGCGGAAGCTCGGGGTAAGAGGGTTATCTTGTCATCAATCATTCACTCTACGATGAACTGTCGTTTTGAGGCTAACCACTTGTCTCACCACCGGTAGTGTGACGGAAAACAGCCTGCTTGCTCCCAGTGCCTCACCAGGGGTCGCCAGTGCCCCGGATATCACGCCGACTTGGTTTTCCTCCCTCCCCGGTCATCACGGTCTTTCCAGACCAATCTGGATAGACTTGGGATATCAAGAACTACACGGGAAAGACGCAGCCCCCACCCCGAATTACGCAGCAGTTCTTCTCCAACAGTCTCCCGCCCTCTGGCGTGGCCACTGTCCGACGTTATTTCATTATGCGTTCAGAACTTTCTCCCTGCCAGCGAGGTGTCGCGGTTATCCAGCCTCCCCACCACATCCCTTTCTCGCATGTGCGGCGCATGGATGGAAGTTCTGCCGAGGCTAAGTACCACTTCAAGTGAGTACTTTCTTTCGCCAGCAATTCGAGCGCTAGCTCTATCCATCTTTGCCAGGGGCCGTACTGGGCGATCTCCCATTCCAGCTGCGCTAGAAGCTCGGTGTGACGCCTTGTGTACCTTACGGGACGCCGTCCGCCGAGAGAGCGCCTCGTCCTTCAACGCCCTTGCCGCGTCAATGATGTGTCTATTCATGTCAGAGGTGAGCTTTGTTGAGTTTCTATGAATACCATCTATCCATACTTACGTATTTTCCGTTAGATACTGGTACCGACTTCTGCTACTGGTAGCGCCGTCCATGCCGAGGGGGTTGCTACGTTGATTCGGCAACGTCCACCCGGATTCTACGCTTCCGGGCCTGCCAACAAGCTATTCGTACTAGGCTTTCGGCCCATTCTTGTTCGTGGTCCTCTATAGGCTCCCGGATCCACAGTCTAACTGTCAGTTATAGATCATCCACTCCTTCGTCACCCGAATCCCGTCTTTTCTTGCTGAAGCTCCCTGGAAGACTGAGCCATTCAGCCATATACCTCCAACTCCCCTTCAAACGCTCATGAATGACGTGAGCGTAGTCCCGACAGCTCTCAAACAGCTTGACGACTGCAGAATGGCACCAGCGAGTATCTCAGTGTCCGTCGCGGAAAATTGTGCTGCGACAATAGTCGAAGTGGTTAGCAGCCTTGCGGCAACCTATCAATCTACCCTAGCATCCGGCACACTATGGTGGTACGTGGCCGGTATAGACGGTAAAGCCTCGATCCGTTATCCCAATATCACGTTGGCAACCTATCAAACACATCACTGGGCCTACTGGATCACCTTTGTGATGCAAATCAGGCAGCTGAGGGAGGATTACCCTTGCTTGAGAGAGAAAGACATACTGTTAAACGGCCAAGAACCCGAGAGCGACACGGTCTCGGAGAAGCTCCTAGAGCTATCAACCCGAATCTTTGAGAGCATCGACTATTTCCTCCAAAACGAAATGAAGCTCTACGGAGCCTTTTCCGCCGCTTTTCCTTTCCAAACGGCATGTCATTTTCTGAAGACGGCTGGCGACGGAAACAAGCGCGTATCCTGCGCATACACGCGAGCCTTGGAGATGGTCATTAACAAGGGATTTCAAGACATATTGGCCAACGAGGAAAATCCCTTTAATTACCCCAAACCAACAGCCTAACGTACTGGATATTTTCAAGACTCTGAGATGGTTAGCTGCTCATAGTCCGTCTGGCGGCTCTGAGGTTTTATGGCTGTAATTCACAACAGGAGGGTTAAATACAGAGCAGACGATAGCCGGATTAAATCCCAGCTACGGTAGGACTAACACACATGGAAGTGGGATTTTCGCAAAACAAAATTCCAACAACACGCCCGTCACTGTCTTTCCTCTCCGCATTATCTTTCCCTCTTTATTTCACGCTACCTTTCCTTCTTCCCCACTCCACCTCACTACATCACGTGGGTCTGGCTGACTCATTCGTTCTGTGATGCCCGAACATCCGGCGGGGTAGTTCATCAGATGTCAATGTGCCAATCCGCCAATCCGCCAATGCGACAGGTCCCTTCCACATTTGTTCCATCGGCTTCAGAAAGCGGCTACGATGACTTGCATATCGTCTCATCGACCACTTACAGTGTTGATAGGGTCTACTAGCAACTTCTTCTACGACATCGTCAGCTCGCTTAAGATGTGCAAGAACGGTGGTTGGGAGTATTTAGACTTCGCAGCCACGATTTTAGCATTGGCGTCCAGTTTCTCAAATAAATTCTCCCAAGGTCCGCGTTCTGTCCTTCGTAATGACCTACCTTGTTTGCCATCGCCAAAAAAAAAAGCTAGCCACACCTGGATCACATATATTCTTATCCTGACAAAGAAGGAAATAAGTTTTAGAACTCTACGCAATACCGTCTAGCGGTAGAAAGGAAGATCGAGAACACCTTACAAAGTCTGGGAAGGGGCGGTCGGTGGTGTTACTAGCATACCCGAAACTGCCAATCGATGCAGGATCTAATTCGATAGAAATACACCCGCCTGGGTTCAAGGCCGTTGAGAAGTGAAAGGGAAAGAAAGCCACAACTCATTCAACGCCGATTATTGGAATCGGGCCGATGAGGCGACGGGCGACTGAAGCTCTTGCTCCAACGGACTGCTCATTGGGGGCATGATCGCCACATGTTGGCGACTAGTTGCGGCAGAGGAAGGAGGAGCTGAATCTCTTCTGGCTTGTGCACAAATATTCAGTCTTTTTATTCTGGGAACGGATTCCCGTTTGGGAACCTTTTCCTCAATAGACCATCAATTCCAGCTTCACACTATGCTACTAAATGACAATTACTCGACTAGTTCCCCCAAAGGCAGGTCCTGGAAAGTGAGCAGGAGCGGGGGACCGACCTGTGAGGGCGGAGATAACATCTATGTGAGCGACAGCAAAGTCTCTGCGCTCGCGTCCTTGCAGGGGCTCTCCCGTGGCGCCTCCACTGACATCGCCACCCGAAAGCCATCACCTGAGACAAAAGGCAATCGGCATTTTTGAAGGCGCGAGTCTCTGGGCAGCTCTTCGCTGCGCTCACTTAGAGTCACACTCCTTTTCCTCTCTACTCCGTTCTACAGGTTCCAAGAGTTGATTCCAAGGAACAACCAGCGCGTATCCGATTCTTTTGGAGACCCCCAACTCTCCCGACATTGAAGAGCGAGCGATTCTGGGACGTCTGAGTCAACGGGATGATCGTGGAAGACATTCGAACACCAAACATACAGTACAACACACCGGTCCACGGAAAGGGACAATCTGAGGCCAGCGGGAATCGGGCAGGCGCGATCGAGCACAAACAAGCGAATTTTACTACGCTCTAGAGCCCCTGCCTGTCTCACAATCGCAGGATTCCTCCTCCCCAACGTAGTCTCCCATCTGGCGACCGAACCGTCAGTGCCCGACTCCACCTCCTCTTGAAGCTGGCAATCCAACGCGTGAGGACGCGATGCATACTTTGCGACATTACCGGTCAAAGCTTTCCTACAAACAGCAATTCTATTCATATGCAACAGACCATTCAAGCAACTGCTACAAACCCTTCGATCCCTTGTCGGTACCTGAGATAACTAGAATCATTGGCCAGCAGCCCTACTTCACCTTATTTTCCGCACGGACACCGTTGTCCAGCTTGACCCTTTCTCCTATCCGATTTTCGTCAACAAATTGACGCTCCCGAGACTCTAACCCGTATCCCCCGAGACCCTCAGCCGCATTTCCGAGATCAACACCTTCTACGGCAATACGAAAAGAGAAGGTGACAGCAAACTTGATTCTGGGCAAGAAGGCGGGAAAGATCGGGCCCAGACTCTCATCAAGAAGGGGCCGTACAGCTTTCTCATCAGGCACTTTGCTTGACCTTTGCGGTCGCTTGCAGCTGCGGCGTCACAGACGCTTGTCTCCGAACCTCCCAATCCGCCTGCCAAGGATGAGGATACTGCTTCCAGGGAAGGAAGCCGCTGTTTGTTCAGCCACCTCGTATTCCGGTGGCAGGAAGGGCAAAAGTTCGCCGATGATTCTTTCCATGAACATGATTGAACATGGATATGGATTGCTCATCCACACGCTCCCTGGCTCGCTTGGAAGGAGCAAACAATATCAGCTCTAGTGCTAGATGACGTGGCATGATTCAGACACGTCTGCTGATTGTGTTGTGCAGCTTGTGCCGTTCAGGGACTCTGGCAGTCCCACCATCCACTTGCCAACCCAAAAACTGCATGTTCTCCTCTCTCTCTCTCTTGGACATAAGGACGACACGAGCACCCAATGGAGGGTTATGAACCCTGACCAGTCAAGCTTCATCTTCAGCATCTCGTCCACTGGTTTTACCCCATCAAAGCGGCCCCAATTTCTGCCTCTCAGACAGATATTAGCCTCTCTTCGCAACACAGTCGGTTTACACGAGACTGTTGACATTCGCATGTTCGAGGACTCATCGTCACAAGAGGCTGACATAGTCTCCGTTTACCTCGCCCCCATAGACCGGACTTTTATCTTCCCCGCAACGGATTCCGACGACGATAATGGCGACGGAGGAGATTCGGGCAGCACATTGGTGGTGTTTCAGTGCTTGGATGGGCAGGTCCACGGCTTCACCAAGCATTTCATGATCATGTTAATGATTTTCTCGGCGGCATTAGTGCCCTTCCAGTTGGCGTTCTCTAGCAACTCTCTCCCCCTTTCAAGCGGCCGCTCTTCTTCGACGGTGTGCCAAGTCATCACTCCGACATTTCCGGCCGGAATGTATATCGGCCTTTCGATTGGTCTTGTCGATTCCAACCTTTCATGACACATGAGCTTGTTGATATTCGCACGATCGAGACTCACCGTCCCATGAGGCTGACATTCAAGCACTCCCCCAGCACCATGGCATATGCAGAATATCACGGCCTCCTGCCTCCTTTGCTTCGGTGCCTTACTTGACGTCAGCGATCCATTACTCGAAGCATCCCGACTAGTGCCCTTGGGATGACGCATAGCCCATGTTGACCTTGCCACTATATACCGAACCTTCCCCTGATCCCGAGAGCTTGCTTCTATGAGACAGACGCCGCTAGCTTAACATCCGGGGTCGAATTTAATGTTCCGATACTATATATTTATCGATGACATGCTTCATCTTCCCCGCAACGCAGATCGAAGGAGAGGAGAGTAGAGAGTGACGGCGGCAACCCGAGAAGCAGATTGATAGTGATTCTCAAGGTCGATCCGCGAACTACATATTCTAGTGTTGCTTGCCCTTCCTTTAACCACCTCTACGAGTTTCTGAGAGATACTGCCCGGTCGCCTCAACTCGGGCTCTACAGACGACCACGATACGATGGTGGTAGCCAGGACAGAGCACACCTCGGTCAAATCATCATGGGCGACCCTTACCAGCTGGGGTAAGGGAACGAACTGGAACACCTGCCGCGTCTGAACTGGAACCACAAACGGAGCGCCGTCACCGAGACCAGGGTCAAGTTGTGGGAACACAATGTACCGACAGACCCGTCACCGAGTTGAGACGTTCAAGGCGAGCGCTCACCTGTGTGGTCTACGGCGATAGACACCCAAGTTTTAAATTGTACAGTACATTTTCCACTTTCCACGAAACGCGACGACCACGGGCCTATATTCTTCGACGCCCGCCCTAGTGGCCCCAGAAATCATCAGGGAAATGCTCCATGTTCCCTGATCCCGAGAGGGTATGGCTATGGGACGTCATTAACTTTGCGCTCCGAGTCGAATTCAACGTTGCGAGATGATATATATATATTTATCGATGACACACCTAGTGGCTTGAACCTTGGTCGCGCTTTGGACACTCTCCCAGTCGGTATGGTCTCCGCGGTCCTTCCTTCGTCGCCGCCACGCATGCGTGTCTGTCTCGCTGGGTACCGAGTTCCGCAATCTAGTGAGATGGCAATACGGAATGCATTTTTCAACTCCTCTTCTTAGACTCCCCCGAGAAACGAGACGAGCCTGAATTCGGATTCACGGATGGCTGTATATATACGACAATACTTCTGGAGGCTCGTCCTCAAGACTTCCTCGCCCACATTCCACATCCCACATTCCACATTCCACATTCCACATACCACTCGACTCACTCAGGCAGTCTTTTTCTTTTCTCTTTCCTCCTTCCGTCACACGTACGCAGCTTTCTCCTCAAAAAAATGTAAGTGCCTTTCGTCTCTTTTTTTTTTTTTTTCTTTTTGTGTTGTACGAGGCGATGCTGACAGATGGTCTCCCTCCAGGAGCGACTTCGCCAGGCTTCTCCCCGCGCAATTCCATCCCCGGCTCAACAGGAAACTTTCCAAAACATCAAACTGGGATCCTAGTCCTGGCAGTCCTTGAGTCCATCCGAGTCAGAGGATCTCTACCGAAAACTGGACCTATATTCGCGATTTCGTCCATTACGCGTCATCTGTAGGACCCGTCGAGTAATAGCCGCATGAGCAACGGGACAGGGATTCTTCAGGATGATACGATCAACTTTGACAACTTCAACTTGGGCGGCTGCTTGGGGGCAAGAGATCCCTGTTAATTGCGCTTTCAGGGATAATATACGCATCAATCGTGTTCCGGCCGACAAAATGTTGAAGTTCAATTCACTCTTCAGGAGGGAAGGAGGGAGAAACAGTATCGAGCCCTATGGGCAGGAAGAGAAAACGCTTGGCATAATACGCGATATCTAGTTACCTGCCTACACTTTGATGACCCAGCTCATTGGACGCCTATGATCTGGGGTGAGGAGACATCGGGATTATACTTACACGATGCTCTTTACGACAGGCGAGACACCAGGCTTGCTATAAATGTGGAAGCATGGGCTGCGCGAAGAAGAAAAGAGAGCACTGTACGGCTCCTCCATCTACGGCGACTCGGTATGGATTATATGCTCATGGGGTCTTTTCCAAGTCCGGGAGCATCATTTTCCCGGTCTGGTAACTAGGAGCCAATAGGAACGCCCTGATTTGTTGTCTAGAAAGAAAAGGCGTGTCTCGGCTCTTCGACATTCTTCCCAGCCTTTCTAGGCGTTTTTCTCGTTGGCGGGAGTCTATCTTCGCTGCAAGTCTCATCTCCAACTGCAGCCAGTTCGTTTTCTCCTCTCACAGAAGGCCGAGAACGCTCGGAAGTGCCTGGCGGGCAACCTCGAGGCATCTGGCCCCGGCGGCCGGAGAACATCTATCTATTCGCGTTCCACGTTACTGTTTGGTGCCAACTTACAAGATACGGCATACTCAGTGAAGACATCATTGCGCTCAACATTCAAACTACCTTACCCAATGTCAAAGGGGGGCATCGACCCGGATGTGATACTGGAGTATCAGAAACAAATGGGGTGTTTGAATTATCTCATGACGGGAACTCGACCTGACATTTTTTTCCCAACCACGAAATTCCATGCAACGCCCACCTCGTGATTCAGCCATACAATGTTCCGCCAGAACTGACCCATGAGATCGCCGGCTGGCGCTTGGGGACGGATCTTCGGTTATCATCACGCCCCCCAACCAAGTCCCTCACGGAAGCCTTGACCCGCCAAGCAGAGCTGGTCCCAGACACACATAAATTTCCTGCCCGGTTGCACATCACCGACTGAGATCGAAAACGGCGACGACACCCGTGGAGGATACGGGGCGGAAGTTTACTTCCACCTGTCAAAGGCTGCCTGTCGGAACGTCCGGGAAAACCATGACGCCTAGTATCGGTACAACATGGTCCAGGGCATGGCCGTACTCGACGACGAGGATCACAAAAACTGCACCGAGATGCTGCTGGGGTTCAGCCAGCCGAAGGGGGTGAAGCTGCGTGATTGGGCGGCTCAGCTGGAGAAGAGAGGCGCCAAGACACGAGGTCCTATTTTTAACCTCCAAAGTAAAGGCGCATGGATGGCGCAGGATGCCCTTAACTTCCGAATCTCGTCGCCCCTCAACCCCCACGGATCCCCGGGCCTTGCCACGATGGTGCGGCGTGCTCTGATGCCCTGCCGTGTTACCGATCTTGTCCCAAGCCCGAGCAGCCTCGAGTATCTGCCTGATACCGATGTTGATGCTCAGGTCGCGCCAGGGCTCGTCTACTAAGCTCGGGAGAAGCCAGTGAATGATACTTGGGTCGGGGGACGCTGCTGCCTGCATTAAGTTTCTCGGCTCTGTCGCATTGGGGCCTCATAACCTACGACGAAAGGCACAAACAGCGGAACGCGATCACCAAAGCGATGCCAAGTTCCGTTGGCCAAGAGATACGAGGCAAAGCCCGACCTTGTGTGCGTGTGTGTTTGTGGTCGCTCTGCCTGAGGCAGCTTCGTTGACCGCCCGGCCGCTTCCTCAGATCATGTCGCACATCGGCAGAACAGCGCCAACTACTGCTCGCAACTTCAATTACCTGGCTCTTCTTCCTTTATATATCGCGACGGTCCTCGCACAGGGCGGATGCGTCCGGCGAGGATCCTCCACCTCTTTTTCGGGTTATTTCACCCATGGGAGGCGGAGTCGGTGGCCTGTGTCCACAAATACCTTGCTAGTTATTACAGCAAGGTATTCTGGAGAATAAAGCTGACGCCGCTTCTCGCTGAATGTGAAGACAATGAAGGGGTTATCGCCCACTGGGTATCCACAGACTGGGAGTGCAGTGAATTGCGCAGGTGGTATGCATACTGTTCCGTCCTTCACACAAGCCTTTCCTTCCTGAAATGCATCAGCCGAACCATATCGACGCCCAATCTAAGGGGATAATCGAGAAGACTACTGTTCAAAAAGCCACTCTACTTGAAATATGGGAGATCTTCTCCCAACATGAGGGGTTCAAGACGATGCCCTGCCAGAAAAAGGAAAAGGCATGGGGGTAACCAACCGTCGATTTTCCCGATCTTTGTTTTCTCTGAGCACCCCAACGCAGTGGAGGTCCTGGCCAGTACGGACTCGACTTGGAAGATGTCAAAACATCGCAGATGCTAGTCGACGGCGTCACCGGCCACTAGAAGGAGTCAAATATATCCAATTCCTTCACCAACTAAAGAAGCCTAGCATCAAGGAACGTTTGACGTTCGCCGAAACACTAGAGAACAAAAGATGACACACTAGTAATGTCTACTACATGCTCTTCCCAGACAAGATGCCACCGTCCTTGGGGAATCTTTACCAAATAGAAGACATACGAGTGCCTCCAGATGGAAGAGGCCAAAAATCCTCCGTCACAGGTTGAATAGTCCTCCCGCCAAGAGAAGCAGACGATGCCAGGCACTGCCCCGGCTCTCACGTTGGCAAGCAGTAATTTCGGTGTGGGGCCAGAGATGGGAATATTTTGACAACAAGAACGTTCTTTTAAGTCATCGGTTTGACACTGGACTCGTGCGCAAGGCCAGTCAGTCTTTCAGATGGGGGCTCTACCGGCTCTGAGAAAACGGCTCGGATCACTCAATTCCTCGGAGCTCGTCACGCGTTGGGCGTATTCAAATCCTCACGAACAAGGCATACTTCTACTAGGATTCCAAAAGCTCTCACGCCCATCATGTGTCAGATTTCACCAAGACTCTCCAACCCACGGATGTTGAGGTCGACATTTTGATGCTGCTGTTACCATGGCATGGTTTTTACCCTTGACAGATGCACCTCCTGTTACTCTCTCGTATGAGACTACCCATCAGCCTAAAGGTGTCCATGCAGATGTTGTGAAGACAACTAATCACTTATATATTTCGCCCCCGAATAGGAATTCAGGGGATCCCGGGACCATGTTGTCATCACATGGTCACTACAACACTGACACAGCAAGACAGTTCTATATACCACTCCAATCATGCCCGCATTGCCCCGGACCAAGTCCTCCCTGGCTGAGGACTGCCAACCAGGTCGAACTCTGGCTTTGTCTCTTTCATGTGTCACTCAACCATTCTGGAGGCGAAAGCGGCGTTTTGGATTCTTAGGAGATGCCAATCTCGGTCTTATGCTTCGCTCAGAAGCGAGCATCCAGAACGGGAATGGCCGCAGACAATGTCGCGGCACAGAACATGGTAAAGATGGGGCTACGGAGGCTGTCTGTTAGCAAACAACTTCGCCATCGCTACTGAAAACGCCCCGTGGTCTCGCGAAGGACCTTCATTTTCTGGTAGTAGAATATACTAAATTTTTATCAAACTTAATGACGGCGCTGGAATTGATATTCCCAGTGACATTGGACCCACAAACTCTGGGTGATTGTCAAACCAGCGCTCTTTGTTCCCCACGGAAGGAGAAATGGCCAGAGAGATCCCACCTTTTCGACTGGAGCCACGAACTCACAAACTGCTCGCGCACCTGTTCCTGAATACTCTGGAGGTGGCGATGTTAGCGAGAAAACAATCGACGAAACGGCTGCCCGAATACTGCGAGAGGTTCTAGCTCCCTTCCCGGACGTCCCAGCGCGGCTTTCAATATGCCTCATCGAGTCATTGCGATCAAGTCCTCGTCCAGAAAAATCCTCGTCTTCCTTCCCGCCGCCCACCTCGCCGACCGCGGCGAACTGGACCGAATCCTTCGCTCAAAAGGCTTGCCTAACAGTCCCGCGGGCAGCGATGTCTTTCTCCCGCCGGCTTGGGTGACTGGGTGCTAGCTGGGGCTGAGTGACCCAACCTCCGCCGCCTATGATTTGGTTTTCTCCCAAGGAAATGGATTCCCATTTGAAAACCATTTTCGACCAGATACTCTGGGTTTTCGCCACATTTTCCATCCTCTCCCCAGAATTCAAAGTGGATGAGGGAGACAAATAGCGGAGCTACAGCCAATGTCATTCTGAGGCAGACTCTGCTCTAGGTCGCCATTGCCTCAATAGGCGCGGGGACTGCGAGCAATCATCGAGGGAGGCGGGAAGATCCATGTATTTACGGACCTTCGCGTGCTCGCCGGCTTGTCTCGTGGAGAAAAGTTATTTTGAGAATAGTCTTCTCTTCCCGTCATAAACTATCAAGCAGTCCCTGCTAACTCGTGACAGACGAGTGGACGTACGCAGGGCTGAGGGACCGAGTGAAGAAATTGTCCGGGTCCAAGATCACTTCACGTCTCTTTCTTCAGCTCAGGGCATCATTGTTTGGCCACAGGACAGGAACTGGCGTAAAGGGTACGATCCTGTTCCCGTCACTCGTTCTGTTTCTACACCGACCAACCACGGCCAACTAAAAGCGCAATGTCGAAACCAGACGTGCCGCGACTAGGCCAGGGCCAAGTTCGGAGATTGCCTGAGCTTTTCCATGAGAATCCGGATGGCTTGTCATATATTTTCAGACGACCGTAAACTCTAGAGGTGGCTGTGTCGGCTGCTGGTGCCAGCTCGATCCGCCTGTATCGGTCATTTCCCTTTCCGCAAATTCGGCGAGGACGTTCCCATGTCGAGGCCGGAGAACATACTTCTCCCATCCTCGCCTACCCCTATTTCCCCAGGGCGACTTTCGCCTATTCGTGCGAACTGAGGAACCCATGCTCTAGAGCAAGTTCGAATTTACGGTCTGCGCCGCTCGCCCCAACGTGGGCCTCCAAGCATCACGTAAGTCTCCTTCTAACCCTACCCTTTACATATATACCTATGCCCTAGGGAACAGGTTAACCACATCCCTATGTCATAGCCTACGCGCACAAGACACTTTTCTCATACATTTACTAACACTATGTCGTATATCAGGCAGACAACTGCAAACCTGGTGATAGCTGGCTTTCAGGTCCTAATAATCAGATCTAGTACCTCCTTACCTAATAAGGAGAAAGCCATTAATGACTTTAACAATCCCAAAGTACACTATAAAGTACTTATAATATCAATGAGCCTTAGTATGTATAGCCTGAATATGCAGTCGTGTTGTAGTAAGGGACTCATCATCTAATACTACTGGAACATCTCTACACTTATGCAGGGCGTAGGGCGCCTATCTCGCCTAGGGTAATTGGAACTGGTATATTTCCGGATTTTGAAGCTGCTTGACTTCTTTGTGGAGGACCAGGAGGAGGTGGTGCTCTTGCGTGCTCCCCTCAGCCTTTCGAGCCATTCCCGTGGATGGATATCGCTCGAGTTTCCGTTTCTGTCAATTGCCATTCTATATACTTTTTCAAGGTCTATTCCCAGGCTTTAGAAGCGTCTCCTATCCTCTAGTGGAAAGTATATGCGTCGCTTTGGCTTCGCTCCTCGGGTGCCCGGACGGATACTGCCTCGGGTCTGACAGCGCAGCAGACATATTCGTGTCTCACCAACTATCGACCTTTTCTGGTTCTGATCATAGTATGTTATATAGTTGGTAGCGAAGGTCAAAGTTGGCCTGAAGCGAAGGGCGTGGCCTTGACCCTCACAACCATCGACTCGAGACCCTCACATGCCGCCAGAATGAGGTTAACCTCGCCCACGAGCAAGCCACCACATCCTAAGGACTGGCTACGGCATCGGCTGTTGATCATGTTAACTCCATCGTGGCGAACGACCGAGATGGAGGCCTTAGTTATATGTTTCACCTGACATGTCGTGTCAGGGGCATCAGCCCCCTTACCAATAGGGCAGATATTGTACTATACACGATGTACCAAAGCCCCGTGATGATATACATCCTCCAGCTTTGCGAGTAGTGGGTGGTGGATGAGAAGGAGAGAGTTTTGATACTTCAGCGCTTACGTTACTGCTCGAAATTCTTGCTACCCCGTATTGCCAGATTGAGGTTTGTTTCTTCTATATAGATGGTTTACTAAGACAAGTCCTGTTCGTTCTGGAGGAACTGTGGACTTGATATAGCTCCGGCGACTGGATCTGGATGACGCTATTTTCTTCGCCGAGATGAGATCCAAGTCAGGAACGCCAACAACCCAGGGCGCACACGACAGAACACGCGAGATTCCAGTCCGCGCTCCGCTCTCCAGGGCTCCCCTAAAGCAGGTCCTAAAGGCCGTGATTGCGGATTTGATTCGGCAATTCCTGAGGGAGACACCATCCACTCTTATTTCTATCTATATTATGCATTATTTCCCACCTATGTGGGATTTATTTTGTTCCATGATCAGATAGGCGGTTTTGAGCGTCGTCGATGCTGTGGCGATGCCGTGGCTTCTGAACCTCAGGCACATTGTGGCCATACGCGCGGTCCAAAATCGGCAGTATGTCTTCACTAGATACCTGCTAAGAACTGGGAGTCTGGGGTGAGCAATCCGAGCCTGTTGTAATCTGGCAATAACGTTGGATATACTATGTCTAGCTCGAGGAAAGACCAGTGTCACAGAGAAGTGTGTTTATCCAAAAGCCAACTTGACGCCCAAAACTTCAACTTGCCCCAAGACAATGACTGACTTGTGCGCTTCGAGAACCCCCTTTTGTCTCTGACTCTCTGACTGTGCTCCGACTGGGCTCTGTAGCTGAGTCATTCGACAGCCAGTGGGGTACAATAAATCACCGACCACTTTTACCCCGCTTTTACACGTCAAAGCCCACCTTTTCAAAACATCTACCCTCTACTCTTTTTCTTCTCTTTCATCTGCGGAACCACTTTTTCCGCCAGAAATGGCACCACGAAAAACAGCATGGCGGGAGCTATCTATAGCCTAAAGGTCATTAGTTTGGACCTTATATATGCTTGGCTATTTGCAGTAGTGTATTGGGGCTCAGTTAGAGCTCCCAAAATCTACAGTTTGCGATATTATATGTTTGATTGAGTACAACATTACCAGAAATGTATCAAATATCTTCGAAATACCTTTGTGGCCAGGCCGGCCTCCTATTCTTATAGATAGGAATAAAAGGAAATTAAAACAGGCTGCTATTTAAAACTGGAAAGCCAACCTAGCATGCCTTGCAATACCCTCGAAATCCACATTACACCTTAGTCGTGCAACTGTTCGGAAATCCCTCAAAGAACATGGAATTTCGCGCCGTAAAGCACGGGCTAAGCCTGGCCTGAAGGAAATATATAAGAAATGATGCCGGAGGTTTGCCAGAATGGAAAAGAATACTCCCTGGGACTGCGTTTGCTGGTTAGATGAAGTCTACTTTTATAGTGATGGAAAGAGTGGGAATATCTACATTTCGTGACGCGTTGGTGAAGACTTCATTACTGAATGTATTCAACCAACTTATAAAGTATCTGGCTTTACAGTTTCAGCTTGGGGTTCCTTTATGGGAAGGGAATGTGGCCCTCTTGTCTTCCTTAATTGGGATATTAAGATAATAGGTGAGCGTTATTGCGATGAAATCTACATCCTATACTTCCTTCCTTTCTATTTGGCAATGAGAACTAAATATGGACTTCAGGTTCTTTTATAGGAAGATGGCGTACTATATTACAAGTTCAGGAACCGCGCCCTTTGGGATGGTGTGGCAGATACAAGGAGGCTTGCCTGGCCAGCGTAGAGCCCTGATTTAAGCCCAATTGAAAATATTTGGTGTGAAATGAAGCTCCGAATTGAAAAACAATGGCATAGAATCTATACTGAAGCTGGTTTTAAAGCTATTATTGTAGAACTGTGGGAAGGAATGGGGCCTGAAGTGTTTGGAAAGTATGCTGGAACTATGCCAAAATGGCTAGCTTTATTGAAAAAAGCTAAAGGTGGTGTGATTAAATACTAGTACTTTAGTTTATATAGAAAGTTTTATAGCTATTGGAGGTATATTGGTTGAGATATTCTTGTTTGAAGTTAGGATGTTGAAAATGAGGGTGGTCGGTGATTTATTGTACCCTACTGGCAAGTCCCGTGCCACCAAGGCAATGCGCTCTCTCCTGTAACTTACAGAATGTGCGTGCCGGGTGGCGTCAATAGTCCTCTTTTAGTGAAAGTTTAAACCCTTTACCAAGGTACTAGGATGATGTAATACCCGGAGACGCAACCTAAGTTTCCCTCTCCCGCAAACCGCCCCCCAGCTCTTTACAAGATTTAATCTGGCCTCGGCGTTGTATGCGCGTTATCATTTTAGTCTTTAGTGCTTGGCTCTTCGTCCTGCCATGTCAGTCTAGTCTCGATGTGGATGAAATATCAAGCCGATCTTGAAGTTAATCGCAAATTACTCCTTATCAGTCTTAGCAGGATTAACCAGGACCTACCGACGGAAATTGGTAGAGTAGTCCATATACCGTAAACGTCGCCCCACCCCTAACGCAATGCATAGCTCGCATCCATGGCTCGTCGTCGGTGTCCGTTGTATTAGGGTGCGTCCGAGGGCGGCGTCCTTCCCCAAGCCATAGTAAATCAATACGTCCGTCATTGTAACCTTTCCACTGCTGCCAAATAATGGGTATCCGATTTGTATCGGTAGATAAGAGCGGTGGAGGTGCTGTATAATCCAAAGGCTTTTCTCTCTTGGCAGCAGGCGTGGAGCCTCCGCGACATGGTCGAACAGCACTTCCAGGTACCGCGGTCAACAAAATCTAGGATCTGATGGTACGGCTCTGCCATGAGACTGCCCCGTGTTGAACATGACGCGATTTTAGTGGCTAGTTTGACTCCTTCATTGGCCGCCGAGCATGGTGATTGGGGAAGTTGGTGATGCCAACCCTGCTTTGGATGGAGGCCAATGCTGTTATGCCACAGGCCGGGTTATTGGGGAACGAATCGAATCGAGTCTTTTCACCGTAGCGTACGCTAGGTCGAGCACTAGCACTCGGGCTATCTTCCCCGATAAAGTTGAGACGCCATCGTGGATTACCTCTGTTTGCTAGCGTGCCACCTCAATCTCTTCCAGGAGGCCGAAAATGGAATAGGCTGTGTGTGCACCTAGCCCACCATGAGAGTTGTAGGGGAAAGGTGAATGACCACCTACCCCCCGGACTTCGAGTTCGTAGTGTTCTCTCTCGTCTATGCATCGACGACTGATGCCTGTTAGATACGAAGACTGTCAAGATCGATTTCGTAAAGACTCAGAAAGAAGCCATTCGATATTAAGCATCAAACATCAATCATACATCGCCAAAATCTGATATCATGGACAGAAAAACTACCCTGGAGCATATCAAGAAGAATTCTGCTCTTCTTAACGGTAAGTGCCGTCCCCTGCCTGTTCTGCGGCCACCGTCAACTTAACATCTCGTGGTGTTTCCAGCCTTTCTTCCAGCAGAAAGAATTAAGAGTGCCACGGACGAATATGACGGAAGGTACCGGATTGAGATCGAAAAGAGTGACGGAACTACCGAGGGCTACTCTCTTAAAGTAAGGAAACGGCGTCGTCCACTTCCCGCTCCTGCTTCAATTATTCTTGTTTCTAACTGACCGGCATCCTCCTAGATATCATCTGGCCCTGACGACGACGACCGCCTCGACGTCGAGTATGATTCCCTGAAACAGATCTCGGAACAGATCTCGGACGTAGCGCCAGGATTTGTCCCGAAACCCTTCGCGCGAGGAAATCTGAACGAACCAGCTCCTGGACTTCGGTTTTTTGTATACGGTGACTACGGCGAACAGAAAAACAAGCCTACATTCAAGGAATATTTCTGGAAATCACTGAATGCGATCCATTCCATCCAGGACGAAAATGGACTGTTCGGGTATCCGAGGCCGACATACTTTAGAGGAGATGCTCAATTCGTCGAGCAAAACAGCAGATGGGAGGACTTTTTCCGTCAAAGCATGCTGTACGTTCTCGACCGGTGCCAAAGGACGCTCAGTGCACTACAGGCCCCTCATGAATGTCTCGAGAATATGAATACGTTAAGGGAGCTGTCTTCTACCAATTCTATTTTTTCGACTTTGATTGGCACCCCCGAATCTGAAGGTAAAATAAAGCCGTCGCTAGTTCACGGCAACTTGGACACGTCGACCGTGTTTTTAAATACAGAGGAGGACCCCGACTCTGTATCTTACACGATTGTGAGTCCAGCGGTATTTTACGGCCATTGCGAGTGTAAGGTCTACCCCTCCTCCCTCGATGGATATGTCGATTCTACTACGGAAGCTTTGTGCCCTAACACTTGAGGTGAATAGATGACTTGGGTGGACTATACTGGACCTCCAATGGGGACTCATCTGAGATCCTGGAAAGATATAAAAAAGCCCTTTCACTATCCGACGAAGCAAACTTTGAGGACAGAATTATGTTGTACGCTGTGTGAGTGGAATCCTGAGTGTTTGCACCCGTCCTTTTTTTTTTTTTTTTTTTTTTTTTTTTTTTTTTTGGAAAGTCACCGTCTAATGACGGTTATCGCAGGCGATTTGGCATCCAGAGCGCGACTACCGCTGGAACGCTGGACAGGATATCGGGCGACATAGATAGGTAAGTTGTCAGTCAAATAGTCTACGGTATGGGGTGGAATCAGCGAACAAAGAATCAACGTATCCTCACTAACGATGCCTTTCTACCCGACTGAAAGAGCAAAAATGATAATGAAGGAACTCTGCGAGCGCCACGGTAGGCCATAGACGCTACAGGGGTCCCGTTCTCCCCGTTGACGGCTTATAAGAAATCGATGATAATTTTATGAGAGACGTTAAGACGCAGTGTGCGGTGGGGTGGATCGGATTAGAGATTTCCCGTACCGGCGAGGATGGAAAGGTGTGGAGTGGGTGGAGGCTAAGGACTACTGACACCTCCTGCGGCCTGGGTCGGGAGGAACGGCCCGAGGCTACAAAGGGCGGGATACTTCTGAAGAGTCCTGAAGAGGAGGCCAGGTATCTTGTCAATCGCCCCGTATCTCGTGTGGGAAGTATGTGCTGGCAAGGGTACATCAGCTCGCTTCCACCCGCGTCGAGAGGCAAGGGTCGGGGTCGGGGTTTGGGGGTCATTCTGTGGATACCCGTCCAATGGGGCCGCTCGAAGCTGCATTTCCCATTTCCCAAGCGCCGTGGCTGTTGATATCCCCTTCCTGGGACTTCCACGTTCCCCTGTACAGGCTCTTCTTCCCTTCCATAGTCCGCCTGGAGGATCTTAGTCAAAGGGGGAGGTTGCCCCAGACCATCGTTCGTTTCTTCTCGCTCGCTCATTTCTCACCTGCTTTCGCTACCCGCTCCACCACTTCAACACCCAATGCTGAACTACCCCTGATTAATTCTAGAGACCACGCGTTCCCGTAGATTCTATAGGGGGGTTGAATTCTTTGTAAATATATGTACATATTTTTTTTTCTTTTTCGTTTAATTTCTCTTCATTACTTTTAGTATCACTTCCAAGAAACACCATCGAACTTCCTTCTCTTTTTCCTCGACGCGCACGATCGGTTCCTGCCTTGTTGTGATCGATATGGCAATATGCCAACCGGCAAAATCGCCGACCAAGAGTACAGTCTCCATAGAGTCCACGAGCCCCCAAACCCTTCAGTCGACATTGTTTTGATCCACGGGCTTGGAGGTGGGAGTCGCCACACCTGGGGCCGCCATACTGCTGCCGACAGCGACGGCGGCCCAAACCCCGACAGCGACGATGAAGCACCATTCTGGCCAGGCCAGTTTCTCGCCAAGGACGATGATTTCGAACCAAACACCGCAATTAGCACATTTGGCTATCCCTCCAGATGGACCACCCCCGAGGACAGCTTCCGCAACATCGAGGGCTTTGCGAATAACCTCCTAGTCGATTTGCGCGACGATCCACGGATCAGAGAATCCAATACCGGCATCATTCTCGTTGGACATAGTATGGGCGGCCTCGTCGCGAAACAGGTCTACGTCTCCGCACAAACTCTCGTGGGCGACCTCGCCGATCGCATCTACGCCATCTTCTTCCTCGGCACGCCGCACAGAGGCGCGAAACTGGCTACTTCGCTCAAGTTCATCCTCCGTCTCTTTCGAGTGCGAAAACCGTTCGTCGACGACTTGATCCCGAACTCGCGCGGACTACAACAGCTCTACAATGCCTTCCTCAAAGTGGCCTGCAACAATAAGGGCCTGTACATCCATACCATCCTCGAATCGCGCAAGCTGCGTTTATTCGGCCCGATCGGGACTCTGGTGGTTGACAAGGAATCGGCGGTGTTGCACTGGCAGAACGAGACGAAATACGAATTTAATAAAGACCACCGAGAGCTGTGCAAGTTCCGGAACCAGGAAGACCCAGATTACCGTGCTTTGCGCAAAGCTCTGCGGAGAACAGCGCAGGAAATTCGCAAAGCACGTAGGTTTTGTTTCTATCTATTTCTTTTTCATTTTTTTCCTCATTTTTTTCCCTTCTTTTTTTTAAAAAAAAAAAAATCATGCTAATTCTTACTACGTCCAGGGCCTCCCGTTGAAATCTGTACAGACCTGCAGGAGTTTCTCGGCGCAGATCAGTCGTATGAACAGGAAAGGGTTACCAAGACAAACGAACGAGAAGAAGGCACATGCTCCTGGCTTGGACAGAGTGACGATTTTAAGAGGTGGCGAGCGGCATCGGTTGAAGATGCACCAGCCCTACTTTGGCTCACAGGCAAGGTGGGCGCGGGCAAATCCGTCCTCTCAGCGTACGCAACCACCCTACTCCGCAACGACGAGGGCTGTTGTGTCAGCTATTTCTTCTACAAGCACGGCGTTTCGAAACGATCTACCGTGGCGGATTGCTTGCGCTCTCTGGCCTACCAAATGGCCCTCGGTGATAATACTGTGAGAGCCAGGCTTCGAACGCTAATACACGATCGTTCGGTGGCTCGGAATCCCATCGATGGCCACCTCGTCTGGCCGGACATCTTCGAGAAGGGCATCTTTGCACGGTCAGATGCTGATTCGGGCCCACGGCACATATGGATCATTGATGGCCTTGACGAGTGCTCCGATGTGGACCGCTGGATGAAACTCCTTCCACTCTGCGTGAATCATGTGCGCATCTTCGTCTCGAGTCTAAGCGAGGGCGTGCTTGCTGGACATATCAATACAATCAGTGCCCGGTTACAACATCGCCTCTGCCGCATCGAGCTCCTAAAATCCGACAAGATAGGTAAGGGTGCAGGGGTGTTCTTTTGGGTTATTCTCCCCCAGTGCCGCCCAGGAATGACTGCCCTTGAACCTTCTTGCCCTCCTTAGCCTAACCATGTCTTTAGAGTCCGACATACGCGCTTACGTTTACAAGAGGTTGGAGGCCGTACCACGGGCTCCATCGACGATGCGATTGCTGGAGAGGATTTCGACCCTGGCCGACGGATGTTTCCTCTGGGCTAAGCTAGTACTTGACGAAATCGACTTCGATGCCCCGACGGTTGAGAGCATAGAAAAAATTCTCACCAGTACCCATCCGGGCCTTAACGAGAGGTACACTCGAATGACGCAGGCCATTCTTAGGAAACCAAACTACGCCGAGCTCGCAAAGTCCGCATTTCGCTGGATCGTGCTGGCGCCACGATATTTAACTATCGACGAGCTCTCCCAGGCTGTTCATCTCGATCTCAATGTCACTCCACTAGATCTTGGTCGCGAGTTCGATATGGTCTGTGGCCAGATGGCATTCTTGGACAATCAATCGAGGGTTAGGATGATCCACGGATCGGCACGAGAGTATTTAATGACAGAGCACGTGGATCCACGCTTTCGCATCAAGAAAGCGGAAGATCATGGTGAATTAGCCCTTGCTTGTCTACGGTATCTTTCCGGGGACATCCTCAGCATTCACAGGAGACCGGCACGACTAGCCTTGGCATCTTCTAGGGCGGCGGACGTAGCTGGCTCTGGGGTCTTCCTAGACTACGCGATGACGAACTTCTCCTTCCACCTGCGACAAGCGTCATCGGCGCGTGATGACCTGACGGAAGCGTTGTGTAAATTTTTCGAGACAAACGTCCTCTCGTGGATCGAACGTCTCGCCGAGACGGGAAACTTACATGTCATTCCCGAGACGGCGGCAAACATCAGAAACTACTTGGGTCGGAGGGCTAATCACCACGCTCCCTGCACCAGAGAGATGGGTACTCTCGGGCGCTGGGTCACGGATCTCATCCGCGTCCAAGCAAAGTTCCGTGACAAGCTAATGAAGAAACCGTGGGCGATTCGGACGATGATACCAGCCATGTGTCCGACATCCTCGGCTATATGGAGCTCCATTTCGAAAGCGCCGCGTCCCTTTGTGGTTACGGGTGACGTCGAAGAACACTGGGACGATTGTCTTTTCCAGCGAGTATATCACGACCAGGAAGTTTTGGCCGTGGCGCATGGCCGTCGCTTCTTTGCCGTTGCCATTTGGAGACGTCAAGTGATCATATACGATGCCACTTCGATACAGCAACTGGCTATACTCAGTACAGAAGAAGTCATCGACACACTCGTGATCAGTGATGATGACCGATACCTGGTTGCCGCAAGCCCTAGGAAGATTCAGGTTTGGGATGTAACCGGACAGGTTCGAGTAGCCTTTCTTAAATTGCTGTACAGCCAATTCTTTATCTGCTTCGCTGATGAACCCCACACGCTCTGCTACATTACCCGGGAGAGTGCCACGGTGTTTTGGTAAGTTCTTGTTGACGCAGCCTTGCGCATCAGTCCCCTGCCACTATCAAATTCTGCCGAATTGAGAGGAAAATTGTAAGGGTGTCTGTCTATTGCTAAACTACCTATCACAGGGATTTCCTGGAGGATACCAATCGCTCGATGGACTGGCTCGACAACTCAAAAGACGGGATACGGCTCCCGGAATTCAAAAAGCGACCTTTGCGGGGAGCCGTCTCGATCGATCATGACCTCGTTGCAATCAGTTTCGCAGTTGAACCTATTCACCTCCTAAGCTTGTCGACAGGGAAGCTGCTCGAAACAGTTGACAGAGCCAAGGGCAAGGGTGCGCGTTCCGAGACATTTGTGTTAGAGTTCAATCCCAACCCTGATTTGCACGCCCTTGTCGTTTCGTACGAGACCGGCGGTGCACTTTGCGTTTACGACATCGAAAGGTTAACACTCAAATACCAAAATGATGGCGTAAATGCTAGGGTTCTCGCCTTTTCATCTGATGGGCTTACCCTCGCTACCGGAGGTAACCACGGGCGCCTTTGCATTTTCGATTGCGACGTTCCGGATGGCGCTTCCTCGCTTCCCATGATATTCCAGGTCAAAATCTTTACGATGAACATGAGAGGCTTGGCGTTCAGCGATGACAACCTCGGAATTCTCGAAATAGGTATGGACTACTGCCACTTCTGGGACCCGCCAGTGCTGGTGAGAAATACCATGACCGATAGCCAAAGCGACCTGAGTCGGCCGGTGAAGCTCTCTCCAGTGGAGGGCTCGAGCATGGTGTCGTCGCGAGCACCACGAGTTACGACAATAGCCTGTTCCTCTTCGGCATCACACATCCTCGTCGGGAAGGACACGCGAGAAATCTACGTTTACCCCTTGACCGGAAAGGACGGGAAACTCTTGTATAAACATAAAGGATCTATCCGTGCGATAAAAATGAGCCTCAGCGGCAAGGTTGCCGTATCCGCGGATAACAGCGCCAATATTGTCGTCATGTCTCTAAAGAGCAACGGGGCGGAAGCTTCCGGATTAGCTATTGACGTCCTGATAGACAGGGTGTACGGCGAATCGGTTAGCGACGTTCTATTGAACAAAGAAGGTACGCGCCTTTTCGTATGTGGCGTCGAGGGTACCAGTGAGCTGTGGGACGTCCCGGCCGGCAGAGTTCTCCGCACTTTCAAACTCCAAGACAAATCGGGATGGAAAACGCTTTTCAATCTCGGCGACTGCACCGCCCAGTTCATGATTAAGACGCAGGCAGGACCCGTGAAGGTGTTTACTTGGTCGGACCTGAGAGAGGTGGTGGTTTCGGAGCAGACCCTTGATACAGTGGCCGCGGTTAATATCGCTTCGAAGAATGCGAGTAACCTGGCTGAGACGTTGGACATACTCACGCTCCTGTCCGTCTCCGGATCCACCATTCTATTTCTCGACGCGGAGATGTGGGTTTGCAGTGTCACTGTCAACCCAGACACGACGAATCTGCTTGCCGTCAAACGTCTGTTCTTTATTCCGCCGCGGTGGACCGACTGGGACAATGAGGTTTTATTCAGTGTAGCGCCTAGTCGACGGTTTGTGCTTTCGACGCAGCGGGGGATAGTCGTCATTCAATGTCCTCGGGATTTGCAGGATTGAGCCCCTAGGATAGAAAGGCGAACCTGACATTTGGTTGACCTACAGTATATGAGTAGTAGAATGGGAAGGATTGAAACATGGCCGATGCACACCTCGACTTGGAAGAAGACCACGCCTGCGGCCGCGCATTGCGTATGTATAAATGTACTTGGAACAGGCGGCTCTGCACTTTTAGAGTCCAGCGTACCCGGTAGAGGAGAATGTAACAGAGGCGAGGGACGTATCGTCGACTTTCACCTCACCAACACAGAGTGCGCACACAGACAGGGGCATCACATTCACGAGGGAACGAATATTTATAGTAATGCAGATTTTTTTTTTTTTTTTTTTTTTTTAATATAGAAATGGGATTTTAGCTAGAAATATATAAACCCTCCGTCCTTTTCTGGTAATTCCGTGACTTGGAGTAAAAGCTAAGAAGTAAACAGTCACATTTCGGTACCCCTTCACGCCCCCCCAGCGCCTCCAGCTGGCGCGTTTCGCTTGTTTCGCGCGTTTCGTTCGTTTCGCGCGCGCACTCGATCCTCTTCTCGCCGTCTCTTTACTTCTTCAATTTGTTGGTCAAATGTCAACCCGTTGCCTCCTTCGGACTCGCGCATCCTCTTCCGCACCAGGCCTTTGAAGACCAAAACACCGCTCGCCTCAACAACAGCGTCCATACTCCGGGTGCCAGCCGCTTCGCCGTCCACCTCGGCACCACCCGCCTCAGCAACATCCTCTGTACCCGAGGTACCATTAGCTGTGGTCCCACCAACTGCTGCACCGCCCACCTCAGCACCAGCCGCCGTTCCGCTGCCACTGCCTGGGGGAACAGGTGACCCATTCACGGAAGGACTCCCGTCCTGGTCGCGAGGCTTCGAAGCGTTGGAGGGGCCAGCATCATCGCTGCCGAAGTGGCCAGTCAGCGAGCGACGAGCATTTTCGTCAGCTGCCCCGTATAAGGGCATGACTAGAGTTGTAATTTCCTCCAGTGCCACGTGTCCTGTGCAATTGTAGAGATTAACGGGGAGGCCGTACTCGATCTTCGTAGGAGTCACGCGCTTAACCACTATGGCGCGTACAAGGTTGCGGAAGTGCTCCGCTTCGTCTGAGTTGAGAGTTGGATACTGCCAGTCGGGTTCTGACAGTGATACAAAATGGTCATTGGCGTTAACAAGGCCAATGAATGATTCAAGGTTCTCGTCGTCCATCGCGGTCCTCAGAGCAGCAGGCATTTCTCCATTATTGTAAAATATGCCGAAGATATCGTACCGGCGCGCCTTAAAAATTGCCTCGACAAGGATGCGAGGAAACTTCTTGTCTTTACGGATCCAGGCCGACACGAGGGCCGCCTGGATCTTGGCCCGAGACACGAATCTTAACCCCTCCGCGCTAGCAATACTGACCCGAAGGCTAGCCATAAGAGGCTGCCTCTGGTAGCTCAGGGTGGTGTTACACACGGAAAATTCCTCAATGAGCTCAGCGATCTCGATGCCTCTGAACTCGTTGAATAGGCTCGGTGGTAGGCGATCGATGAGCCTAGAGATAAGCCGAGTACTTGCTTTCGGAAGTGAGATGAGGTCCACAACCTGGGCCTGGTCGCTCTCGACAGTGGTGATGTCCATTGGGATGACTACGATGACCACAGGAACGTGGCTACGTGGAAAGACGTATGGCGGAAATATAGTCTAGGGTATCTTGAACTCAAATTGTAATCAAGTGAGAGGGAGATGGCTTTGGTAGACAGATTGTTGTATGAGTGGTGGAGATATATGTCTCGTGGGAGAAAACGGCTTGAATGAAATGGGCTGAGAGAGAATGGTCGGACAAGAAATGGTTGGAAGAGAGAGAGATGACTGGAAGGAAAGGAGATCTGGGGAGGAGGACAAGATATTTATAGGTGAGCGTGCGATGGTTATCCGGCTGTAAACTAACGAGGAAAGGGTAGCTGATGCGATACGCTTTCCGGATCCGGAGTACAGATGGCCTAGTGATTTAGGAATAAAACCTTTCTAGTAGGCCAAGCCCGGAGTAGGTGCCTTCCCCTTCTCGCCTAAAGAGAGTTGTACGAATCCCCTAGAAAGAGCCAGCCTAGTGTACTTTCTTCTCTTATACACAATACCTAGGCACATGCTACGGTTTATCGCTCCTATTAGTGACAAACTAGGTTCCTTTGCAATAAGACCAGTGGCGCTTTCCGCAGTTGCGGAGCTAGTGTGCAGGAAGGGGCAAGCATCTCAAAATCACGCTAGGAAAGGGCTCGACTTTGGTTTGGCAAGAACAGGCTTCAGTTGATAGACGCAACCTTCCCACTCGAAGCGATTCCGGAGAACGCATACTTGATTATTATGAACAGGAAATTCAAACAGTTAAGCCAAGCTATCCAAGTTCCCAGCAGATGGCTATCAGGGAGAGATGGCTCTATCCTCGTCACAAATACCCTCCCCTTGAGGCAACTGTGTACATAGGGACCCGATCCAGCATCAAGCTATTTGGAAAGGATTAAGTATGCTGAATCCGTCAAACAACTGGGAATGGGACCAGCTTTTGTGGAAAATGCTTGATATAGTGGAATTATATCCTGGGCTCATGTCGGAATACTTGAATGGGACGATCACCATTATCACGTTTGGCTCACTTACAGCTGTATTCATATCGAGGTTTAGATCAGATTTTAGCTATGGGCATTTCTCAGTTCGAGGTGGGGTGTAGTTCTTTGACGGATCAGGATTCCTATATCTAGTTTCCCAAAATGGATGACGGGCTCTGTATTGACATCCTGTTGGGACCGAGTGGCCGAACCTCTGCCGCCTACCGTCTAGTTTTTCCAGGGAAATGGATCCCCACTTGGAAACCTTTTCCTCAATACATCGTGGCTTTCCCTACGGATAACATCATGACGGCTCTGTGTTGATGTCCTGCTGGCAACATCTAAACCAGATGAAGGTTGTTCTAGAACAATATGGAGACGGTGCTGGAAGTGCCATCGGGGGCTTGGGGGAAGACAACCCCAATATTTTTGTGGTGGTCAACCTGTAAATCGGGCCATTAGAGGTTTAAGAACACCAGCGGCATCGAGAGCTGGGCCAAAGAAACAAAGTGAAAGGAGAGGTCTTCTTAGAAACGATCCGAAAAGCAAAACTAAGGAAAGTACTGCTAAAAATACGCGAAATCGGTCTTGCAAAATTCCTATCAAGATCACACGAAAAGCAAAAGGGTGAAAACCAAAAGATGACAAGTAAAATAGATGAAAAACAAAACAGGTGAAAAACGAACACGGAAGGAACAAAAAACCTCCTTCACAGCATTTGGAAAATCCGTAATGCTCCTTTTCTATGCCCATGCTTGCGCTGCCTTGGATAAACATGCCGGTACTCCGGCGCTCCTGGCGCCTTCCACCCACCGCATTCACACAACACTAAAAATCATCCAAGGGCAGAGCCGAGCACTGCTTCCCCGCAGTTAAGACAGGGAACGATCCCATCCATCCTCCTTAATCTGCTCAAGAAACCCCTCGATAGCGCGTCGGTCGGGGGCTCTATCGAAGTCGAGGGCACCCTGATGCATTGGAGTCATTTCATCCATGTACCTTACTGGTGGCCCCTGGCTTCTGTCCCACTTAAAAAAGACAACTTTCGTGCCGATTCCGACGGCGGCGTAGAGCCGGTTAGCGCCATTGATGTTTTCATGAAGATATTCACCGAGTTGCGTTTCGGCACTTTCCCAGCCTCGGGTCGTGTCTTCTCTGGAGCTTTTCAACTCGGCGATGAAAATCTGTCGTTGTCGCGTGGTTGTCGAATTGTTTGTGAAGCGCACCTCAATGACCAGGACATCAGGTTCATGGTTCGAAGCAAGGGCGGCTGATTTGATCTCCACCCAATAAGAACGATCGGGGGAAGCGGGGAACAGGAACAGCCGCGACAAAACCCAATTCCAAAGAGCGGAAACTGGACCCTCGGTCGTGGCGCCTCGGGCATTGGACATGAGTCCATTGAATGAGGCGGACCTCATGTTCAGAATTTGACCGTCAGACATTGCTCTGAGAAGGACTTGAAGAGAGATGACAAGAGGTACGGTTCGTCGACCCAGAAAGGTGTCAACAAATAAACGATCCTCCTAGGAAGAGCTGGGAAGAGCTAGGGAGAGCTAGGAAGAAGAGCTGGGGAGAAGAGCGAGATGGGGTTGAGTTGCGATCTTGTTGTTATTGGTAGTGAGAGAGTATGAGATGGAGAAGAAGGAGAGAGAAAGGAAAATTAGGATCGAAGACTTCGCGACCTTTTATAAAAGCAAGCAGTCGGACGGAGACACACATTTCGCCCAGCGCCGCTCATTGACGCCATCATGTAGGTCGGCCTCCTCGGCAAACGAGCATCCACTAGATTCCCTCTGCTAAGCGCGTATGAAAAACTTGAAACCGCAAATATTAAAATTAGAAGCATCTTCAAGATCCGAGAATAGCATGGGGACACGGGCTCTCGGCTGCCAGTGAATTAAGCGCCCCCAAATCCGGACAAAGGATCTACATCTCAGCCAGTAAAATCATTCCCCGGACTGCCACTCGCACGTGAAATGTCAAGTACCAGGGAAGAGTTTCATGGCTCCTAGTCATCCATTTACGGGGTACTCGTCTGCGCCTCTAAGTCCAGTCTCCAGCGGTAGCTGCGGGATGCTGTTTAAGATGGAGGGAGGAAGACGGGAGATGGTGGTAATGAGGGCAAATCTTCGGCGGAATTCACAAGCCCGCCACTCGAAGGCGGCGTCAATTTTGATGGCTGTCCGCACCGAAGGCTAGGTTACGTAACCACTCTCGGGCCACCAGGATCGTTCTTTCCCTTGAGCCAAGGGTATGGAGCTCAGCACTTCGAACAAATATTGATCCTTCCATCTCCAGCGACAGAGATTCTCAGAATAGATCATGTACCACTCATATTGCCCCATCTGTGGGGTCGTACTCTCTCAGTACATAGGCGCCCTACCTCCGCCCAGCCCACTACCGTGGGCCAATGAGGTCCGGGCAGGTAGGTGGAGAGTAATGTTCAGACTTTGACCAGACTCGAGTCCAGGAACTAACTTCGCCTGAATGGGAAAGTTCATTTGGCCCCAGGAAGTGTCGCACCATCCGTCTCTAGCGTTGGTATAACTGAGGAATCCAGATTCTGCGTTAGTGCGGAACCCTCAGCCTCGTATCTTGATGACCCTACGACCCTCGAGGTGTATGAGGTCGGTTCTCATCCAGCCTATCTTTTCCATGATGCGTGCTGGCACTTGTTACTCTCGCGGGTATCCGGCGTACGAGCCCAGAATACCGATCTTGCCCACGTTGCCAAAGTATTATTCCACGTCATACACTGCCTCCCGCAGGACTATTACAGCGGCCTTCTCATCCGACATGATTATGGTGGAATCTCGCATCTCCGTCGATCCTATGGCTACCGCAGGTCTGGCTATGAACGACAGCTGCCAGAGAATTTACGATTTGTTCTGGCCGACCCCAGACTTCATGTGGTTGAGGAAACGAGCGCCTCTCTCTTTACACACCTGCCCATGTGCACGTGGGAGTCATCCCAACAGGCGCACGAGAACGACTGCCATGTCCGGCAAAGTTTCAGCGGATATCATGACCCATTCAGCCATCTTCCCCCAGAGATCATTGACTTGCTACTCGTCAAACTCCGGACAGCTGATCTTTGCAGTCTTCGGCTTGCTTCCCGAGTAGTTGCTCGTCTTACATGCCGGGGCTCTTACCTCTCGCAAGCTTTCTGGGAGAGCCGATTTGCCCCCGATTTTGAGATGGACTTCTTCTTCGCCGCCCAGCCGCCGCCGTTCCCCCGGAAGGATATAAACTGGCATGTATTATACATGCGACTGCAGCGGGCACTGGCTGAAGGGTCTATGCCAGGCCTGCGGAACAGGAAAAGAATTTGGGACTGTCTATCCCACTTGAACGTTTCTTTGATGCCCTTCTTCAACGACGTCAACCGAGGTTGGCCGCCAGAGACAGAGTCTACTGGTCCCCAGCTACCACCGAATGGCTATCGGGCCGGTTTACTGATTCGAAGTCACGCCGCTCGCACTTATACACACCAGGAACTTCTTCTTCCACCGCTACCCTGGCCCAGTCCACTCCGTCTCTCCGTCTCCTTCATCCTGTTCAATTGTCAGCGCTATGTTTCGGGCTTCTGCCTTTCGTATTCCACTGGAAGCAATGGATCACGCTCGGTACTAGAAAAAGCTGGAGTCCTCATTCCCGAGACGGAGGAACACCTAGATTTGGGACAAGACTCAATTCCTCACGCCATCACAATCTATAGTACAATGGACGGTATTATTGGTCTGGAATTTTTCCGAGACGAGCACGTGGCGAACAAAAGTATCCTTCTCGGTTACTCTTCAGTCAAGCTTGGTGATGTGGCGACTGCAAAGTTGTATCCTAGGACACCCTCTATGTTTAAAGGCCTTTCTCTTGCGTTTGATGTATGGATCAACATTCACCAGCCCAGGAGAGTTTCGTGAACTAACTAGTCTGTTTAGATGTGTAAATGTGTTGCCCTGCAACTGATCGAATCCGTGCCTAGAGGGACAGATGACTGCGACATTGACGTCCACCAACTGCCAAGTGCGTTGTGGAAACCAAGAGCCCCAACAGGAAATGCGCCAGAACTCGTACGAGCTTCTCCCGACACTTCTGAGGAAGCTACAAGCCGTCCCTCGCCCGTTCGTCTTTACGTGGATTTCGGCGGGGAGTCCGGAGAAAAACTACCATTTATTAATAGGCTGGTCGGATTATTTGATGGCTACTCTGGGCTTCTCAAGGGCTTCGGTTTTATTTATGACGATGGTACAAGCTCGTTCTATGGGGACCAACCATCGGTGAGGGATATGAGCTCAAGCAGGCCATGCGTTGAAATGCCGTTCGCTCTGTGCGGCAAGCTGGGCGAAAGACTGGTGGAGATTCGAGTGTCCCGGGTCTTGTTGTATCAAAGTTGGTATATTCACCGACTTGAGGTATGACATTTGGTGGTCTGCGTGAGCATAGGAGACGTGTTGACTGGTGTTACAGTTTTCGACGAACATCGGATGGAGGTGTACTTTTATGACGCACTATTCGAGGGGACCGCTCGCCGAGGCTCAGCCATGTACGACGCTCAAGCCTGGCCAAGGTCGTGTCCTCACTGGATTGGTAACAGAATTAACAGTAAGTACCAAACAACAGATCAAAGATTGATGCGTAACTTTACTCACTAGGCTTCAGGACTATAATGGAAACTTCAATGCCATTGGGATTGTTGATTCACAAATAGATTGCCCATCCTCAGAAACTATATCGAGCGTTGACATGACGGCACAAACGGTCAAATTGGAAGAAGACAACTTGAATGTGGCTGCTCATATTATGAGGGAAGGCGGCTGTGTAACGAGTGGAAGTCTTCGTTATGTTCGCCGTATTCGATTGTCGGCAGGCGCGCCGGGACGCTCACGCACGAGTCGGCATGTATCTGGCCTCCTCTTTGAGTATCACAATAGCGAGCGTGACAGCATTGTCGGCCAGTGGTTCGAAGAGATTGACTCGATGGAATTGGGCAATGGAGATTATGTTGTCCACATCCGAGTCTGGTACACACAGGAGGCTCACCCTCAGAATACGCTGAGAGAGAATAACGGCAAAGTGGTCGGTATCACGCTCTCGACGTTGAGAGGGGTTTCCAAACAAAAACTACTCGAAGAGCCCAAGGATCTACTATGTCTCGATTACTACGCGAATCCTTTGGAGGAAATGGTCCGTTAATGTCTCTTCATTTGCCTCCTTACCTTCAAATTCCTGGCTAACTAACGGCTCATTTAAGTCCGGCCTCGTGTGGAGTTTCAACTATTCCTTTGATCACGTCCAGGTCATCCGGCAAACGGCGCCATTGACCCGGCCTCTCCAATTTGATAATACCCATCCAATGGAACCCCGAGAATCTCATGACCTCAGACGCTTCCTCTGGGCGGAACACGATGCAAACGGCAAGAAGGTGCTGGTGTCTACAATCGAGGCGTTCTTCTATGCGGAGCAGTTGACAGGGCTAAAGTTCATTTATGGCAACTTTGAGCGGTCTATGGGTTCTCTCAATGGCGAACGTGTAGCTATTCACTTGGCTGCCCTTGAAGTTATTGTGGCAATTGACGTTTGCGTTAGTGCTTGGTCCGGTCCCAGGGGGGACGTCTTAGTGGTTCGTATCGTTTTACGGTTTCTCAATGTTTCCCTTTTTTTTTTTCCCGCCACTGTTCTTTCAAGAGGCTAACAAGAGCATTTCCTTTTCCATTTAGTTCCATACGAACAAGCGCAAGAACCTGTTCATGCATCACTCGAGCACCGAAATGGAAGGAGGCCAACCACGACACTTCACGAGATTTATAACGGGCAGGTCGAGCGCGGAGCTACCTCCCAACCTCAGCGACCATTCCAGTAGCCTGGTTAGTGTAGTTCACGAAACCGAAGCGGATTTGCAGGAGTGTGTGGGTATCTGGGCCATGCCCGCGACGTTTCCTCGCGCGCGCCCGGAGGTTCACCATATTGGGCCTATCTACATTTAGTTGGCCAAGGATCGTACGCGTAATCAACCCCATATGATGAAGTACGACGGGCGAGGGACGTTAGAAAAGATGAACATCATTCAAGTCTGTGGACCCTACGTCAGAACAGAAGTGTGAACTTGTGAGCTTGCAGTGACATGAACTTGGCTGACGCGCTCTGTCGACTCTAATGATGTCTACGTCTTAGAGATGTTCGAGAAATTCGACGCACAACAGTGAATTCTATTAAATACAAGGGATGGTGTCTCGGATGGCCAAGCAGGCCCAGGCTCGGCTTCTATGGCGGAACACACCTTGCCCGTGACATCGACGGGTATCTTCTACTTCTCATCTCAACGCAGGCTCGGGAATCCAGCCAATCTCTTCCATCGGCCACCTTATCCACAACCTGTACACATCATCTAGCATCAAGTAAATCCGCCGCATCAAATGCACAGCCCAGCCTTCCATCCACCAATAACGCTCGAGTTCTCTCAACAACACGCAAAAGAATGCAAACACGCACAATGCATCGTTGTCGGCTTTCTTTAGAAGCTTCAAGTAATCATCACTGATCCTGAATATCCAAATGTAGAATCCCCTGAGCTTATCTTGGTCCCGGAAGTCCTTTCCTTTGAGGAAGCTATAGCTCCGCTTCAGCGCGTCGACGGCGTCGAGGAGTGTTTTCTCCTTCCAAGAATCATTGGCGTTCTGTGCACGGATATTATACTCAAGTTCTTTGAGGAATTCATGGTCCTCTGGTGAGTGTGACTCCCAGAAACTCACACTGCTGATTGTGGTACGGAAAAGGACGGACACAGGCGAGGTCAAGATGGCTGCCTTTTGCAGCTCAAACATGGGGCGGATACCTCGGAGTAGGAATAGCCACTCGGGTATGACGCCGTTGCTGACGACAAGAATGTCGTCTGGCTTTTTGGGGCTAGCAAGGCTGAAGAAAAGCGTGAGGACACCAAAGAGGAAGAGAGAGCAGCAATTCTGCGCTGTAATGCTGCAAACTTGGGGCAGCGCAACAGCTGAGGAAGCGGTGTGATATAAAACCGACTGGGAGACCAGGAAGTCCTTCCGCGCTGGGTCGAACCGAGCTAAATGTAGAGCCGACAGTGAAAGGATGCCATCGAGAACGTATTTGACAGAGAAACCGATCTGGGGAACATTGATACGCCAAAGATTGCGTACTTGGGCTTCTGTGGAAAGAGTGGAGCAGGTAGAAACGGTAAAATGGTGGAGGAGCTCAAGTTCGATGCTTACCCCGACTGTACGGTCAGGGACGAGCGGAGTTGGCGCGGTGGTCGACTGAACGAAGTCGCATTCGATACCACGTTTGATGCAATTTCGACAGCAGGGCCGTAGCTCATCACACTGTGATAGATCCGCCTGTCAGCAATCCTCATATGAGGCATTTTTATACACTAGAGCCGTTTCAGGGAAGAGGGAACTGTGAATAAACGGTGTCTAGTCATTTTTGCCGTTCTTGACTAAAACAAAATTGACAAAACGCATGCGAACTTACCTTAATCTTTCGGGATTTGCAGCTACGGCAACCCGTCCGGGATTTGGGATACCATCTCCGAGTAGAAGTTCTGGCAGGCTCGCGAGTGATCGGCATGGTCCCCAGGGTGGTTTCCGATGCTCCCTGGGTAGCAGTGGCAGAGCATCCGCTTGGTGTATGCGATGGGAGCGAGAATGCGACCGATCCATGGGAGATATAGAAATTGCTGAGCCACCCCCGGCACAAAATCAAGCCGACTGGCTGGTCAGAGTGGGGCCGGTATTTCTGACTCTATTCGACCATGCTGTACTAAATGGCGAACCAGGGTGTCGATAAAAAGCGTGATCCGTGCGGTAACGTAACGCGGAAGGAGCGAGAATGCGATGGATCCGACTCTCCAGTCGCCGGCGAAAAAGAACTTCATCTCCACATCATCATCATCATCATCATCATCATCATCATGCGACGCATGCGAGCTGAAGTAGGATAAGCTATCCATCAAATCCGCTAGGGGAATAATGAAGCGCAAGCACAGATTACAAAGGATCTTTGGGAGAGACAGAGGTCTCCGGACGACTCCGGAGGGCCTGCCACCCAAGATGGACGCCAGGCAAGTGTCCAGTATTTATATAGGGCCGCGTATTGTCGCTCTCTGTGACCTATAGCACTCTGCATCCGCTCTTCGCGTTCCCTTTGCTCTTCGAATCTCCAGAGACACAGAAAATCACCAAGATGTTCCTCCACGCCACCATCTTGACGCTGTCGTTGACCTTTCTTGCTAATGCAGCTTTTGTTGCGAGTGCGAACCGGCCAAATGTCGTCTTCATTCTAACGGATGATCAGGATGCGCAGTTGGGTAGTATGGACTACATGCCCTCTGTGAACCGGCATCTGACTCAGCGCGGCGTATCCTTTCAACGCCACTATTGTACGGTGGCTCTGTGCTGTCCATCCAGAGTCACATTGTGGACGGGCAAGGCAGCTCACAACCATAATGTCACGGATGTTGATGGGCCATATGGTACGGATATCCCCCTAAAAGAGACTTCTTGCTCGAGGCTGATGAGTAGTTCCAGGCGGATATCCTAAATTCATATCTCAGGGATTGAACCGCAACTGGTTGCCTGTTTGGCTTCAAAACGCTGGATACAATAACTACTATGTCGGAAAGCTTTTCAATGCCCACACCGTCCTTAACTATTGGGCTCCCTTCCCAGCAGGATTTGCGGGAACGGTTCGTTCTTAACTCTTCCCCTAAGTCGTGGTATTTCGTGGTATCGAACAAGTCTCAGCTGACTGTAAGCAAGGAATTCCTCCTTGACCCGTACCAATACCAGTATTGGAACCCGGGGTTCCAGAGAAACTTCGGGCTTCCAAAGACATATCCAGGTCAATATTCAACGGACTTGGTTGCGGAGAAGGCGTTGGGCTTTCTTGATGATGCTGTCAAAGAGCCTAAGCCATTTTTCCTCACTATTGCCCCAACAGCGCCCCATGGCAACTTCAATGTTACTGTCGATCCTTGGACCTTTTCCTACAACCTTACCAAACAAAACCCAATGCCCGCAACCAGACACCTGGGCCTCTTTACCGACGCCAAAGTCCCTCGTACAAAGAACTTCAATCCGGACAAAGTGAGAATCCCAATTCCGAAGCTATACTGGCTACAGAAACTTGACTGACTTGGCGCAGCCTTCTGGAGTGAGTTGGGTCGCTCGACTTCCTCGGCAGGACGCTACCAATGTTGAGGAGAATGATGAGTTTTATCGCGACCGTCTGCGCGCACTTCAGGCTGTCGACGAAATGGTTGACCATGTAGTCGCTCGTCTGGAGCAATATGGGATTCTCAACAACACATACATTTTCTACTCCTCAGACAACGGGTACCACATCGGCCAGCATCGCTTGCAACCTGGCAAAACGTGCGGCTACGAGGAAGACATCAACGTTCCACTCATAGTTCGCGGACCCGGAGTTGCGGAGGGTGTGAAACAGGACTTTCCCACTTCGCACACGGATCTTGCGCCGACCTTGCTCAAAATCCTCGGCATCCCACTGAGAGACGATTTCGATGGCTCTCCTATACCATTGGTGAAGGACGTTTCTGCAAATGCCCTAGAATCTGCGCGGAGAGAGCACGTCCAGGTGGAGTTCTGGGGCCTTGGGGATCCCAGCGAGAACGCTTACTCGTGTAAGTACCGAGTCCGTGTTTCCTATCTGAGCCGACATGGAGGAGCACTAATCGAAGTTTTGAAGCGGGTTCGGGCATCAACAATACGTACAAGCTTCTTCGCGTGATGGGTGAAGGATATGACCTTTCGTATTCTGTTTGGTGCACAAACGAGCACGAGCTCTACGACATGACTGTCAGTCTTCTGGGCCTGCCCAACCCGTCTCCATTCAATCCCTGGTGTAGAAATTAATTGCATGGACAGACCGACCCAGACCAAATGAACAATTTGTTGGCCGCAGATCTCACCGACAGCACCTCGCAACCCGAATCAAACACGACCATCATAGGCGTCACTATTCCTACTTTGGCATCCCGTCTCGATGCCTTGCTCCTTGTCCTGAAGACTTGCAAAGGTGACACATGCCGCAATCCTTGGAAGGCATTGCAGTTGGACGGGAAGATTACTAGTCTTGTCGACGCTCTGGACCCCTCATATGATAACTTCTTCGAAAACGAGCTGCCTAGGGTCTCTTTCTCTGCCTGTGAGGCAGGGTATATTATTAATTCTGAAATGCCGCTGTTTGAAGACCTACAACTGTCCAGAAGGCGCGGAGAGATGATGCTGAATGGCGCGGATCTCGATGGGCGCCGCTGATTTGATTTCCTGCCGTTGGGCCCTCCAGCGCGGTGGTTCGTGCAACGAACTCCCCATGGCCTGAGTGGTGGGGATGCATTTGCAACGTCATGTAGTGGAGCTGGAGGTCTTTACGGTAGTAGTCGTCTTTTGTCGGCTTCAATGCTAGGCTCCACGTCCTCTTGCCGTCCGTAAATTGAGCCTTCGCGGGTTTACTATCAACTAAGATATACGTGACGGGAATACGGGTGCTGTTGAAACGGCCTGGTGTGAGACAATAATGCAATGTGTCTCCGCTTGTCTCGGCAGCCGTCACGGGCAGTTTGTTTAAGCACTCATCTGTGCCCGCATCCTTGCATTCTTTGCATTGGCAGGTGGGGAATCCGGACGGAAGAAGGACTCTCCATTGTTGAGTGTCAATAAAGCGTCGTTGCTGCATACAACGCACTTTTTTGGAAGCAGGGGATCAGGTGTAGGAGGCGCCATTGAGTAACGGGGCCGTGATTCGTCGGGAGAAAGGATCGATAAATATGGGAGAGACTGGGTCGGGAGAGGCTCGGGACGGAAATCTCGTTAAGCTTGTCCGCCGAGGTTTTAAGCTGGAGACACACGACGACGTTCCTCAAGATATTGGCAAACAATTGTACGTTGAACAGCAGCAGTACCTGAACCATAAACGGAAGCCGCAAGTCGCAGGCGACCTCCCAGCTGGCCTCCCCGCAAGAGTTATCAATAATTATATTCCTGCTCACCCTGGCCAGGCGCCCGTGGGCGTGGGGGACTCGAGCAGTATGATAAAGCCGCCGGATTGTTTATCGCCGTAGCGATCATCTCCCTCGGCATACCAGGGCTGCGAGATGATGTAGTCAGGGCTTAGATGGCGTAGCACGACGCTGGGCCAGAGACGTGAAAGCATTTCTAGCTCAATACGAACGATCGTTGTCGCATCGGCTCGACAGGGTTTGCCCATCGGCGTTACAATATCCTCGATTTTGGGCGATAGTTCCTCGTTCCAGAAGTTGCTTGGAGCTAGCACAAGGTTATCCTCAGTTTGCTTCGCGGCGACTCTCTTATTAAATGTCAGCTTCCATTCCATTACATAATGTATCTAGGAGAGTGGCTGATCGTTATTATGATTCGCCTGGGAGCCAGTCCTTGTATAGCATGAATGGCAGGGCAGGGTCTTTCGGGGCTGGTCGTAGCTGGTTCCGTGGAGTAGGCCTTGCGCCACGAGGGGTTTGGCTATCGGTGCTTGAAACATTGCAAGGTTGACGCGCAGATTCGTTATCAAACCATGATCACCCGCGCTCGACTCACCATATCGTCATCATCAGAACTTGGCCCCTCAGAACTCTGTCGGTTAAAGCTCACCCTATTCACCACTCCTCCATCAACTCCACCACCGGGCCCCCGGTCATCCGCACCTGGCACAACTTCCACCCTCCTTTTCTCATAGTTTATCATCCGTGCGGGTCTATCCTCCCACCTACTCCGACCGATTAAGAAGTTCCCCAGCCAGGGCATGAACTCAAACACCTGGAAGCGCATAAAGTCTCTCTTTGGCTCCTTGAACACGATACCGAGAGCTTCGAGACGCACGCCGCCTGTCTCTTCGACGAGGAGGAACACCAAGATGAAGGCGGCGAGGTTGAGGCCGGCAAAGACCCCGAGGGTGCCGCTGACCTCTATGCCTCTGTCGAGGCAGGGCAATAGCCAGGCTAGAACACCTGCGAAGAGGAAGTTGACGGAAATTGCCATCGACGCGCCCTTGGGGGAAAGCTATCAGCTTGTTGCTAAATGCAGGGAGCAGGGAGGATCGGTACCTACTGTTTCTCGAAATGCCAGGGGGAAACTCTCGGCTGCAAGGACGAAGGGTACTGGGCCCATTCCGGGACTATACCAAATCGCATGGACTACATCGTGTAAGACGGGAACAGTTCATGAGAGAGCCGTGCCGGGCTCCAACTTACAATATAACCACCACGCAACAACTTTGATGTCCACTCTCCCGTAACTAACGGCAGCGGCCAGCATACCAACTGCCATCCATGGGATTGTAAAGAGCAAGATTTTTCGCCTGCCGAGGCTGTCGATATATCGTATTGCCGGCAAGCAGAAGAGGAAGTTGAGCATGCCGAATACGACATTTATGACCATTGCGTGGTGGATCTCCCCGTCTGTGAGTGTGTTACCATCCTGGGCCTTGATGAGCATGCTGCCTCCGTAGAAAGCCATGACGTTGACTACGTGTATGACAAAGTAAGTTGGAGTGTCTGTGTCAGTGGACCGAAAGGGGAAGGGAAGGTATCAACCTACTGCCTGATAGTTGCTGCGTGAAGGCGACAACTCCAGCTGCAATGGCAGCATTGCGAAGACGGCGTATCTGGAGAATTCGCCAGTATTTGACCACGTAGCGCCAGGCTGATCTTCCGAACCCTTGGAAGGGTGAGACAATCACCAATTGCAAGATATTATGACTTCGTTCAGAGCTCATTCGTGCTGTCACGTTCTCTTGACCATTGGACTCTCCAGGGTTCGGACCGCCGGACCCAGGAGAATCACTGCCTGACTGCGTGGCTTCACATTCATCAGGGCTTGGATTAGTGTTAGGATTACTAGGCACCAACCCAATTGCCCGTCCTTCCATATCGGACTCTTGTTCGATTCCTATGTGGGTTAGAAACAGGTCTCGGGTAGCTTGCATCTAGATTCAAGTCAGGTAGGTTGCACGGCATAATCGATAGAGACCATGAAATCACAAAATTTACCTTTGTGCTTTTCAATCTCAGCAATGATTCATAGGCCTTTTCAGGCTTGTAATGTTCCGAACCTGGCGTCATGTAATAGCGAAACGACTCGGGGCACTTGAAGACAGCCAGCATGAGGACGAGGGCAAAGACTGCGGGCGAACCCATTATGAGTCGAAGTTTGAGTTCGCGCCTGTCGTCACCCTGAATGCTGTTGAGACCAATGTTGACGATAAAGGACATCATGATTCCAAAGGCGACCCTAGCTGAGGGTTAGCTGTCGGAGCTCATTTCTTTGGGCTTCGGATGGAAATCGCAGTGTGGAAAGACGTACCAGAGCTGCCACATTAGAATGAATGACCCCCTCCAATAGCCCACGGCCATTTCGGCCGCCAATATCGGCGTGCTTACAGCCTTCAGACCCATTCCCACCCCTCCGATGATGCGAATGCCACTGAGAAGCACCCACCCGCGTGGAGGGTCCGTACTCCCCGGGGTGCCAAGCGGGATAGCGGACGAGGCGATTGAGCTGATGAAAATGAACATGGAAGCAACGAAGATTGCTCCTCGACGACCAAAGTAAGAGTTTATGGGTGCGGCAAGAGGACAGCCTCTGGTCTGGTCAGCGAAAAGGATTGTTGTCAAACGTTCCAGGATGCAGAATAACAATAAGTCAAGTAGGGCTTTAGACTACTTACAGGATAGCAGCACTGAGGTAAACCGTCGCATTCGCAAGCCCGAAATATGTCGAGTTCGTATCCGCCCGCCGATCGATCCATAGCTCGGCAAACAGGTTGGCTCCATTCTGACTGCTTTGTGCGAACCCTTGGAGGTATGCGCTTAAGCTAACTGTAGCCACGACTATAGACATGCCTCGTTCGGAGAAGGCATGGTCCGCCTCCCTGACGATGGCCTTCCGCTCCGCATCGTTAAGAGTTATCGGAGTGTCGCGAATGTCGGCTCGGGCGGCGTTCTCGTAGTATTCGCGGTTCTTCCAGATAGTGGCAGCAGCTTGAAGCTCGTCTTTGGATGGGTAGGAGCGGAGGCCGGTAAGGGTTTGGCTGGTGGACTTGTGGAAGTTGTCGATGGCTTCGGGAAGTTCGTTGTCACTTATACGCCCTGTTGGGGGCGGTCGTTAGCTAGCCTGATAGGGCGTAGAAGAGCATCGATCAACTTACCCAGTACATTGGGAATCTTGACTGTAGGTGCCATGGTGTATTGCAAATTGTCTGAGGTCCAAGCTCTAACACATTCTCGATGACGTTGAGAGCATGAGCATCCGAGAAGTATGGATGCGACCAAGAGGTCTGGACGCGAAGTCAAGGCCTCCTTAAGGCCAGGTTGTTGGTGCCCAAGAGAAGGGGGCATAGCTCAAATAAGATACAAACAAGCCCTGTCTATTCTGCCTGTTGTCGACTGTCGCTTGGCAGCCTGGCCAGCCAGAACAGAAGAGGATATGCCTCATGCGACTAAGACGCATATTTCCAAAGCGTGATGACAATCATCACTCGCTCGCTTCACGCACATACACCAAAAGAAGACTTGGCCGCATCCTGATCTAACCAAAGTCAGTTATTTGTGGCTGCTCCACGACACATAAGGCGTACTCGATTATACCCAACCACTATGAGAGCAACGCATAGAGTTGCCATTAAAACGCTCAGACGTTCCCCATTCCTCTTGGCAAAACAGCAAGGGTGGCACACCTATCAAACAAGCTCAGTGACATTCCCTCCTTTCCAGGCCTTGATTTGGGGAGAGATAATATCCAATAGGTATAAGTGAGCCGAACCTGCAGGCTATAATCGGCGGAGTTCGATTATTCATATTCTAAAGCGGGTTGCCTTTCTTTCTATTCTAACAGGTTCTAGCAGCTTCAATTTCTTCTCGGTCGTCAACTCTTGAGGCAAGCGTCTATCAACCGAGCAACCATGAGCGGACCTGACATCGCTGGGCTCGCGATAGCCGTTGCGCGCCTATGCAACGGACTGGCGTTGGGACTTTACAAAATCATACGGAAGGCCAAGAATCTCCTCGACGATGCCTGCAAAATACAGCACTCCCTTGTCCTCCTCACAAAGTCGCTAGACAAAGTTGGGGCACTCTTTGCGGTTTCGAGCAGAGCCGGCCCGCTGGACGCCCGAGAGGAATCCTTCCGAGACTCGATCTATCAGATCCTACACTCCATCAACCAGGACTTGGTAGCTTTGAAAGACAAACTTGGGCTTGAGAAGCTATTGAATCGAAAGCAGAATCTTTTGAAAGATATAAAAACTACGTTTAAAAGATCGCTTGAGGATGAGGAAATAAAGGAGATACAGGGCAGGGTTGAAAACTCCCACAGACTCCTCCAGACGCATTTCGAGATGTTGTTACTGTAAGCATTTCCCTGCCATCGGGAGACTGTGTGACAAAACGTATCAGAACTAACTAAAGTTAGGCTGTCGAGCTGGAAGACAACCGACAGGGTTAACGACTTGGTTACTATCGTTGAAAACGTCTTCACACGATTGCTCGAAGATGGCAGCAACATGCCAATGCCGGCAATATCCGGTCCGGCTCCGGTTACACCCAGCCGAGTAGAAACCGGTGGCAGTTCTGCCAATGCCAATAGCACTGTGACTCGAAATGCACGTAGAATTAGGTACCTCAGTGCCGTTGAGCAGTGGCGGGATTGTTCCAAGAGTGTATTAGTCGACTTGGTCGCCAGTGGCAGCTCGACGAAGGAGAGCATTGCCCCATCTATTCTCGACGGCGGCTTCGATTCCGAATCTCCAATTTCCGATAGTGAAGCCAGTGAGGAGGATACTGCCTCAGACACCAGCGAGCCGGCAACGCGCGAGGCGACAGGATCTGTGCCATTCTCCCTGGGAGACGGGACAGAAGAAAGCTTTCCGAAAGAAAATACCGATCCGCCGGCCCCGGAGAAAGAACAGTACGAGAGAGAATTAGAAATCGAAGTCAACTACTGCCTAAAAGAGGTAGATAAAATGATCAAACAGGAAAAGTACGCCGAGGCTGCGAATCACCAACAAGATGTCATCAACACTCGGATCAAGCTCAGCGTTTATCAGGAGTTCCCGTTCAGTGAAGAGTGTGAAATGAAGGAGACGCTTGTTAAGCTCCACATGAGAGCGGAAAACCTTGTGGAGCTCAATAAGGCATATCCCATTATTCAGGAGCTTGTCAGTAGGGCCGACCAGAAAGACGACAACGACCATGGTCTCAGAAGTCGGCTTTATCAGACTCGGAGCGAGATCGAATTTCGTCAGGGCAGATTTAATGAAGCACAGAGCTCGGCTCGGTATGCTGCATGTATCCTCATCAACGCACCCGGAAAGAGAAGCCCTGAAGAGAAGGAGTGGATAAAAGAAGCAGCCAGATCCAGCTACAGGGCAGCCATGCGGATTCCGAATGCCAAATTGGCCACTGTCACCTTTGAGTATATAAAAGAGGAGCTGGGTGATCCGGAGTTCCGCATTCCTGAGGATCATAACTACAGGAAAACTCTTGAATGGTGCAGGAAGCGGCACTTCAAAGTTGAGATGGAGGGGTTCGCCTTTGATGTTTGCGACGTTGAGCCTTCTAGACAGATTCGCGGATACTCTCCAATACACTACGCCATCAAGGAGAGGCGAATAGATATGCTCAGAAGCATGCTGTCTTATCCCTGTAACCTCGATGTCCAAATGGCTGATGGAACGACTCCGCTTCTCCTCGCGTGTTCCAAGGATAATTTCGACGCCGTCAAGCTCCTCCTCGACAAAGGCGCAAACGGAAACGCCAAAGACAATCTCGGTATGAACGGTCTTCATCGTTGCCAAGACGCGTTCAAAGAGGGATCGAAAATCGCAAGGCTTCTCCTCGGCGACTGGTCTCGATCGGGCCAGATTAAGGAGTGGACTCAGTATAATAAGACGGCCGTACACCTCGCAGCGGAGAAGGGAAATCTGAAAGTGTTGCAACTCCTCTTATCCCGAGGCGCTGACCCCAATGCTCAATACCGTGAAAGTCCAACGCCACTTACCGCGGCTGTCCGTTCCAATGCCAACAACAAGAGGAACGTCGTGGAACTTTTGTTGAGTAAGGGTGCCGATCTAGATAAAAAGGATGGGACTGGATGTACTGCTGAAAAGATCGCGCAGGAAAAGGAGATCAAAAGACTCCTAAAAGCAGCTAGGGACAGAAAAGCGACGCCACCGTCCCGGCGGAGTAGCGCAGCGACAACAGTAGTATCGGACTCGACGAAGCTATCGCAGGAAGAGTGTGTATGCCCTCATTGCCCGTACCATTCCAGATTCCCCGGGGAACCTGCCGAGCTTTCGACAACTCCTTCGCGGCTCTCCGAGAGCTCAAGGAGATCCAGCAAGCTTTTCAGTCGGTGGAGTCAGGGCGAAAAGATTGCGGACCGTACCCAACGATGATGAGTATTTGACGGCAATGATGTATTGTAGTATGAATGTGACACAGGATTCAGTCCAGTTATATAATGTGGCTTCTTAGCCAGTTGTTCTCGTTCTCTAATACCCTCTCTATGGACACCCGATGTACTTACGGCTAGACTCCTGGTTCAGTTGATCCCAAGAGATGCCTCAGTGACCATGTAACACAACAGCGCTGACGGTAATTTCGACTGGTTCCTCGACCTCGGTGACATAACGGGAGGCTTGGGCAGTCGCCCGAGCAAGAGTATTGAGGAACGTTTCGAGTGCGGCGATCGATCACTAACTCTCAAGGCAAACAGACAACCACAAGGGTGTCACGCACCGCCGAAAGGGTTAAAGGGATGCTCAAGTCACCCCTATGGAGATGAGTATTTCCTATTTTGCTTAAACCCTTGTTTATTCATTTGGAGGAGTTGATATTTTCTGCATCCCAAGATTCCGGGGATGTAAAACTGGGCCTTCTCCGGGGAACTTGGGCTGATAACGCAGCATTGTTCATTGTACTCTAGTCTCCCCACCCTTAACAGAGAGGTTGCGGGGAGGATGGGGAACGGATACTTGCCGGCGCCAGCCGTACAACCGTTCAACTTTGAGGCGTCATGTTTACATATATAGTGTGAGCCACCTCAGTACAAGACTACGGAAGGGCTTATTCGAAAAAGCTCAAAAGTCCTCAAGTCGCCAGGCTATGTCCTGTCCAAGACCCACTGGCATGCATTATTCGTGCTTCCCCGGACTTCGCATTGCTGCTCTGACATCCTCTTTCTGGACTAGTTCCCTAAGAATCACGGGGAATCACGAACTAACACGCTAAGAGACTGGGGCGCCCCGTACAACTGGTGGATCAATATTGATTGGTTCATCAATGTGCGTGGATTATTTTCCTCATGGGCTCTATGTATGGTAACTGTCGTCCCCAATATTGTGACCCGGTACGAAGTATCTCAAGTGCCTCTTCCGGCTGGAGCCCTATTACTTTCCTATATGCTCTTCCTTGAGCGAGATATTTTCCTCAATCAACTTCGAATCATTAACAGTCAAGGACATGAGTAGCCCAAAGTCTCCCAAGTCCCCAACCAAGACGCCGAAGTCACCGGCAAAGTCTGCGTCTCCCTCCACTGGGGAAGCGTCCCCATTAGGTGATGCGAACACCATAATTGAAGTGGTAAAAGAACCTTCTCCTAGAACAAGCCAGGCGGGCATTACCACCAGAACACCCACCTACTAATCCCTCTACCAATATGACGCCACACCCACTTCGATCCCTATCTAGGGAAGCGAAGCCGCATTTAACTACAAGTATATAGACCCGGCAACGACTACGGAACGGAATCAGGACTCATATAAGCGGATGGTAACCTCATTTCGTCTATATAAGCTTATCCTAGAGTCAGGAAAACGACTGGTAATTAACGCCATTTACTCTCTTCCCTTGGAATATATTTTTTACTCCATTGTGTGTAATGCGAATGCCCATCCGTGAGAGGGGCACCTATATATACTCTCTTTCTGCTGGTTGGGAAATTCCGGACTCAATTTTACGGAGACGAACGTTTTCGGAACTTTCAAAAATGTCCCTCATTGAGGCCATCTCGTGTTGAGCAGGTTCAGAAATAAGCGCGGGATAAATTCTCCACCCATCACTCACACAAAACTCTAGACCCGCATTTCCTCAAGCACAGTTGGCATGCAATGACCGGCCAGAGGCCCAAAAGAGGAGCACGAGAATTATTGTCTACTATTGGCCAGGCCGACCAAGCGCACCAAATACAGGGCCCGGTAGCATGGGCCTAACTTCCAGATTTACCATATATATTAGAGAAGAGATAAATATGTAACCAAGGGGGTGGGGGTGTCGGAGACCCCCCTCTGGTTGGGCCCCGGAGAGCCCCGGAAATGGCCTGTCGGCCTATAAAAAGCGGGCTTTTTTTTTTTTTTTTTTTTTTTTTTTTTTTTTCTTTTTTGATTGTAGTTTTCACTAATGAGATGTTTAGGCAAGGGAATCTCTTAGAGAGGAAAAGTGGAACTGCTTTGATTATGGAAGGCATGGCTTGTTTGCTTCGCCAGCAGCTACGCTACTAGGATCGTGATCCCGCTGTTTACAAGATAAGTGCTATTGCACTAAGTCCTATTAGTCCAGTGAGAGTATACTGATATCTGCCCACTCAACTTTACGGAGATATTTCTTAATTACCTTGTTAGAGTGAGACTAGAGGTGCCTCTTTGATTTTGACCAAGATATTGTCAGGTGCGTAGTAAGAAATAAGAAATAAGTCCTATCTAGGTGGTTAGAGATGTGTCCGGCGCCTTTGGGAGTGGGACTGCACCATCTCTGATTTACAATTCACTGTATCCAGGCGCAGAACTGTCCCCTCTCCTCGCTAAAACTCGCCCTTTTCACCGCCTGCCTATCCTATCTGTTCCCGAAATATGTCCAATTACCTACCGCCTGCCTATTTCATCCGCCACTTACCCATTTTATCAAAGTCTCAAAACCTGTCCCCAACACCCTGTTAAACACGACCATTGGTATGCGGGGGATTTCGCCCTTAATTCGAAATGCGGCCCGGAAGAAGACCACAGTAAGCGTGACCACCGAGCAGTCCGTATGTCTCCCGGCAACATAGGGCTGTCTATACGCCATCGGAGAACAGAATACGTCGTGTGATCTTCACCGTATTCGTCGTCCTCATTGTCTTCTTGTTCGTCGTCGTCCTCTCGTGTTCTTCGTCTTCCTCTTCACTATTAGACAGCAGCGAAGGTGGTGAGGAAAATATCGAGAGAAACGAGAATGAAGATGATGTAGAACCGTCGTCCTGGCCGCGAACTATCAGAGTGTTTGTAGAGACCAAATAACAATGGCCCATCAAAGAGCACTCACTCCACACAAGGTGAATATGGTCATGTGATTTCGATTCAGGGAAAATGGGGTGGAATGGCGAAACGTCAGCGTCCTCCGCTAAGCGTACCAGCGCATAACGTAAGTAAGCTTGCATAACAGCTGGCCACGTCCCAGATCCTGGTCTGTTGCTTGTGGGGCTGTGGCCGGGTGTGATCGCCAGACTTCGGCCGGATCTCACAATCACCTCCCGTCTTGCGCAGGTAAACTACAATCCACTTTGGCTGTCGACAATCACCAGTTCCCTCAGCCTCATCACTGCCGATCAGCAAGCCTCGCGAAACGATCAGCAGAGCTGAGCTCTACTAGATAGAGCCGGGCATGATCGACATCGACAGGATTCCATTTGCTTCTAGTCTCTCAGCTCATGCCGGCATCGAGATGTGGGCCGCGCCGTGGATAGCATGCAAACCACATGTTATGGGAATGACACTGTCTGCATGATGAGTGTGCTATTGGCCATCGCATTTCAGCGATGTTGATCACCTTGTGATGCTTTCTTTGGCCAGAGCCACCTTCACACAAACCGCGCAAATAATCCTCGCAGATTGACGTGTTCACGATGTTGTGCTGTCCCAAGGATTTAATTGGTGTTGATGGTGGTCCTGGTGAGCAATTTCCTTTCCTGCCTGTGACCAACAGCGACCAATAGTGACATGCACAGTTTCCTCATCTCGCTGGGGCGATCTTTGAGGGCGACGCGTCCCGTTCCCACCACCTGCAACAAAAGCTGCCATTCCCGTCCGCAAATAGTATCCTCCCAGCTCTGCAGCGCTTACGACCGTGGAAGAGCCCACTAACGCTCCTCCCTATCCTCGCCAGTTTCATACAGCAAACAGTTTTGGGAACAATAATCCACTAGCAACCCGCCATATCCTTCTCAACCAAATGCAGCCATGGCGAAATGCTGTCTCTTCATCATCGGCTGGAGGACAGGAGGCTGCATGCGCACCTCGAATTGTATTTGTTTGTCAGGTTGTGTGAGTACGACCCGCCGGATCGCCATGGTCATTACCCGGTCTCGAATGGGGTGAAGCCTATTTCTGACCCGCTGCCTGTTTTGACATCGTCGACAATTGGGACTCTATCAAAACATGGAGACAATTGGATTGAAATGGCGGATGCCGTCTATTCATCCAGTCGGTAAGAAACTCGCCAGCCACCTGCCCAGGTCGAGCAACCAATGAGCGGCATGATTCGCCCCTGCAATACAGCATGGGTGAGGTCTGCGGCTTCCAGAGCACCGCCACAACTTTCTGCCTGACCACCTAAGGGCATGTCGTCTCTCCAACTCCAAAAGCGGGGATCTCGTCGCTCTCGATGTTGATCACAGCCTGACAACGGACAACGTCGAATACTGGTCGGTTTCAGATGTCATGGGACGCGAGGCCGTGAAGACAAACCCTCGTGTGTGTGCTTCAGCACCATCAGCCTGGCCTTGAACCCCCCTCGCAAGTTCGCCTTGAGAGGAATTGGTATTCCAGATGAAGATACCCATGGACGCATATCCGGCTCACGAGGATCCCATAACTGCGCCAGCCATAGTAGTTTGCCTTCCGTTATTGCCGCAGCCAGTTTCACAGCCATTTGATGCATATACCGCTGGGGAAAAGTCCACTCTCGGCATTGGTCACCAATGCAAGTAGTATCGTGGCTCAGATACCTCCCAATCTGGTGAGCAAGGGCAGATTCTCTTTGTGAATACAGTTCTATTGAAAGCCAGATGAGTTGTTTCTGCTGGTCTAAGGTAAGGCGACCATTCTGTCTTTCAGAAACCGGGGGCGGATGCTATGAGTAATTCGCCGTATAGATAGTTCTGCGTAGTCTCCACAGATGCCCCCACGTCTTGATGCCAGTCAGAGTTAGCTCTGCTTCAATGAATCGGCATCCTTTACTAAAAGTTAGGCTAGGCCTGTCTTTAGGAGCGTAGAATCCGTCGAAAACCTGGGCCTTCAAGTATGCGGCTACAGTCATGTCAGCTGACGAGCGAACGGTTTTCCAGCTGGGGCTATTATGGAAAATTTCTCTGTTGATGAGACATATTGCTAAGACTGATAAGCTGAGACTTTGTAATGATAGTTGAAGGTTTTCGATATCTATCTGTATCAGATATTGACAGTAGTTGGCAATAATGGTAAGGCGGTCCCAAGGATCTTCGAGGCCCCTGGCTTGGACATTGGCCATGATAGATGGTGATATTGGGTGCGAGGTGTTGAGTAATACTGTATATTTTCCTTCTACGGAGAGGATATGGTGAATCTGTGCCCTTACCCTAGGCTGCTGTGTAGCTGGAGGTGGAACTGCTAGGCAGAGTTTAGAGGCTTCCTTGTAGAAGCACACAGATCGGATACACAGCTCCCCTGGAACGTAGCGAAAGATGCCATGTGGTCTCTTTTGCCATTCTAAGGAAGCAGGATGTGGGATAAGAAGGGTAAGGTCTATCCCTATATGGTAGCACTCCTGAAATGTCTATGCTCTCATCCACCAGAGGTCGTTCATCATTTGACACAGTAGATCCAGTGCTTCATATGCATTTTCTAGACTTATAGAAAGGAGAAATCGATTCCTCTCTTGAGTCTCCTAGACGAGACGGCCTTTAAGAATGTCAGCTAAGAGAGCCATTTCCTTATCCAACTTGATTAGTCTCCCTAATATAGCAGCAGGGTGCTTGCTGCGCTTATAAACTAGGTCTATTGTTTATATGTCGGCTTTCTTTCGATTGCAAGTTGGGTGGTTGCATATGCGTTTCTTGCAAGTCTTCTACTTAATGCAATTCCTATCAATCCACAGTTATTCCACCTCGATGCTAGACATGTAGGCAAATATCTAGTTAAGGACAGAGTCTCTGACAGGCGATGGAAAGAACTGGCGTTTATCCCTGGTTTCGACTAGATAGCTGTAGTTTGTTGGATCTTTATGGCCGGACTCTTTCCATATATATGATAGGGCTGCATAGTCGTCTGTCTCTTGCGCATTGATCCAACTCCGGAGAACAACACTCCGTGCTGGGTACCTCGGTTTGAAGTAGCAACGAGGCCAGATTCGTTCTTGTTCGGCATATTCGTCGAGGGATAGACACTTTGTACCAAATGTTCACGACGCGGAATATGCGCGGTTCACGGCGAGCACCAAAAGCAAGAGGTCATGAAAGTTTACGGCGGAACAACATGCCCCATATGCCACGAAGACGACGTTTCCAAGCTTATCACCGACTCTTGTAGTAGGAACGGCATTCACAACGCAAGTTTTCTAGTACTAATTAGGCTTAAGGTCATATCTTTTGCCTTGATTGCTACGTTAAGGCTTACAGTCGTCGTAAAGCCAAGTCTCCTACATGCCATAGTCGTTTTCACGTACGACTAATAGCGCCTCGGATTTCCACTAAGGGGGGTGGGAGGTTGTTGCGTTAGGGGGAGAATTGAGAAACGTGCAGGAACTGGCAGGCGCAAGGCCGGCACGGCCGGCACCAAATCTAAGCCGATAATAATAGATTAAGAGAGATTGAGGGCGATGAGAATAGTTGTGTTTACTGACGCAATCGGTCTCTAACGCTTTCCGGGTGGGGTTGTTGAGGAATCTTTCCGGCATTTTCGACTCGAACAATGGCCAATAGCTAGCGCCACCCTTCTAACCCGTTCAGTCAGGCGCCGGGGTTTGCCTAGTTGAGGCAGGCGGAGTAACAACCAAAACACGTCCCCAATCTGGTCATCAAGAATTGCCATTTCCTCCTCCGGACCTGAGCAGCCCCCGCTCCAGCCTGAGCAAGGGTGAGCAAGGTGGGCGAGGAGGTCACTGTTTTTAGGACGGCTCGGTTATAATTGCCATGTCTACAAAAGTATAGAAACTTAGAAAGTATGGTTGAGTTGCAAGGATGAGTTCCAGAACCCAGTTTTGGGACACTATTGCACTCCCACCTAGAACAGCCAAACAACCAAGAAAATGACAACTATTAATTTTCAAGTGTCCGGGGAGATTAGCCCGCTGATTCCGGGGCCACTTTTTAACCAATCGATTCCTCAATTCTTCAGGTCACTTAAGGGCCCTGCACAGATTAATCGCCAATTTCCTCACTTGCATGGAGCTGAGTTGAGGATGGCCCCGAAGCGGGCGTTTGGGTGAGGACTGACCTATTATGATCCCCGAGGTCGGCCAACTCAGCGAATGTTCGCGTTCCATTCCCATATGCACCCGAATTTTAGGTATAGCCGATGGGGGCTTCGAGTTCCTGCATTATCACACCGAAAATTCGTAGGGTTTATACCAGGTTCTAGGCGCAGCCCTCCCTTCCTTCTTCCTCCCCCGAGTAATATAAGCCTTGGTCCTTCTCCCAGAGAGTTTCTGTGAACTCGGTCTCAAAGAGCATTGCTATTTCTCGCTCACTTAATCATCTTCACCATGAGTCAGCAGAGTACCACTATACTAGCCGACAGGCTCAACTGGGCTGCTCACGAGAGGACCATTCGACGTCTCTTTGTCGAAGAGAAGAGGCCTCTTTGCGGGCCTGAGGGTGTCATGGACACCATGGCACGACTGCATCAATTCTCAGCAACGTACGCACTTACCCCGCCAAGCATCCTGTACTTACACTACTAAAAAAAAGAATAACAGGAAATCCCAGTACTTGACTCAGTTTAGAAGATGGAAAATCAAGAAGAATCACGGGGGCTCTGAGTGGAAAGCGATCGCCAAAAAGATCGAAGCTCGGAAGTCCTATGGTAAGGAGAGTGTTGTCTATAAAAATGGACGACCGATTCCCTCCTCTAAGGTTCGGAGGCAAGTCTCTCACCATGGCTTCACGTCAACGTTGGAGCGGGTCATTCAGGGTAATTTCCTTGTCTCCCCTCTCTGGGCATTATTTTGACCTCCAGACCTTAGGATCCCCACCTCGAACGCCTCCGGGGTTTTCGATCCTCACCCCACCGCCGACCGCTGCGTCGGCCTACTTTGCTATTGATCTTCCATTCTCGACCTTTGGAACATTTCTTCAAGAGAGACGTATGTTTCCCAAATAGTCGTTATCGCTATCAACTGCCTCCCCACACCCTTACCTCCTTCCCTCTCTGGCCCATACCCCGTGCGGATTTCCTTCTCTAATCTCAGCCCGTTCCAATCTTGCTTCAATCTACTAATGACTCTTGAAGGGCGTTCGCAAGAGCATTGGCTTGTCAATCCGGAACTGCAGCCAAGCTCGGCCCTTGTGCCGGTCAGCCCGGGTTCCCTGATAGCCACGCCGGAGGCTCTTCAGCCACCTGGGCATGAAGCACATTTACTTGCAGACGTTTTCGCGAAACATGAACTTTTAGTTGCACCACTCCTCCGCTCATTATTGCCACAATCACTTGCGGCTCTCCCGAGCCATGCCAGTGAGACGAGTGGCTTCCCTGACATGGCCAATAGCCTCCAAGCCGTCTCCTCGGAGTTCTTGCGGCTGCTCGTCTTTTCATTGTCGAATAATTTCGCTGGACTATGCGCCAGCATCAGCCCGGGACAAATTTGGAACTACCTCAGAGCTGGATCCCTCGACGCAGTCTTTGATTTTGTCACAGCACACTCTGGACCAACCTCTATCGGGCTACAGCTGAGTCTCTTCAAATGTGCTACTGCTGCTGGAGACGCAAAGGCCATTGAATATTTTCTAAAAGCGAAAAACTCAGATTTGAGGCTCAGCGAAGTCCGCTACCAGATGTCGGGCAAACCGTGTACACCAATTCAGCTAGCCATTTACCATCAAGCATGGAGCGTTGTCGAGGTTCTCGTTCGGCACTCTGTGGCCCTAAATCAACCACCCGACTTGTCTGAGCCGAAACACTTTGTCCCGGGGCCAGGTATTATTCGAGGACTGTCTCATGATGTCTGGAAAATTCTGGTCTCCACGGCCAGTTCACTGCCACCTGATTGTCTCGAAATGGCTTCGACGTACGGTGACTCATTCCTCGTTGAGATATTTATCGACTCGGCGACAGATAGGCGAAAGTTGGGATGGCTTGTCACCGGCCAATTCCATTCGTCTCTAGCCCATGCACAGGCTTGGCTCATTCCAAAGCTAGTTCGCCTCATGTTCGAGATTACCCCTTCCCCAGACGTTTTGGCAAATAGATGTACTCGCCGCAAATCGACGGGTTGTTTTCTACCGAAGCTATGCCTGATAGATCTGCTGGCTCAAAGAGGAGACTTTAGCATTATAAAAAGCCTTTTTCATTCGAACAAGGCGTATATCTCGCAAAATACTCTTCGCTGTGCCGCTGAGGCAGGAAGGGAGGACATAGTCCGCTTCCTTCTTGAGCTGGGTGCAAGCGCGTTTGAGCTTTCTTGTTTCCGGGATACAGCGTATTCTGTGGCCATCAAAAATCAGCACCATTCGCTGATACAGTTATTTGGGGCACTAGAAGTACCTCTCTCCGCGAAGAATCATTCCTTCGAGGCAGAGTTCCGTGCTGCCTTGGATGCGAGGGATGGGAACCAGGTACGACGCCTAGTCCAATATGCGTCTCTCGAAAAGAGGCATTGGCTCGAAAAGTGTGTCGAGCTTGCGATCGAAAAAGATGAACCAGATATTGCCCTTGCCCTATTTGACCAACTTGGCTCCAGGACGAGTGTCTCTCGATATGTTGGGGAGAAATTGCTGCTGGCGGCCTTGGTGAGACGAAAGCCAGGCCATGTCAGTGCCTTGCTGGACACTGATGTCGACGTTGAGTCAGGACGTGCAATGTCGATAGCTGTCAAATGGGGAGATGTTGGTGTTGTTCAGGCGCTCATATCCGCAGGTTTCCTTCTCGATTTCGATGATCCAGACTCCACATATTTCCGTTCGCCACTCTACTTTGCCGTACGGGATGGCAATAAGAATATGGTAGACTTTTTGCTGAAAGCAGGAGCAGGGTTGAACTGTCCATCCTCTAGAACGCCACTGCGAGCTGCTGTTCAGAATCGAGACAGGGATATGGTAATGCATCTGTTGTCTTGGGGAGCGGACCCCAACGACTCAGCCGCACTTCTTGCAGCTATCGTCTGCCGCAAAAGACCCTGTGACCGCAAACCTCGATATATCTCACCAGTTCACGAGCGGGTAGGCGACACTTCTGGATATCACTTTAGGACTCGCTGCGACCTTTGTGATGATCCCGTCTCCGATGACTTCACTTGCTGTGGCTTCGCTTCCGGGCACGGCTCTTACAGAGAAGACTCTGACTCGTACGACTCGGACGAGAATTATCACTACGGCGACAACGACTCCGATAATCGCGATTTTGACCCTGGTTCGATGCGGCGCAACAAAAAATGCATTGATGCGGACATGGAGATGGTCGACTTACTTGTCAAAACTTTCCAAAAGCGTTATCCTTGCGGACAACGTAACTACGGTTCTACGGCTCTATCAAGGGCAATTCGGGAGAAGGAAAATGAACTTGTGGAATATTTTATTCGTCGTCGCATTGGTATCGATCCCTTATGTGCAGATGCCAGCTTGCGTCCGACCCCACTCACTGAAGCTATTCGCCTAGATGGGGGTACAAACTTGAACATGGTCCGAATGCTGCTTGAAGCTGGCATAGACCCCAACTCCATCATTGATGAGTCCGAGCAACCTGATGTTGGCATGTGCTCAAGAGAAACCCCTCTCCTAGTAGCCATTGAAACGAAGCATGTTCCATTGCTCCAGCTACTCATTGACTATGGCGCGTCGGTAAACCTTGCAGCCGGAGGCGGGATAAAGAAGACCCCTTTGCAGAAGGCTGCCGAGCTTGGATGCTTCGAAGTTGTTCAGTTCCTGCTCAGGTGTGGTGCGAGAGTCAACGCCCCGCCTGCCCACCGGGGAGGCGCAACAGCACTCCAGTTTGCGGCTATACGAGGGTTTGGAGGAATCGTGGAACTCTTGCTCCAAAACGGAGCAGATGTCAATGCGCCGGGAGCTAACATACTGGGGAGGACTGCCCTAGAGGGGGCCGCAGAAGACGGCCGCGTTGATACGGTGAGGATCCTCCTTGAGGCAGGAGCATGCCGTGAAATGGATCAAATCGAACAGTACGAAAGTTCGGTGCGATTTGCCACTAAGAATGGCCACGTACATGTCGTGGAGCTACTCAATACGTATGATCCTCGCAGGGAGATGAGAACTGCCAAAGATTGAGATGCCTTATATACCTTACGACGGCCTTAGCCTAATCAGCTAGGCCATGGCGGCCCGTTGTGATAATGACCAATGGCTGGAGCGGGTACTAGGCGCGGGAGGGGATTAGCACTTGAAGGGTCATCCGGGATCACTCAAGTGATCGGTTACTAGTGGGATAGCTATATAAGGAATAGAATCATTGGAGGCTGGGAGTCGGAGTCAGCGAGCGGGGATAGCGGACCTGTATCTAGAAGTCGCAAGACTCCGTTCTAAAGCGAAGCCTTCTACCAAGATCACTTGATCGCTTGTAGAGCTTCGCATATTACATAACTTCCTGCTGGTCCTAGATCCCCTCCCCCTGCCTTTGCCTTTGTCAGTTGACTCCACAGGGTCCGGACCCGGGCTTGCGCCAGCGTCGGTAGAAGTGGGAGATGCAGGTCGATCTGAGCTTTCCAGTCCGTTGCCGCCCGGCGGCTGTGCCGTGACATTTGCCGACGTAGAAGATTCAGCCCTGAGCCCCTCACTAGCTTGGTTAGTTTTCAGAGGGTACAATCTTAACAGCTTACTTACCGCCCCTTCTAGACTTCTTTTTGACATTGACCAGTTGGGGTCGTAAGAAACCTCGAAGTCGAACCAATTCCCGAAGGTCTCATCATAATGCCACCGGTTTCGGCGCCAAGCCTATCATCTGTGCCTAGCAGGCGTAGTTTATTTGCCTGCGGTCGCAGCCCACCTCACCGAAATGTCCCAAAACGGTTTAGCGTCCTCTCACGTCTCGATGCTCGCATGAACCTGCATTCACCGAACTTGCGATTTGGGTAAAAATGTTTCTAGCATTGTGTACCTTCATTTTCCATTACCGCTATTTGCTCTCATGCTGTATGCTAGCAATTCTCATGTCTAGTTGTTGCTGCCTTTACTATAAATTTGGGCTCGTTCCGCCTCGGGAATCATACCCAGAACAACACCTACTCAAAGCCTCAAATCCTGTCGTGCCATGGCTCCCACTATCTACATTGTTCGCCATGCCGAAGGCGAAAACAACATCGACGTATGTGTGCCCATTTCCGGCCCGCACCTCTGAAACCCTTGCTTTCCCTTGCCTGGCCCGTTTTAGATGTCCTAATCCTGCAATTTCTCGGTCTAACACGCAAACTAACAAAACCAGAACTCGCACTGGAAGCGAGATGCCGTCCTGACAGACAGAGGAAAGCTGCAGGCTCTGGAGCTCAGGGGCGCATTCCCAGACCACGACAAGGTCTCCCTTGTGGTTAGCTCACCGCTTCGCCGCGCCATCCAGACAGCCTGCTTGGCTTTCGCTCCAGCCCTCCGCCGCCCCCACGTTGAGTATTTAGTCAGCCCCCTCGGCCAGGAGGCTAATGCCTTCGAATGTGACATCGGTCACGATCGCCACGAGCTCCAAGGGCTGCTAGCCGAGCTACTTCAAGATTCTGATCTCGGTTTTGACGTTGCCAAGATCAACCTCGGGCTGGTCGAGGATGGTTGGAATTCCAAGGTGGGGAAACCTCAATATTTATATCCCCCCCCCCTCTCTCTCTCTCTCTCTCTCTCTCTCTCTCTCTCTCTCTCTCTCTCTCTCTCGTAGAGTGCCTCCCTGAAAATTTTGGCTTGCTGATACTGCGAGGAACAGACTGGCAAGTGGGGGGCCGACCGGGAAAGCGTGCAAAAGAGGGCGGCCGAGCTGCGATCCTGGCTCTATCAGCGGCCCGAGGAGAGCATCGTGTTCGTCTCCCACGGCGCTTTCCTCCACTACATGACTGAGGACTGGACGGGGGATGATCCCGTGCGAGGTATGTCGCGTCTCCCGTAGCAAGCCAGCCATATCAATCAGTCGGGGAGACAATCAGGAGGGGGATGTTAGGATGGGCGCTGACTCCAGGCATCCAGGCACCGGCTATCTGAACTGCGAAACGCGCATCTTTAGCTTCACGCCGACATCGACGATGGATGACGCCCATTTGGAAGAGTGCGACGAGAACAAGGTATCGCGCATCAGGATCCCTGGCATAGTCTGAATGAATGGGCCAAACTCCTCCCCATTATGACGTGCATATCTGCGTAGCAAGAATGGACCTCTTGCGATGGAAAGGACTGCTGTATTGACTAGTGAAGCGCAAGATGTTGAGAAAAACTACGGCAGCTAGTCATTTGCTTAATTAATTTTTGTTTCTCACTCATACGGGGTGTAATTGAAATTGCTTTGTGTGGTGTGGTGCTAACATCGCGATCAATCTCCTGATCACCGCCCTTCAGGGAGGCCCAGATGTTAATGTGATGTCGACCGAGTCCACCCAAGACTTGGCGAGCTTGTCACTGCAACTTGGTGACTGGCCCCTGTAACGGATATATCTGGTAATTAGCCGGAACGGTCGTGCCGCTTATCATTAAAATCCAGTCACAAAATTGACGCTTCTACGGACAACATGACGGCGCACAAGAACGCCCACCAGAGTGCTAGAACAAGGCTTTGAAGAATGAAGAGTGCCAGTAGTATAAGCTACAACTAATCCATACCCAACCACCACTAGGACAAGCCTGAAGGGGCAAGCCTCTAATACCCACCAAAAAAGAAAGACGTGGCATCCGAATCCCGATTACCCCGTCATTCTAGGTCTCCATGTGAGGAACCTTCTTCTTTCCGGCGTCCTTGACCAACGCTTTCCCGGCACCCAGCCACTCTTCCAGCCCATCCACGCTCTCCACCGTCGGCAAGTCCTCCCACATCGGCAGCGTGTCGGCGTACTCACTCCAGACCCCAGCCATACCTTCAGGCCGCAGCCAGCTACTAATGCTCCTCTTGGCCGTAAAGTAGTAAAAGTAGAGGACCAGGGTAAGCCGCTTGACTCTCTCGACGTACAGCAACCGTTGCGGGTCGGGGTCCCCGCGCCCGTCCCCGTGGACCTCCCACCACGATAGTCGCCATCTTAGCGTCAGGAGGACGTCGCCAAGCTGCTTCACGAAGCGGATGGAGCTCTCCGAGGACTCGAAGCGCAGCTTGTTGATAATTTTCTGCAGTCGGCGGTAGGCGTCGATCTCCAGCTTGCGGCAAATGATCCGAGACAGCGTCGCGCCCAGTATGATTTCCTTTACGTCCTCTGGGTCTTCTACATCGAGCGGCCGCGGCTCGCTCCCGTCGACAGGGACGATGTCGTAGCTACCACGACAAGGCTCGTTGTTCCACACTGGAAGAAGGGCCTGAAAGATGAATTGCTTCTAAGCGTCTGCTTGGCCTTGAGAGAAAAGTTACTCCACGCGGGGGCACTTACCAGCGGATCGTCCAGTGCTTCGCATTCCTTCACACTACTTCTCCAGTCGGAGGTTGTGAGTAGTGCGTTGTCGATGAACTGGCGTAAAGTGGTCGTGTTGGTCTCATCATTCTCCCGGATCTGCCCCAGCAGTCTAGCGTGTTCTGCCATGTCAATGACGAAGAGGGTCCGGGACATCTTTCGCCTTCGAATGTTGAAGGAATGCTGCCGCTCCTGCACGGCTTGCAAGAGGCTGGGAAGGTCAAACTCCTCGGGCATGGAAATTGAGATCCGTCTCCGCCCATCCAGAGTCAAATGCGAGGCGACTCGCTGCGCTGCATCCATTTCGTCAGAAGAGGTTCCACGGTCATGACAGAGGTGGTTTGGGGTTTCGGGGGCAGCGTAAACACTGGGGAACATACAGACATAATTGCAGCTTCCCGACTCGATAATGTCGAGAAAGTGAGCCTTCAGGCAGGGTTGGTGGACCACGTGGGGCTTTCGTTCCCATGCCGCAACGCAGCGATGGCAAGGCGTCCCCCCAACGCACTAGACAGGCACACAGACATAAATATTGATCCATCGCGCCAGCCTCCTAACGGAAGCTTGGAAATGGTTGACGTACCTCTGTGCGAGCTACCTTGCACTTGATGCAAATCTCGTGGGTCTTCCGCTTGCTGGCTACAGCAGCCGACTTCTCCTTGCTGAGCTTGGTACGGCGGACACCTCGCTTCGCCGGAACTTGGTAGTCCTTCACGGATGCGACCCCATTTTCCAGTATGATGGTCAATGCCTTTTTACGGGGTCTTTCTTCCTCTGAGGGTCCTCGCGAAGTGGCAAGGGGCAAAGAGAGATTTGGAAAAGGACGGCGGGCCGGCAAGAGTTTGGGCAGCACGTTGTCGTCATGTTTGTCGGACGCTCGATTTTCCTCCTGTTTGCCCGCTTCACCTAGCGATTCTACAGCCAAAGTTGTGTCCGATATTTCATCTGGTTCGAAGATGTACTTTAGTACGCTGGGATGTGTTTGGTCGGCTTCATCGTCCCAGAAAAGCCAAGAGTCGTCTGGTTCGTCTGGGGGTATTCCCCCGGACGCAGCGCTATCTACCCAGGTGTCATCGAGATCAGTATCTAAAGGATCTGAAGTCTTGCCATCAAGTCCATATAAGCTTCGATATACGGGGGCGTCCCATATGGGCTGGGCTAGCAGGTCCGGTAAGATAGCGGGGGAGACATCGTCGCTAACATGGCTGAGTACAGGATCCACCCAGAGAGGATACTGATGGTGGCTAGCTGGCGGAGCTGGTACGAGTTCCAGGTTCGGGAGCCTGTAATCCGAACTAGGCATAGCTGGCATAGAGTCGGTCGTTGCTATCGGATCTCCCGTCGCTGATAGCAGCTCTAGAGTAGATGCAAGTGATAGCTCAGTTGGCCAGATCCCCGAGTCAGAAGGCAACACCTGAGAGAACTCTGGGAAGAGGCTACTGCTCAGAGTCCATATTCGTTAGCGGACTGACAGAGCTAGTGGGGTTGGGGAATGAGTAGCGACCAGTCCGGATGGAGAGGAGAAGAGAAGAGAAGAACATACGTCGTGCTTGGCCCTATTAGCAAATTGTCCGTGAAAACACCTTGCTGCCAAGTACCGTCGAAGGGCAAGCAGGCGCCATCGTCCCTACCGGCTTGCTTAGGCCCTGGAGTATTCATGGGCACGGAAACATGACAGCTGCGGGGATCGTCAACAATGAAGGAGAGTAGGTCGGGTATCAACGGCAGTGGCAACTGATTGTCTTGCGCGCTGCTAGATTCACTAGGCATATGAGCTTGGTGCTGTTAAACGGAGAAAGAATGGCAGAGAGAAGCTCCGCGTGAGAGGTCTTACCGGAAAATTTGAGAGTTTGCGCCGGTCGAATGATGGCTGGAAGCAAAGCCATGGCAGGCGAGATCCGAGAGAGCAGTGAGTGACGGCGGCGGCGGCGACGAAGAGCAAGAATAGCGGCGCGCGAGCTCAGGATCTTGACAATGTTCCTCTTCGCACGAGAGCCCCGGATCGGCGGTAGATACGACCCTCGTTTCCTGCGAATCTCGGCTGGTAGGCATCTGAGAGAGAGAAGGATCTAGGCCACGGGTGCTCACCCTCGATAAATAAGTGGGCCGGTCAGCTGCGAAGGGACCTAGCCGTTTACGGAATAGATGCGCAACATCAAAAGTGGGGTAGCCACCGCTTTATGAGTACTCCCAGCTATTACCCAGCTATTGCCCCGAAGGGAGGGCAGGCCCAGCCAGCTGGCAAGGAAAAACCGCCTCATCTTGATTATCCCTGGGCTGCCAGGCGGGTCTCACTCCTTCTCTCCAGCAAATCAACTTACGAACCGGTGTCCATATACGGTTTAGCGTCTCCATGCTACTTACAAATACGGCAGTACATTTCTCCGAGCCCATCTCCACCTTTGACAACACAATTTCTCGACCGGAGACCCTTGGCAGGTGGAATTTGCCAGTTGAATTTGCCAGTTGAATTTGCCAGTTGAATTTGCCAGTCCAGTCCCTCCCTTCTCTGACCGGCTCCCGAGGCGGGGAGCCGGTGTGGACAGTTGCTACCAAATGGACGGCCCGGGTCGGAGAAAATCTCCAAGGTACCCGATGAGATGCACGAGGGGGCCACCTCCAAGTTGCATTTTGCTGACCGAAGAACCCAAAACAATGTATAAGCCGTGTGTGTCTGGTTGACCGAGATCCAACAGATGCCGGGCAGCCTTTAACTCTTAACTAGGGTTCCCGTGAGATCAGCGCAGAGAGATCGCGGCTTGGCCCTCAAAGTCGTGACGTAAGCTACCTTAGTTATGCCGAATGTAAGGCGGGCACCCCAAAATTACCTCGTGGGGGCATGAGAGCAGCAACCCCACAGGGCCTGCGCCCAAGGCGGACGAATGTGTACGAATGCGGGAGTTCCACGCCGAAAACCCTTCTCATTCTGACCGTGTTGACCAACCATATACATGGTCTGCCTTTGCTGGGCGCAGTGCACTTAACCCACAGCGGCATAATTGCTAAAAATGAAATGCTCACAGACAATACACTTGTTAAGGTAATTATGGCACATCGGTGCGCCTGACTGCCCATCACTCCATCATAATCGTAGCCTTGACACACTTCTTGTCGCGAATCACCTGTAGCGCTTCCCCAAATTTCTCAAGAGGAAAGGTGTGCGTGACAATACCGGTGACATCTACCTTACCGCTTTCAAGGTACCTCACGGCTCTTGGCAGGCAATACATTTCCGAGAAGGATCTGAAGTTACGGCGGCCAAGCCTGTTAGTCCCCTGTGGTGCCATGATGACGCGCGCGCCTCGCCGTTATGCGTCTTCTCCTTGTTTGCAGGGAGGGGGGTTCGACTCACGAGATGATAGTAAGCTCTTTGAGGAAGATGGCGGACGGTGTCAGTACCACCTCCTCGTCCGGTGGGTACACTCCGTAGAGGACCGCTGTGCCTCCTTTCGCGCAGAAGCCGATGGCTCGGCGTAGGATCCTGACATCGCCGGTGGCCTCCACCACGACGTCGAAACCGCCGGGGTGGAGCCAGGCCAGTTGGTGCCAGCTGTGGTCTGGGTCCGTCCTGCTGATGTCAATGTACTCGTCCGCGACGTTCAGGGCTCTCGCGAGGTCCATCTTCGGACCTTCATGAGCGGCTAGGACGACGTGGACCGCCCCGCTGAGCTTGAGTAGCTGCGAGAGGCAAAGTCCGGTGGGGCCGGCGCCGAGCTGGAGGACGGTGGAGCCGACTCCCATCACCGGCCGGATGCGATCCATTCCGTGAATGGCGCAAGCTGTCGCCTCGGCAAGGGACGCGTCTTTCCACGACAGCTTGGTGAGGTGGAAGAGCTTGGAGGCTGGGAACGTGCAATACTCGGCGAAGCCGCCGTCGACTGTTGATGAAAAAGAACGAGACCGCGCGTGTTAGCTCAAAGTTCTCATCGTAGCAAATCTTTGGGCAGGGTACAGGATAGCCATTATTACGCACGCTGCGTCCCGCGACCCTGCAGGTCCCGGCAGTAGAGGATCTGTCCAGACTGGCAAGCACGGCAGGCTCCGCACTCTTGGGTGCTGTCAGCCGTGACTCTGTCGCCGATTTGGAAGCCGCTGACGGCGTGGCCAATATTGACCACCTCGCCCGACGTCTCGTGTCCGGTGACCACAGGCATGTGTGCGGGGAACTCGCCATCTTTCTCTCGGAGTTAGTTCTAGTTGTTTCCGAGACGTGACTGTGGCTGCGAATGAGCCAGAAAGGGGGAAAGGTTCGCAGGATTGGGGATACCGACCGTGGATATGGAGATCGGTGCCGCATATACCGCAGGATCTCACTTGTTGCCGAGCCAGTCGTGTTAGCCGCACAGAAAAGAGTACGTAGGTTGGGCGAGAATGGTGGATCTTAACGCAGGGAGGGTAGCTGGGCTCTCTGTCGAGCGAACTAATACTGCGGAACGGGATCTATGATACTGGCAACGACTGAGGCGGCGGCAGCTAGTATCTAGATAGTGCCCAGTAATAACCACGAACCCTCCATGATGGGATGACAAACCTTTGATGAGCACCTCGTGAGGCTCGGGAATTGGAACCGGCATGTCAACCAGCTCAAAGTCCGCCGGCCTGTTGTACCGAATAGCCTTCATGACAGAGGGGATATGAGGCTCCATTGTTTTATTAGGTAGGCCAAAAGGAAAACCGCCGAGGGTAAAAAAGATAATCGGCTGTATAGAGAAGATACAAATGTATAGCTTTCTTGAAGTTAAGACTCTGCTGTCTAATGTTGAGATCCAGTCACTGCTAGCCGTCGAAGCACTAGGTGGGTGGTTTTGAGGCTTGATATTAGCCAACGATGGACGTGAAGGGCCGCTCCTTCAGCGCCCTTTGGCACCACCAACAGTTGACCGAAATTCCAAATAAGGCAAGAGGGGAATCCTAGAATTTATATCCACGTGTTCAACCCTCATGTCCCGGCACGCCCACCAGCCTCCTCACAATATCTCACCGATTATCCAAATTTAGGAAAGACCAGAAAAGTGCAAAGCCTCGCTGTACACCGAGAAAACTAGTCTGGTTAGGAAATGGAGAAGGAAACTGAAGAGTAAAGAAACAAATGACTGCAATAAGGGAATGTGGATATAGGAGATGAAGTTAAATAGAGAACGACCCGACTGACGAGAGTTCTAATAGACGACGACGACGACGACGACGACAAGAGACCCCACGCAAAGCTCATACTCTGAACCCTCATTTGGACCTCATTTCATAATCCAAATATACCACGCTAGCATCTAAAGTGCCAGTATGAGCGTCACGCGGGTTGATGACTCAACCTACGCCTCCCATATCTCGGTTGAGATCCACCATCTATACCACTTCATCCCAGGCGTCTTTCGCCCCGACAACGGACAGCTGCCCGGGCTGTACGCGCAATGGAAGAGATGCCTAGCTATCGTTGACTACTCGGTCTACGATCTGTACGCGGTCGCCATCGGCGAGCACTTCGAAGCTCACGGAGTCACGGTCACGCTTAAGCGCGCGTACGTCAGTGAGGACCGAAAGAGTATGGAGACCGCCTTGGAGTTCTGCCAGTGGATGACAGACTTTGAACTGGTCCGCCGAGAGCCGGTTCTCGTCATTGGAGGTGGTCTTCTCACGGACGTGGCTGGGTAAGCTTGTTTCTCTTAACAGTAAAATCCTACAGAGAATGCACGACCAAGAGCTCGCTAGACCACCTCACCCCCCAAAAACAAAAAAGAAATCTTGATAGAAAGAGTTCGTTAACCAAACCATCTTCTCTTACTTGCCCCTAGGTTCGCCTGCTCCATTTATCGCCGGTCAACTCCCTATATCAGGGTCCCAACCACTCTAATCGGCCTCATCGACGCCTCTGTCTCGAACCGCGTAGCCGTCAACTGGAACGGGCTCAAGAACCGCATTGGCGCGTTCTACGAGCCGCTCCATACCATCTTCGACCCTACGTTCCTTGGAACCCTCCCGGAGCGCGAGATCCGGAACGGCCTGGCCGAGATCCTGAAGATTACTTCCTGCACCCATCTCGAGACTTTTGAGTTGCTCGAGAGGTATGGGAAGCAGCTCATCGCGTCCCAGTTTGGGCAGTTGAGTTCGGAGGACTGCAGTGCCGACAGCGCGAGTGAGGTGAAGCAGCATATTAACAGCAAGGAGATGAAGGAGATTGCGGACAAAGTGATCCGCCAAGCCATCCGGTGTGTTCTTGATGCCGAGGTCGGCAACAGTCGTGAGAAGGATCTCAACCGCGTCATGTATTTTGGCCACACCTGGTCGCCCAACCTTGAGCTGGCCGTTAAGCCACCCATGCTGCACGGCCACGCCGTCTCCGTCGACATGTGCTATTCCGCCGCCCTCGCCCTCCATCTCGGGCATCTAAGCGAAGCCGCGCATGACCGCCTCCTGCGTCTCCTCGCCGACCTTGGCCTCGCTCTCAACCACCCCGAGTTCACATTGGGCCTGCTGAGGGAGGGAACGGCGAATACCGTGGCCACGCGGGGTGGCAAGCTGAGAGCCCCGATCCCGACTGCGACCTTGGGGACGTACGTGATCCTGCAGGAGGTCGATGACAAGACTCTGGAGGAAGCCTGGCACATCCACCAGCGGGTGGTTGCTGGCTACCCACGTCAGGGATTGGGAGTGGAGACGACGGTTGATTTGAGGCGCTCGAGTGGCCTTGACGGGTGCGAGGGAGGGATAACGGATTTTCTGCCCAGTTCTCGATTGTAATGCGGTGCTGCCTCGCATTGCCTCGGGCGCTGTGTTAGGCCACCTATTTCATATATTTGACCGCACTTATTTTCCATCTTCAAGAATAGGATCGAATTTCTAATGTCTTGCGTTATTATTACTTATCTTTTACCTTCATCGTGAGATCCGACGGGAAGCAACCCGCTAAATACACCAACACCAAAACCCATCGTCGTATTCGTTCTCACCTAGATTTTAGTTTAGCTGTGTTGCCTAGGATGTTCTTCCCCTTTAGGCAGCCGGGGACTTTTTAGGCCAATAGCAACTGAATCATGCAGCCCTCGACTCTTGTTTTCTTGCAGTGGTCTCGGAGGGAGAGTTCACATCTTATGCGCATGGCTTTGAGAGCCCCGATGGCTTCAAGAGCCAGATTGGCAGGTGATTTCCTTATGCTATCCTTCTAATACTAATTTGTCCTGGAGGGCCCGCCTCATACTCGTCATAGGCCTGTATCGGTGTTAATCCGCGGTTATCTCTTACGCGCGGATCCGCACCATGCCTTAGAAGAACCTGCAAGACTAGCCGATTGCCACGTATGGCAGCAAAGTGCAGAGAAGTCCTCCCATTCTTGTTACAAGTCGTGATGTCGGCACCATTCTTCAATAAACATTCCACTACATTATGGCCTCCTCGTTGAGCAGCCAACTGAAGAGGCGTTTCGCCTCGAGGTGTCCTGGCTTCTAATTCCGCTCCATTATCTAGAAGAATCTGCATCGCCTCAGCGCTCCACCCCCAGGCTGCGTAGTGAATAGGCATTTTGCCCCAAGCATCCAACAACGAGACGTCGATGTCTGTTTGCAGAAACTTCTTCACCATGAACGGGCTCCCCCTGGCGCACGCATAGTGGAACGGGGTCTTGCCATCACAGTCACGGCGTGTGGGGTCAGCCTCGTGCTGGATGAGCAGTTCCACTACCACATCATGTCCCTTCTGAACAGCACGATGCAGTGGGGTGCTCTTCAGCGGATCTGCATAGTTCGGATCTGCGCCGTGCTTTATAAGTGAGCGGGCGGCTTGAGTTCGTCCGTTAACGACAGCCAAGGAGAGGGGACTTAGCTTATCCGAATTGGTCATATTTGTGTTTGCTCCGTAATTAAGCAGTATCTCAATGATCGAGATGTAGTCGGCTTCTATCGCGGAGAACAATGCAGCCCCTTTGTGCTTCTGGGATAAGTCGGAGGCGGCATCATCGTTCTCCAATAGTAGCTGGACAATACTCAGGTGACCTGAAGCCGCCGCCAGTGCAATGGCCGCTCGTCCTCTCGGATCCTCAATTTCAGCTGACGCGCCATGTCTCAAAAGCATCGACACCACGTCCGCGAATCCTCTCGATGATGCAAGGTGCAGGGCAGTGGTTCCCTCAGGGCTGATAGCATTGACGATGGTGCTTCGCTTTGTATGTCGCAAGATCGTCTCAACAATTCTCCTTCTCCCACACATTGAAGCAACTTGCAGAGCTGTCCACCTCGAGCCCTTGTCTTCCGCAACACTAGTGGCTTCTAGTTGTTTGACCAGCCCCTCCACGATTGAGGTAAATCCCATAGCTGAGGCGTGACACAAAGGGGACAGACTTTTCTGTTGTGGTCCGCCTGTTTCAATCCCTGGAAGAGGTGACTTTGACGCAAGCATACTCTGCCAATTCTCATAGATGGCATGTGAGTGGTACAAGATATTGGCCAGTGGCATAATTCCATCATCTTCCATAAGGTGCTGCGCGTGATGGGGCCAATACATGCAGGCATATGCAATGAATGGTAACTCGCAAATGCTCAACGGCCCCTCTCCTTCCTGGAGAACATAGGCAAGGCAACTTTGAGTACACAGAAGGTGGGCATTCATTTCAGAAACCCCAAAGTCGGCCGATTTGCTGGCGCGTAGTGGAATCGAGAGAAGATACTCCTTCACGGAAAAGTGAGCCAGCCTGATCTTGTCCCCGGGCACAAGACTGACTAGGCTGCCTAAGATCTCGAGGATATTGTTCCGAGGGTCCTGGAAGCGGTCGTTCTTATCGAATGCCGGGTCAGCATCTGGATCGATGCAGGCAGCCTCAGCAACCTCCTCAGCGCTCAAGGGCCGCTCCGAAAAAGCCAGCCACAGAAGGGCTCGTCTGGCTTCAGCCTTGTATATCTCGTCAATAGCTAGCAGCATACGTTCATAAGTTTCATCCAAAGTTCTTGGGAGTTGCTTCAGGGCCAGCAGGATCGAGGACCTTTTTTTGCATTTCTTCAATGCATCGAGTTGGCAAAATACCCATCTGAACCTATGATAGTTGTTAAGCCTAATTTTTTCAGCGTCGATATTGAATCGAAGTCTTACATGCCACATGCCCCTTCGGCGAGGACACGCTCTGCTTCGGATTTGATATCCTCCGACCAGCTATTTAACTTCGGGTCGGACGTGAGCTGACTTTTGACGTATTCTTTGATGTCAGCCATAACCCCGGAATCTTGTATTGATAAGGCTGGAACGGTTAGAAGTGGCGTGATAGATTTCTTAATATCGATTTCTTCCCGACTGGTAACCAGGAGGTGTAAATTCGAATGGAAGATGCTCCGGATGGCCTTTATTGCATCTAGTAGTTCGGCACGTTGATCCTCAGGACCTGTCGTGGGGCATTCATCCAAGGCGTCAAGGACGATGTATGTGTCGTTGATGCTCCTGAGCGCCGTATATGCATCAATGATTGAAATTAGATCGTGTACTGATGGAGGGCTTCGGCCCCTCCCACATCTCTCGTAGAGATCTTCAAGCTGAGTTGGGATCTCTTCAGTTCCGCTACATAGCTGAGAAACCAGGGACGAAAGACACTTATGAGGAGACTGCTTGTTCGTGTTGTTGAACTCAAAGTAGAAATAGGCCAAGGCACGCCTGAGATCCTTATTTTCGCAGTCTCCTTTAAGGTTCTCGATGACAGTAGATCTATCCGCAGTAAGTTCGGCCTGTCACATTTGCTGAAGAATTCAGACGATGCTCACGCTAGTATTGTCTTTCCGCACCCGGCTATAAGCGGTCAGAATTGGAGTAAACTGCGTACTTGAGGCCGATAACTCACGGATACCCTTAAGCCACATGAACGACCCACGACTCCTTTTCCATTCTCTGAATTTGACACCGTTGATTAACCACTGCCCTGTACCAGATTGCCGCTTTCTGTTGGCAGCCTGGTGGCTAGTAGTAGGGTCAGTATATGTCAGCCACGTTGTCACATTTCGGATCATCTGTTTCCTCTTCTCTTCGTCTGCATCCTCTTGCATTGCATTGACGACCTTAAGAGTCGCTATCACGCCTTCCTTGGTGGCCTGAACATCAAGTTGGGTGGCGCTAAGGTTCTCGGCCACTCCATCCAAGGACTTGCTCAGCATCATATTCAAAGTCCTAGCAGTTGCATGGTTGTAAGTAGAGGAAACGGGAATTATTGATCAGATGATATGACGCGAAGGACTTCTAACTCACGCAGCGTCAGCAGTAAGTGCCAAGGTAAATAGCGACTTGTGCTTCTCGATTTCCGCGATGACCTTGTCGACGTCCTTGCTTTTGAGTGGCCATGTCAAGGCGCGCCATCCTAATCGTTTCATACCTTCCGTATCATGACCACGCTGCAACTTCTCAAGTAAACCTGCTAAAGTGTCTTGGCATTGTGAGAGAGCGCCACCGGGCTTGACCAGGGCCTGCAGGACGGATAGCTTGGCAGAGTCATCGGCATCCGCAAGATCTGCAATGCTGGTTAAGACACCCTCAAGGCGAGTAACCTCGTTCCGCAAGCGCGTGATGTCTTTTCGGGCATCCTTGACCCCTGTATAGTATGTTCGGCAGAAATCAAAGACAGATCCACAGATTTGTATCACAGCGATCACGCTGGCAGCGGCACTGACCCCGTCCATTCGATTCTGGCGAGTTGGTCCAAGCCGGACTGGCTCTAGGTATAGTCAGCTAACTTGGCTCGGCTAATGAGTCCGGCCCTTCGTCTGTGAGCAGACTGGACTTCAGAGTATGAAGCTCGTGACAAGGCGCTGATGCCAGACAAGGCGGGGAAGGATTGCCGGGAATTCGGCGCGATGATGATTCTGGCCGGGCGGACTTAGAGACGGGTTCTGGGCATGAAACACAAGACCAGCACCCTCCAAAAAATTGAGTGATAAAAAAATGGACGGAATTTTTGTCGGAAGTGATACGACCTTTGCTGATCGAATTGAGGCAATTCGGGGATTGTGCTGAAAGCGGCCCGATGCGGGGTAGATTCGAACGAAAAGACGAAAGGTATGGATAGCAGCCTTAGGCCACCTTCAAGGAAATGGGTGGCCAATGGTCTGGACCCAACTCTTCCAAGAAGCCGCCGCAAACTTCTTGGTAGAACTGGTAGACGTTGAATCCGATGGTCAACAGGATACGGAAATAGGGGCATAGAAAGAAGGCTCTCACACTGGGATATGAGTGGGAGCTAGAAAGAGAATGGCCGACTTATACGGCACAAGATACACAAGAAAATGGAATGGATTCCAGTCACCTGGAATCAGAACTGGAAAAAGGGACGGAAACTGAAACACAAGAGACTTCAAAGATGAACACTAATGACACTTCTGAAGACGAAAGACTTGATATTAAACTGTATACTTGACTTGTAACTTGACTTCTTTGAGAAATTGACCGAAGTCAAGCCCTCTACCTTACAGGAGCTAGGCACAAGAGGCGACCCAACGTGATAATACAAGTCGCCCACCTAAAACCACTGGTATAAGGGAATTATGGAAGAATTCATTTCTTCCACCCAATCTCGAGTACTTCCCTGGCTGACTTGGGCTTGATATCGGGGAATATGTCGTTAAGAGATCGCTTTGGTCGGAAGTCTAGAACGCCCTGGTCAAACAAGAGACCAAACTGCGCGAGCATTCCCTGCAGTGCCTCCTTCGGGTAGTACTCATAGACGTGGACGTGGCTTGGCAACTCCGTGATCCTGCCGGATTTCAATAGCTCCACCGAGTCGTAAACCACCTCGAACTTCTCGCCTGAAGATGACGACATTAGCATTATTTATGACGTGGGATAGCGCATGTGCATGATTCAAAATTACCTGTTACTTCCTCGGCAAGTTTTACAAAGTCGTTCCAGGTAAGTCTGTCTCCGATAATGACTCTGTCTCCCATTTATCGAGAGTGAGCAACTTGGCCGTAAACTTAGCCACGTCGCCGCTATACGTGAAAGTAATCGGCGTCGTCCCTGACCCTGGGATTGCAGCCTTTTTACCGGCGACATCAAGAACGAGTGTCATGGGACTGAGGTAGGACTTGATCTTAGGCATGCCCTAATAGTCAAGGAAGAAGCCGTTGCAGACCGCTGTCCATTCGAGGTTCGTTTTCTCTAGGGCTTCGAAGATGGAAAGCTTCGCCGCGGCTATGGGGAACCAGGACGTCTCCGGAGGGTACTTGACGCCGTAGACGCTGGGGATATACCGTTTGGTCGCGCTGGATCGCTCAGCCGCTTGAATGAGGCTGCGCTCACAATCTGGAGGGGTTCGTCCCCCGAGCGCGGAAATAACCGTGTGGACATCGTTGTCTTGCAGGAGAGATGTTAATGAGCCGACATCTGAGTAGTCAACAGGCAGTATACGAGCGCCGAGGCTCTTCTGCAGCTCTAAGTCAACCTAACGAGGGGTGGGACGCAAGGTACGTCAGCGACGGACTGCCATGATTCTAGCCACGGTATATCGAACCTTTCGGCTGAGTACGATAACTTCAAATTCTCCATCAGCTACGATCGCCTCGACAATCGCTCGACCAATGCTGCCGGTGCCGCCGGCTACTGCTACGACGACCATGGTTATCGGGGACCGCGGAAAGAGCAAAGAAATGATAAGACTTGTAGGCTGGTGTGCAGTGGAAACTACGGTGCATCCTGTTAAAGGCCATCTTCTTATTTATAAACGTTGATATCATTCGATGCTTGCCTTGGTAACTACTGAGGTAACACACGGGTTTCCGGGTCTTTACAACTACCCGAGATGATTCAGTACCAAGCTCTGTCATCACAGCAGATAATTAGTAATGCGTGCGGAATTCCGCCAAAGAAGAGACGACAACACAGCTACCCCTAGCACCGAGCACATTGCTAAATCCTTGGCGAAGAAACCGTCCACTAGCTTCGCGGGTAGGTCCGTCCTGAATTATCTCATGGAAAACTGGTTCGTCCAAAATATCGTCTGCTCATTCCATGATCTGATACTTCTCCTTCTATGGCGGCCGGGCGGCTCGGACATCCCTTATACTCCGTAGTCTTGACGTCCCCAAATGCACCACGTGAAATGAAAATTGCAAGTAAAAACAACATGCTGTTGGCGAAGAGGGGCGGTGTAGGGTGCAACCTCTCGTATAGTGGGTGTTTTGGTCTGCGTATTGATAAACCGTTAGGGATATATATACACCGCTGCAATATGGATATCTACAACTCGCCTGGACCCCAGAAACGACGTCCCATTGAGGGCGACGGAAACGTATCTGCGTTCCGTTTCCACAAAGGGCAAGTCATATGAAGATCAAGTATGTGGAGGCCGAGAGATATAGACTTAGAACTCCAAGCAAACGGGCGCCTGTTCGGTCTCTATCGTAATCCGTTTACTCACCACCCATGCGTGCGTGCCGCTGTCGACTCAACAGCCAACACCAACGTTGTTCAATGGGCAGGGCACCTCTTGGCCCTGAAAGAAGTCGCCCTGCCATATACGATAGACCCCGACACACTGGCCACACTTCAGTATAACCTACTAACCTCAGTACTAACCGCAGTACTAACCTCAGTACTAACCACGAGAATCCGCAGAGAGAAGGGCAGATGAGAGAGGATGGAGGCTGGACATGGAGGATGTAAGGGCTGCAGTAGGTTAAGATTCATTATGCAATGTATGCGTAGCCAGCTAAGAGTTGCCCCCTCGGGTCAGGCCCGCTGGGCGTAGTAGAATTTGTGTGTGTGTGTGTGTGTGTGTGTCTCTACCGAATGTGTATTAGAGGCAATATGCACTGCGTTCAAAACCCTATGAGCCTAAAACCTCCCTTTAAAGTTCCACCGCAGAGGAAACCGATTCCGCTCCTTTAGCTGTGATGAATCTTCCGTTTTCAAGAAAGTAAAGCTGTGTTAATGCCACGGAGATTGCCACCGCCTCTCTGCTTGAGCTTTTGTCCCGCGCTGAGCGCCTCGTACGGAAAGGTCTGCTCTCCGATAATATGCGTAGCTTCCTTTGAGGGGTTTCGGAGTGTCTCTTCCACGAATGCGTTCAACTTCACTCTCTTAATTTTTCTCGGAGGTTTCAGGGAGTGGAAGCTTGGGAAGATTAAGCCTCCGTTTCGATGACGGATTCACCTTGGTCGATAGTCTCGCGTCCTAAATGGGTTTGATTTGAGCAGAAGTCGTATGCCTATCACAGCTACTTACTTTCAATGCTGCTCATGACCTCTGCAAAATCCAGCCCGCAAGCGTCTATATAGCAATACAAATACCCTGTACTAAAGAAAGCATCCCATCGCCTCCGAAACGAGAACAAGACCGAGAGCACCACGCAACCGAGCGCCCACAGAACCGGGGCCACCAGGACTAACATTGCTGGCACACCCTGCTCCAGCACTACCAGAATTCTCCAAGGAACCGCGGCCGTGAGATTGGAATAGTGCCAGCCTTGTTGCGGATTCTCGTGCAGACCGTACATGAGCTTGACGACCATATGTTGATAGGCACGTTCCAACGCGCGCTGCAGGTCCTGAGACTCGATGTATTTCGTGTATGGAAGAGCATCAAGCCGACCGGGAAATTTTCTTCAACGTTTACGAGCCAAGTCAACTCTTGAGCTCAACTCTTATACTCCCAGCGAACATCTGACTTCATGCTTCCTGTGGTTTGAGGGGCTAGGAGCCTTCAAATTTAGAGAGCGTTATTCCAGAGGGAGTTGTGTTATGGCGAGATATTAGAGTGGTTTGTCACTCGGAAATGATGCGCCAGTCCAGCGTCACATCCTACCATGGTGAAAGCCTCAACAGGTCCTAACTTCTCGCAATTTATTCAATTTTGGGAAGGGGGGGATTTACTGATCTCTATTATCATCGGAACGAGGAGATATTGTGCGCGCTTCTTCGGGATGTTGAAAATCATTCCAGAAACCAATCAGAGCAGGAGACGCTAACCAGGTCAAGCAATTGTTACACAAGAAAATTAACATTTTTACTTCGTAAATACGAACCCCCTCCTCTGCTTTGGCTCAACGCATCTAGGCAGTCAACAATCTGTTAACCTAAAGAGGTTGTCTGGCGGCCTTGACCAACCCATCCCGCCCTCGGAGTTGGGACATGTACAACAGGTGCCCCGGAAAGCACACCGCTTCAGTTCCCGTAAGATGCGCATAGCCGAGACCTGGGAAAAGCTATCAAACTGAAAGGGAAAACAAGAAGTGTCGGGATCCGTCTGGGTAGAGTTTTGGCAGGGGGTATGAAGATGAACACACATCAATTTATGGGTGTTTGCAGCTAAAGCAATTTGCAAACAGAGATGCGATGCTGAGAAGTGGCAATGAATTCATTTCCCTTTTCCCAATCTTCATCTCAGCAATCAACAAATGCAGTCATTTCTAAAAACCATGGCCATTTTTATGATTTCTCTTTCTCCAAGCCCACACCCATGATGCTCTGCTCATTGTAGCTTCCCATTGCGGCCCCAGAACTCAGGGAAGAACCCCCATTTTCTCCTTCCCTCTCCATTTTACAGACAACAGCAGCTCTTTCCTGCTCCTAGACCAGCACTTTCCACCTTTCTCCCCAGCTCTTTCCACTTTTTTTTCCATCAAAAGCATTGCTGTCCTGAGGCATCATCATAACCATCATCATTATCACTTAATTACACACAGCGATGCCATCTTCACCTATCCATCAAGGCCCTCTTCTCATCGCATCTTGAGCACATCTCAAGACTCTCCCTGCAGTCAGATATTAGCCAGTAGAATGCCATTTCATTCAAGTCACTTGGTTCCCTCAAGCTTAAAAACTCCTCTCCTTGATTCTCCCTCCCAGACGTGTTTTGATTCTTCCCATCCTACCACCAGCAAGGCCATTCCTCTCAGCTTATGACACCCCCCGGCCGACCTCGCCAGTTCTCCATTCATCGAATAAATCTCTCTTCTTCCCTGAATAGAGGAATTAAATAACCTCCGGATCCATCTCCCAAGGATTATCGGGCCCTTCTGGCACCTCAGGCTCTTGGTGGACCTTGGCTACGACTACAGGACACACGAGAGGGCCGTCCCTGCCCTGTTGTTATCCCGGGTAGGTTGAGGCCAACCCCGTATCTCCTTCCCCTTCACATTGAAATCCAAACCGGCCCTTCTTCCTCGGGACCATCCTCGCTAATCCCACTCTCCCTCTCCTCTCTTCCTCATCTCTTCCTCATCGTCTAGTCAGTAGGTCCCGCCTCGTCTCCTCTTTTCTAGACCAGTCAACTCACGAGTCTCTCTCTTCCTCCTCACCCTCGCCTGCGCCGAGTCGATCTGAGCAGCCACCGATTCCACTCCTCTACTCGATCCACCACATCACCTTACCGGGATCCAGCTTCCTCTTTTTCCCAGACCTTTTGACGTCGCTAACCCCTCTCTCACCAAGCACATCTCTCAGCGAAATGGAACCGGTAAGTAGACAGACCCTTCGCAGTCCAATCCCAGGACGGCTCATCATGAAAGGAAAGGAATATTGTCTAACCTTTCACTTCCTTCCAATAGTTCTCAGTTCCTTGGGATCAGGTCCCCGAGTGCCCGACTTCGGCTGAGCTCCTATCTTCTGAGCCCCGGAAGCTACCCATCAACGATGTCAACCACACGCCGGGTGACAAGGCCAGATACCTCGAGACCCAATACCGTCTCATCCGATATGAGGGTGTCGAGCTGCTGCGCCGAGCGATCCATGAATATCGCGAAGATCCCAAAATGCAGGAATCCTCCGAGACTGCCATCTATACCGATGTAAGCTCGCAATTTCCCCTCGTCTCCGTCATTATGACTGCTGAACAATCTCTACCTTAGGTCACGGTCCACGGATACCAGGTGACTCGCCTCGGCACATTGTGCCGCATCGGTTTCTTCCCAGACAGGACGGACAAACGGATTCGATGGAGCCACTCCCCCCGCTTAACGCCTGGAACCGTCGTGGCCCTGTCCACGCCTCGAGACAATTTCAACACCATCTGCAGAATCGCTACAGTAATCCAAAGATTCGTCACCGGCGGTCTAGAGCCAGACACAAAGGCAGGCGAGCCCGTGACCACGCCTCCTCGCATTGACATCGCTTGGGCCGATCCTGTTGATGCGGTTCTAGACCCCGCAAAGCATATGGTCATGATCGAAGCCAAGGCCGGCTACTATGAATCAGTGCGACATACCATGCGCGGTCTTCAACTTTGGTCTAATAAGGAGTAAGCAAAAACGGCCTTCAGCCGTCATAGCCGTCTCATTTCCCCAGACGATGCGCTAACCTTTTGCGTTTCAGTTCACGCTTCGATCGATATCTCATCATGGGAGCCAAGGATGCTAGCCCTCCAGAATACATTGAGCGGCTCAAGAACCTCATTGACTTCAGCCCAGTCCTCTCACAACCCCTCCAGCCCCAGAACAAAAAGAAGAAGAACCCCAACTCCAACAAAAGCCAAGTGAAGACTTTAAATGGGAAGGGAATTTCGACGTCGATCAATATGAGCCGCCCATTCCCCCCAGAGATGTCCGCCCTCACGGGAATGGACGAGTCTCAGCTTGGAGCCATCCGAAATATCTTGACCTCCGAGTTCCCCATCGTTCAGGGTCCTCCCGGCACCGGCAAGACGTTTGTCTCTGTGTCAGCCATCAGGATTCTTCTTCGGAATCTCGACTGGAAGACACCCATCGTGATTGCCGCGCAGACCAACCACGCCCTAGACCAACTTCTCGTTCTCGTGCACCAGGCGACCAAGGCTCCCTTTATTCGCCTTGGAGGTCGTTCCAAGAACGAGCAGGTCAGCCAGCGCACCCTTTTCAACCTCCGCCGAGAATCTAGAAAGAACTTTTTCGGTGGCAAGTACAACCGCATCGAGGCTCGCCGAAAGGAGCATTCCCGGCATGTTGAACATCTTTTCCGCCAATGTTTCCCCGACGGCTTCTTGGATCCCCATGACCTGCTCGACAATGACCTTCTCACTCAGGAGCAGTACGACTCGATCGTCCATGTCGGTTGGCATACCGGCGATGACACGCATCCGAGAGACCCATTTAGAACGTGGCTTGGGGATGCATTCTTGGTGGTGCAGCAGCCCCGGTTTGTCCCCCGGTCCAATGTGTACGAATCGGTTCAGGACGGAGAACTTCTTGGCGAGAATAGGCCCGGCACGATAGACGACGACGAGAGAGATCGGCTGTCTGGAGTGTATCACCCGATTTCGGAAAAGTTTAAGGGATACGTCCGAAGGGACCTTTTGAAGCCGGCATTGTGGGAGAGGGTTCAGACGATCCTCAAGCGGTACAACGACCTTTACCGAGTGCCCCACGACTATCGCGGTGCTGTATACCGGTACCTTCGTACCCAATACATCAAGACCAGGGCGGAAGATTTTCGAAACTTACTGCACTCATCCGTTGAGCTTGCCAACGAGGCAAGAGGGGTAAAGGCCCAATGCGATGCGAAACTGGTCCAATCCCACGGGATCCCCATCATTGGATGCACGACCACGGGCCTAACCAAGTACCGCGAGCTGCTCGAGACGCTGAAGCCTCGCGTGATGCTCATCGAGGAAGCCGCCGAAACTCGAGAAGCAAACATTACCTCGGCCCTTTTCGATTCCCTCGAGCAGCTCATCTTGGTCGGGGACCATATGCAGCTCGCACCGCACACGGACGTACCAGGACTAGCCGACGAACCTTTCAACCTCGGCGTGTCGCTCTTCGAACGCATGGTCAGGCTCGACATAGGACATTCCGTGCTGACCGTCCAGAGGCGAATGGTTCCCGAGATTCGGCAAATCCTGGGACCTGTCTACCCCACGTTGACGGATCATCCCTCTGTGGCCGATGAGAAGGTGCGACCGCCCGTCCCCGGGATGGGCAACTTCAGTACCTACTTCCTTTGCCACAGTTGGCCCGAGGACGTGACTCAGCACCTGAGCCGGGTCAACCGCGACGAGGCACAAATGATTGCCGGCTTCGTTCGCTACCTGGTGCAAAATGGAACCTCGCCCGAAAAAATCACCGTCCTTACTTTTTACAAGGGACAGGTGGGATGCATCCGCGAGCGCCTCTCCAAGGATATGATCCTAGGCAACCTCCACGCCACGAAGCGATACAAGATTTGCACCGTAGACGGCTACCAGGGCGAGGAAAACGACGTGGTCATCCTCTCGCTCGTTCGTAGCTCTGCCGCGGACGCTCCGTCCCGCGTTGGCTTCCTTGCTAACCAAAACCGTGCCGTCGTTGCTATCAGTCGGGCGCGGCGTGGCTTCTACATCTTTGGCAACTACTGGAACCTCATCAGGGCGTCCCCGCTGGCAAAGAAGATCTGGAAGCCCGTGACGGACGTCATCGTCAACCAGCAGAGGTGCCATCGGTCGTTGCGGTTGACGTGCCAACAGCATGGAGCCGTCACGCACATCAGGGGCCAGGGAGACTGGGACAGCATTCACGGCGGCTGTCGTGCGAAGTGCACTTACGTGTACAAGGAGTGTGGGCATCAATGTACATTGCTATGCCATCCGTAAGTTTCATTTCTATTTCTTCTCTTTTTTTTTTTTTTTTTTTTGTCCCTCTACGTTCTTAATCTTCTTGGCGTCTTGGGAGAGATCTCCTTGCTGACTCGAGCATATATTATGCCTTATAGTGCTCCCCATAGCCAACTCGACTGCAAGAAGCCTTGCGCGCGTCGTACCCCTTGTGGCCACAAGTGCTCGGAACTCTGCGGAAAACCCTGCCGCTGTGCCCTCGGCTGCAAAGGAGCGATTGCATCCTCGCACCGTCAAAAGAAGCAAGCGGACACGTTTGCGAGCCTCGAGGGTTGGATGGAGATGAACGCACCGCAGCTGCAGCCGTCGAAACCGCGTGAGGCGCCCAGGTTCATCGACGAAGAATGGGACGTCGGATCTGGCTGGGAGTCTGACGGAGAAAGCGATGCGCTGGAATCTCGAAGGGGAAATAAAAATATTCCCACGATGGCGCGTTCGGTCTCAGCTGGGCAGCCGGGGCCACAGACGAGGCTAGGCTTCGGCGGGGACTATGATGACGACTTCCTGGGCGACATTTACAGCAGCGACGAACGCGATCGGCGGGCTAAGCCCAGCATCAATCGCAAACCTGAGTCTGCTGCTCCGGTGAGGCCCGAAATAGTGTCGCCGCGGCCAAAGGCTCTAGAAGCCACGGTGACTATCAAGCATGTCTTTAAAGAGGTTGTGGTCGACAAGAACTTGAAGAGGCTGCCTGTTCGGGTCGTTCACAGCTACAGCTCGAGCGGCGCGGGAGGCGAGGCGACGCCCCTTCCGGTGTCGACTCCTCCTCCTCTTGCTGACGGAAACTCTTCTGCTAGCGACGTTCTGCTGCCCAGTCCGGCCGGCGATGAAGGAATTCGGGGAGAAGTCGTGATCCTGGACTTGAACACTGGTCACGATACAATTGGACTCGAGGACTTTTTGCGGCAGATGGGTCAGGGGGAAGAAGAAGATGGAAAAGGAAAGGAAGAAATCGGGGTAGCAAAGATTTGTAATGGTGTGGCGTGGGCTGAGGAGGACGATGACGACGATGAGGATGGCGAAGAGTACGAAGAGGAGGAGGACGACATTGATTCTGAGACTGTCAATTTGATAGAGCTCTAGGTCATCACTCACACACCGCGCAATACTGACTTACCTTTTTCTCTTTTCTTTTGTCGGCACTGTACTACGATATGGGCTAAGGACTGTCCTGTTGATGGATCATCTTGGGTCGCCATGTCTGACATTTCATTGCTTCGCCAGGCCACGGGCCCGCGACCAAGTTCCACAGGTCCTTGAGAAAACCGTTCTCTGTTTATCCATCCGTTTACCAACTCAAGTTTCACGAATGAAAGATGGTCAGCCTAAGATAATACTGCAGATAGGGCCTACATATACGATTGGGCCGGGCCAAGGAGAATAAAACAGTCTCAGAAACTCTTTTGCCACTTTAATCATGATTAATGTTCTTTTTTTGGGTTGCTGAGGGGTGTGGTGGTACTAATTCTTTAGCGTCCATGTAAGCTGACTGCATCGGAACGTAATACTCTGTGGTTGTGGGAGAGTGTGCGTAAGAAAAGGCTAATTAATGTGCGGTGTGCGCTGTGATACCATGTGGTCCAAGGCAAGATCTCCGATGTAGATTGGGAAAGAGGGTGTGCCAAGGTTTCCAGAGAGGTATCAAGATGTCTTGTTGGTCGTTCCATCCGGTGCCGTGTCTCAGGGAAAAGAGGACCGGCGTCGGCAGGCCAGTGGGGACGCAAGGGAGGGATTTGATCGGGGGGTTCGATTCGGCGTCGATGGCTCGGAGTAGGCCAGAGAGGAATGCCAAGGTTTGAGCTAGCGCGGGGGGATGTGATAGTGGAGCGAGCATGAATGAGATGCTCCGGCGACTGCTCAAACACTCCAAGATTGTTTGGGGTCCAAAATCCGGAAGGGGGAAAAAAGAGCAGGCATCGACCGAAAAGTACAAATTCGAACCACGAACCTCTTGGAGGCGGTGTTTACATAAGCTGCGTCCCGCAAGAAATCGACAAGTATCTCACCTTGAAAGATGGCAATTCCCAGAAGAAATTGCTCAGGCAAGAAAGCCATCGCCAGATCACAGATGCCAAACGCCAGCCACAGAAAAAGGGGGAGAGGGAAACGAGAAAAATAGTTACAAAAATAAAAAGAAATATTCCAACACGATTACTCGACCGGGTTTCATGCCATCCTCCATCCTCTCTCACCGTTCCATTTCGGTTGGGGTGAGCCAACTGAGTTTGGTACTGGTGCTTCTGTCCAGGTTGAAGGCTTCGAGATGACTATTTCTGATAAGGCTACAACGTGCAGTTAATTTTTTTTTTTCTATCGTAATTTACGATTTGGATTTATGGGATAGTAGACACAACCATGTTCGAAGACGACACAATGTGCCTAACTCACGAGGAAGAACTCCTGGCAGAAACTGGGATAACGCTTCGCGAAATGGTACTTGGCCCGAGACGGCAATCCGATCCTAGGAGATAGGAATCCCGTCCCTGTGCATAAGCGCCCGGAAATGGTTCGGGTCTCGGGATCAAATCGATCACTGTTCCTGCTGGGGGGAACAGTACTTTGATGGGCTCATTCTATCGTTTTGAGATGACCTGGGCTGGTAACCGAGAGTGATTGCATTCACTCGACGTCTGTGTGAATGCCCTCACAGATGGACCCCACAGACCCTCTTCACTTGACATGACCAACAAGCCAATAAGACAAGGTCCGCTGTCGATCTCGATGGAACGGCGGAGGAACAGTCTGGGCGTTTAGGAGATGGAGATGGGATGATTGATGTGATGTTGGCTGTGGGTTTCATCTTTTTCTTTTTCTTTTTTGCTGTTTCTCATTCTTCCCGTGCCCGTGCATCAGTTCAGGGTCCTTTTGGATTTTTGTGCTTCGTACCTGTGTAGGCGCTGTCGTGGTGTGATTTCTTGATGGACGGTGACGGTGTGTTGGAACTTGAGCGGTTGGTCCGCGAGGAGCAAACCGGGAATATTTCGTCGATGCGCGATGAGGCAGGAGCCCCTTGGACGATTTGACCAGTGATGTACTCTCGCGGGCAATTTTGCGCAGATTGATACTTTTAGGGATGGCTTCATCGCCAGCATGACAGGAGGGACTTCGTTCGTTTTAATTGGATCACTCAATTCCAAACCAAGCCAAACCAGGAACCAGTGGAATGACCCTGTTAATCTCCATCAGTCTTCCCGTCTTCGTCCACGGAGAAAACTCCGCACAAGTCGATTCCGCAAAGAGAGAACAAGACCAAACGAGAACCCTCAGCACGAACGACAAGCAACAGTCGAGTTACTTCGTACCCTGTGCCTCAATGCCGGCCTCCCGGTCTCCCGCCCTCCCCGCGTCCCTATTGGCCGCCCCCGGCGCTTAACCACCTGCACCAAGCCCAAGCAACCAACCACTCACAGCCCCCCAACGCCATCCTCGCAGCAATTTTTGGCTTTTCGCACCCTGGTCTACTCCCCTCTCCCCCGTCCGTCACCCGCATCAACGCTGTTGGTCAACTGCAGGTGCAAGGGTGGGCAGGGCGTCTGGCTGAGCAGGCTCCGTGGTTCTTATTGGCTCGTTTGCGGAGGAACTTGCAGCTTGCAGATCAGAGAAGGAATGGTGTGGGAGAGAGGGGGGCGGGAAAGAGGAGGGACAGCATCTTTGCTGGGGGTGTGATCTCTCTTCTCTCACCACTCTTTCGTTCGAATTTCTTTGGGCTTTTGTGAAAATCGTCGAAGGCGGATGAGGCTGCAGATACGCAAGGGGGATGGACAACCACGCACGATGTTTTCCGGAGATGGGCCCACGAGGGAAGATCAAGGGCTTGAAAAGGAAAGTTGGAGAGCCGCCCGTTGGAGAGATCCCTTGTGCTCCCTGCTGGTTGGTCGGTTGGTTGGGCAAGGAGATTGTCTCTCTCTCTCTCTCTTTTTTTTTTTTTTTTTTTTTTTTTTTCCTCGTTCTGCTTTTCTCATCACATCACAATGCACCACGGACGACGGAACCCATCTTCCTGTCCCCTCCTCTCTCTCTCCCATGTCCCCAAGTCCCCGCCCAATTGCCAATCGTCAGCTCTCTTTCGTGACATGGGGGCGGAGCGGTGGGGATATGGTGAGGGGGGTGCAGATTTGGGGGCCAACGGCAGGGCGAGTCACATTTGTTCTATGGATAGCACACGCATGGGCGGTCGGTCGATAAATTATTACACAGACCTTACATGTATACGAAGTGAGTGAGAGAGAAAGAGAGAACTTGGGAAACCTGTAGGCGCTACTGCTGCTCGTGCGTCTGTTCCCTCGTCCCCTTGTCCTTCTCGACCTCGTACCTTGCCATACATGATACTAGAGTCCTCTACCCGTCACCATGCTTGTACTTGTATCCGTTCTTGCCGGGGTTGTTCGTTTCTTTTCTTATTCTTTTGGCGCTCTCGCTGGATTATAATAAGATTGGCTGGGAATGCCTGTGTCTCCCTTCCCTTTCCCTTTTTCTCTTGGCTTCTTTTTGTAAACGGCCCCCAAATTTTTTTGTCCGACACCTCTTCCCCTGGCCTGCTTTCTTTTTCTTGCCTTGCTTTTTGATACTTTGCTTCTAAGAGAGATTTACGAAATAAAAAGAAAAAGAAAAGAAAAGGATTTCGTTCGAACGGATTGACTTTCTTTGTTCGAAGGGCTCTTCTCGTCTTCGGCGGGGTTGAACAATTGGGAGCCATACGAAACCCGGGTTTTTTTGGACGAAAAGCCAAGAACGCTTGCATTCGAGGCTGGGAATTATTGGCGAAGACTACTATAGCGACAACGACAGTGAGGGAACTTGCGCGCAGACATTGGACGAATAAACCGAAGTGATTGAAATAAAAAAGGGGGTCAGGAATTGGCAGGAACAAAAGGACGAGAACACCCACATCACACACAATGCTCGGCTCGACTCTCATAACGGCCTTCTTGGCCGCGACGACATCGGCGCACATCCTCATCTCGTACCCAGGATCGCGAGGCAACAACCTCATCACGAACGAGACCTTCCCCTACGGCATGCAATGGGAATATCCATGTAAGCCTACCGTCTCTCACTCTTTCTTTCTCTCTCTCTCTCTCTATATATATATATATGTCTCTCAAACAGTCGCGCTAACACGAATCTCCCCAGGCGGCGGCATCCACACCACCAAGAACCGCACCTACTGGCCCACAACGGGCGGCGCAGTCGCCTTCCAACCGGGCTGGTTCCAGGGTCATATGACCGCCTTCATCTACATCAACCTCGGCTTCGGCACCGACGGACCCTTCGAAGGGCCCAAGAACATGTCGAGCTCGATGGTGCCGCCGTTCCAGCTCCTCGGTCCGTCGAACAACCCGTACCCGGGAACCATCTGTCTGCCGCAGGTGCCTCTGCCTGCGGGCGCTCACGTGAAGGCGGGAGATCTAGCGACGATTCAGGTTGTCGAATTGGCACAGCACGGAGCTGCTCTCTATTCCGTAAGACGCCCGAGAGAAAAAGAAAGGGTTAAAAGGAAGAAGAAGAAGAAGAAAAGAAGAAGAAGCTAACGACCGTGTCCGTTTAGTGCGTCGACATCATCTTTGCCGATCCGGGCGACGCGCGCATCGCAGAGGTCAACGAATCGAACTGCTTCAACAGTCAGGAACTCGGCTTCGCCGACATCTACACCATTACCACGAGCGAGCCCACGAGGGACGATGCGCTGGCGCAGACTTCGGGGGCGGGCGAGGAGACGGTGAGCTTTTGGTATTGGGGGCGGAATAAGAGGCAGTCTGCGTGGAGGTGGGTGGGGCTTGCGCCGTTGGTGCTGGGCGGGATTGTGGTGTTTTTGTAGGGGATCGAGCTGTTGGGTTTGAGGGTGTGGGATGGGGATGATTTGATGAGATTGTACGAGGGAATAATACCATTTTGCGGGGACTGTTGGGGAAGGGGTCGAGATTGGGTTGGGTCCGGCCTTTTTTTCCCCTCTTTCTGGGCTTAAGCATAGACACTGGCGTTTGGCATGGCTGTCTTTCTCTTTGGGTTTTGGTGTCTTGGGGGGATGGTTCTTTGGTTTTGTTTGCCAGAGGGTCTTCTTTTTTTGGAAGTTGAACCGAATCGAATGATACAATGAGTTCAGAGACACATTCGGAGCTGTCTAGCGGCGACTACTAGAATGCGGGAGTGACCTTGGTGATGATTCTCGTTTTCACCTCTGGAGAGTGCTCCTTCCTGCCGTAGCGTCGTGATTGATGTCTGCCGCATGCTGCCTGCCCTTTTGACATGGAAACATTTGAAGCCGGTGGGAAGTACCTCTGGGTACCTCTTTGGTCTGGGGAAGCTGCAATTGTGTGGTTGCTCAGAAATATCAATCCATCTGATGATGCCCAGCTCGAACAAGCAACCGCACTCCGCTGGCGATTACCCCGCCTCCCCAGTTTTATCCGCGAGCTTCAGCAGTTCCACGCAATTCTCACCGCCTACGGTTGAAACTTGAAGCACAAAGTAGTGCAGGCTGGCCTAAACTAGAAGCTACAAGGTCCTTCCAATTTAGTGGCCATGATCCATTGATGGTGGCGGCGACTTCGACTCCAGTGTTCTACCGCCTTCCATATTGTCTCTGTTCAGTGCGTTTGATACACGATTACCAAGCAACTTGAAGCCGACTCAGGTACCTCAGCACTGTACCCCATTAGCTCAGTACACAGGTACCCTACTACAATTGAGCTCCATCAAACAAGGCAAGCAAGTGACGTCCTTGGCCCGCTCCTCCCCTAAACCAAAGCCAAGCTCAGCTCATCAAGGCTCGCCTTCTCATCCCACTTCATCTGCTTCTCTCCCACCAACACTTCCCGGAGCTCCTCGCATATCTCAAGCTTCGAATTCTTCTTGCCGACATCTCCGGCCTGTTTATTTTCACCTCGTACAATCCCATCATCTCCTTTCTGTACATACCCCCACCACCGCAACTGGCCGGTCACTACCCCGCCCAATGACCTCCCCCGCTTTCCAGCTCTCTGCCCAGCTCGTCGGCCACGAGTCCGACGTGAGAGCCGTTGCCTTCCCCAACCCAGACGCCGTACTCTCCGCCTCCCGCGACTGCTCCGTCCGCCTGTGGCAGCGCACCTCCGACAGCTCCTCTTCCACGTCCTCTACATTCGAAGCGCACATCACGAACCAAGGCTCCGACTACGTAAACTCCATAACCTACCTCCCCCCCACCCATGCCTACCCCGAAGGCCTCGTCGTCTCCGGCGGCCGCGACACAATCATCGACGTGAGGAAGCCCACCTCCCTACCAGGAGACAATGCCGAGCGCCTGCTCATCGGCCACGCCCACAACGTCTGCACCCTTGACGTTTCGCCCAAAGGCAACTATATCGTCTCGGGAGGTTGGGATTCCCAGGCTCGCGTGTGGAGTGTCTCCAAGTGGGAGACCCAGTTCATGTTGACCGGCCACGAGCTGAGCGTATGGGCCGTGACCTTCCTCGACGAGAACACCGTCGTGACAGGCTGCGCCGACAAAAACATCCGCATCTACGACCTGCGAAAAGCCGTCTCCGGCGATGTCCAACCCCGCTCAACCATCTACACCGACGACATCATCCGGTCGCTATGCGCCGCACCCAAGAACCACGTCACCGGCGCCGACATCGTGAGCGCCAGCAACGATGGCGTACTGCGCTTCTGGAAGCTCAACGGCCAGATGGTCGCCGAGTTGCGCGGTCACGAGAGCTTCGTCTACGGCCTCGCAGCGTTGCCCACGGGTGAGATTGTGAGCTGTGCCGAGGACAGGACCGTGCGCGTGTGGAAGGACCTTGAGTGCGTTCAGACCATTACACACCCCGCCATTTCCGTGTGGTGCGTCGCCGCCTGTGCTGATTCGGGTGATATCGTTTCCGGCGCGAGCGATGGCGTGGCGAGGGTGTTTACGAGGAGTCCCAAGAGGGTCGCGAGCCCCGATGCCATTGCCGCGTTCGAGGAGTCTGTCAAGGCTTCGGCCATTCCGCAGCAGCAGGTCGGCGGTATCAATAAAGAGAAGTTGCCTGGGCCGGAATTTTTGACGACAAAGTCGGGGACGAAGGAGGGTCAGGTGCAGATGATCAAGGAGGATAATGGTTCTGTGAGCGCGTATACGTGGTCAACGGGTATGTGAATTAACATTTTTTTTGGGGGGGGTCTCGTGGCTCCTTTTGCTAATCACTTTTGTTCTACTTGCTTAGCCGCCCGACAATGGGTCAACGTCGGCACCGTCGTCGACTCCGCCGGAAGCTCTGGTCGCAAGGTCGAGTACCAGGGCAAAGAGTACGACTTCGTTTTCGACGTCGACATCGAGGACGGCAAGCCTCCCTTGAAGCTGCCCTACAACCTCAACGAGAACCCCTACGAACGCGCGCGCAAGTTCCTCGAGGGCAACGAGCTGCCCCTCTCGTATCTCGACAACGTCGTGCAGTTCATCGAGCAGAATACAAAAGGCGCCACGCTGGGCGAGACGGGCGGCGGGGGTGCGCCGGATCCGTACGGGTCGGATGCGAGGTATAAGCCTGGGGATGAGGCGAAGCGGGTGCCAAAGGTTTTGCCTCATGGGGAGTATCTGAGCATTTTGGCAGCCAAGCACGAGGGTGAGTTCAAGTCCGAGTTCATTTTTATCATTTGTTCCTCTACAACTCTGTATATACTAACTTTCTGCAGCCATCATCAACAAGATTCTCAGCGTCAACGCCACCATGATTTCCTCCGGCCGCAAGGACGCGGCGCTGAACCCTAAGGACCAGACGAACCTTAAGGAGCTTCGCTACACCCTTCAGGCGAACAAGCCCGTCGATGAGACCGGCCTCGAACTCATCCTACGCATCGCTACGAAGTGGGCCTACACCGACCGTCTGCCAGGTCTCGATCTCCTCCGCTGCGTCACGAATACAACCCTCGCTGCATCCTTCCGCGACAGCCGAGGACGCTCCATCCTCCAGCTAGCCATCGACGCGGCCCTGGGCACCAACACAGAGGCGGAAGGAGAAAGCGAGCCGACGACGCCCAATGAAAACTGCATCATGATGGCCCTCCGCGCCATCGTTAACATCTTCGCGACGCCCAAGGGCAGGGAAGTAGCAGCGTCGGAAACGAACCGCGTCATCGCGTTGCTCGAGCGCGTCGTAGGTCTCCGAGGCGAAGGCGCAGGGCGGCGCAACAAGAACGTTCTCGTGGCGGCGACCACGGTGGTGGTCAACTACAGCGTACTCGCGCGCAAGACGACGGGCGGGTTCGCGACGGCAGACACCAAGAGGGCTTTCGCGCGCGTGGCGGAGAAGATCCTGTCGGAGCAGCAGGGATCGGCGGCGGCGGACGGCGAGGTGGTGTACCGCGGGCTCGTGGGGCTGGGCACGTGGGTGTACGGGAACAGCGCCGTGGCGGAGGGCGTGGATAGGGGGGTTGTGAGGGGGGTGGTGGAGAAGGTTGGCGAGGACAGGGTGAGGAGCGTGGGGAAGGAGGTGCTCAATTTGTTAGGTTGAGTAGGATGATGAAGATTACATTGAATGGGAGAGAGTGGTAGTTTTTACAATTGTTCTTCTTTTTTATTCTTTACGAGGCACGTTTCTTAGAGCATAGAGTTGTAACGAAGTATACAATGTGAAGAAAAGTATTTCTCTAGTATTTGGGAGTTTTCTTGCAAGGGGGTTTGATTTCTTGAGAGTGACTCTCACTGATGATGGTTTTTAGTGGAATTCTCTGACCGGATTCCGTCCGCACGAATTGAAACTGAGAGTGAAAATAAATTTTGAGCCGCAACGCCCTAAAGCTAAAACCAACAGCACCTAACCACACTTTCCCTCCGTCACCACGATACAGCTTCTAGAAGGTGAGGGGGAATAGAAATAAGGAACGTCCTGCAAAATCCAGCCATGGCAACAACAACAGACCCAACCACAGAATGGAAAACCATCCGATCAAAACGGAAACCCCGCCGCTCAAACCGCACTTCTCCCTCTCAGCGGCAGCCCACCAGCGAACCATCCTCCTCCTCACTAGACTCCCTCCCCATGAGCGAGCGCCTCTCCTCCCTCCAAAAAGACTGTGCGCGTTATGAAACCATCTGGAACGAGAGTGCCACGCGGAGAGATGTCCTTTCCCTCGCGGCCAGGATCGCCTCGGACCTCACTTCTTCTTCTTCTTCCTCTTCTTCCTCGGCGAAAGGGAAGAGAGTGAGGGTGGGGCTTTGTCTCGGGTTGGGGAGTTTAGAGGGAGAGAGGGGAGGGTGGGAAGGGAGACGGAGGGCGTGGATGCAGCTTTTTGCGTTTGAGGGGTTAGTTCGCGGTTTAGATTCTGGAGCGAAGAAGGGGAGGCTGAGGACCGTTTTGCAGGATCCCGTTTTTACGGAGGGGGATAGGATGTTTCTCTCTGGGAGGGGCCATGAGGTTTTGGAGGATCCGGGGGGTTTTGAGGTTTTGAGGCGGGTAGAAGGGGGGATGGATAAGAAGGAGGAGGAGGGGGAGGGGGAGGCCAAGGCCGAAAAGGAAGAGGAAGAGGAAGAGGAAGAAGAGGATGGGACGCTGTTGTTTGGGGTGCATTTGTATTTGCCTGTCTACAAGAGGGCTCTCGAGAGCGGATTGCCGGCTGTCTTTGTTGGGACGGGGTGGGATACTTGGGACGAGTAAGTCCTTTCCTCTCTTCTCTCCTCTGCTTTCATTCCTCTTCTTAGATTTTGCCTTCTCTCTGCTACTTGGAAACTCAGGGGGGGACAAAAAGGCTAACAAAGTACCAGCATCAACCGGGGTGATGAACTCCCCGCCCTCAAGGAAATACACGAGACGTACCGGAGGGAAGAGTTTCCCGAGGAAGAGTCCCTGTCGACTTTTTCTTCGACGTGCGTTTATTGGAAGGGGCCGGACTCTAGACAGGATGCGGGGGAGGATGAGGCTAGGGGAGGGAAGAGCCAAGTTGAATGTCCGGAAACAGATGGCGAAAGAGAAAAGAGAAGCGAGAAAACTCCCATCGGAGAGCACGTTAAAGCCACCATATAAATTTCACGTCCAGCCTTGATACTTATATATATGAAAAGAATTGATACTCCTCATTCCCCATACCCATACAAGAACCCCATTGATATTTCCCTCTTCCCTTTCCCTCCCCTACTCCGGCACATGAATCTCATACCCAATCAACACCTCCGTCGACGTCCCCTCCCACCCCCTCGTCCCCGCACTACTCAACATAAACCTACAAGTCGGATCAATCCACAACGCCGAGATAACACCCGCCCTCGGCGGCCCCGGCACGATCAAAAAAGGCACGGTCGATTGCTTCCCCGTCGCCCCCGCCGCCACGTGCTCCAAATCGTACAACCTCAGGATATCGTGCGACGCGCAGACCAAGTGGCGTCCGTTGGGCATGGCGCGCACGGCGCTGACGGCTCCGCTCCCCGCGGGGAACCGGAGGGACCGCTCGGGGGCCCAGCCGCTGCGGGCTTTGTGGATGTCGAATTCCTCGACGACGGCGTTGCGCCGGCCCACGTAGATGCGGTCGCCGGTGGGGGACCAGCAGGCGCCCATGCACCAGGGCGGGACGCCGCGTTGGGGGACGATGCGGGCGATGGGGTCGGGGACGCGGCGGTCCCAGATGCGGAGGGTGCCGTCCATGCCGGCGGAGAAGAAGGTTGTTGAGGAAAGCTGGCCTGGTTCGGGCTGTGTCGTGGGGTTGGAGGAAAGGACTAGAGTTGGTGACGAGGTGGTGCCTCCTTGTTGGGTATTGTCTGTAGATGCGGTAGTGGTGGTGGTGGCGGCGGGGATGGTAGATTGGTTGTTGGAGTCTTGGGTTGGTGCGCTGTCTGTCATTGTTGCGTCAGTAGAGGGGGCGGAGTTGGTGGTCGTCGTAGGTTGAGTAGAAGTTGTGGCGGTGGAAGGGACGTCTTGGCTCGTCGTAGGAACTATGCTCGAGGCGCTTGTATGTTGAGTAGTATTAGTGGTATCTGTAGTATTAGTAGCCGCTAGGCCGGAGCTGTCTGGCGCCGTACTTGTCGCAGCTGCATCCTGCGTCAAGGGTTGTAAGGGTTGTTGTTGTTGTTGTTGTTCCGCAGCGACATCTCCCATGGTGCTGTCCATCCCAGTCATCGTCGCATCCGTCGGTCCTCCATCCGCGTTTCCAGCATTCATCGAATCGCCTTCTAGCGACATGCCAATAGCATGCGAGAACTCGTCGTCATCGTCACCCCCTCCGAAACCGCCTCCCATAGTCTCGCCAAAGAGCGACCCGGCGTCACTGCCACCAAATAGACTCTCGTGAGCAGGAGATGCCACATCACCCATCCCATCTCCAGCATCGCCGTTCGCACCACCAATCCCCCCAGCGTCGCCGGCGCCGGAACCGGAAAACAGGTCGCCATTCGAGAGCAGCCCCCGCTTCTCATCAGTCGAGAAAAAAGTGTCACTCACGACCGGCTCCTCGGCCGCCGTTGCAGGGAAGGGATTGCCCCTGGCCGGTCGCAGCTCAATGGCCGAAATTTGACCACCACTGCCGGGGAATGACCGGCTGACGACCCCTTGGTTCAGGTCCCAGTCGAAAATCTGCTTGTCCCAACTCCCGCTGAGGACGCTCGTCTCGTCGGGCGCCAGCGTCAACACGCTGACGGCGTTGGCGTGCTGCTTGAGCGAATGGATGCGCTTGCCCTCGTCGTGGCGAACGCTCTGAAGATTTATACAGCCCGACTCGAGGCCTGACAGTAGCCACAGGGCCTGGGAGTGGATCGCCAGCGAATACACGGGCGACATGACATGCTCCTCTGGACCGCCCCGCGCGTTCGGCTGCGGCGGTTCCTCGTTCTCCCAGTACGAGACAAGAACACCAGCCTTGACGACGCTGTCGACGAAGGGGTGTCGTTGCGCCACCGTGAGGAGTTGCTTCCCATTGATGGTCTCGGGCCCGCTGTACTTGCGAATATAGCCGTCGGAACCGCCCGTCATCCAGAACCGCAGATCGGGCGTTATGGCCATGGCGTTGATGCTCGTGGCTTGTGGCGCCGCCATGGTCGGTATAATGTCGTACACTTTCGCGCTGTACACTTCGGGCCGTATTACGGGCTTCCATCTCGCGGGACCTGGCGTGGCGGACTTGGAGCGCGTGGGCGACGCGCCAGGTGCTGCGCCGTTTGTGCCGTTGGGGCCTTTGGAAGAATCCGCTTCCGGCAGGGGCTTCGCATCGCCTCCTTCGTCTTCTACTTTTATTTGGACGTTTTGGCTCGCGTCGGCATCGTCAATGGCTTGTGTGTCGGCCTGGTCGGGGTTGTCCTCATCGTCTTCATTGTCATCGTCATCGTCTTCGCCATCGTTTTCATTGTCGTCATTGTCGTCGTCACCGTCACCATCTTGGTCGACTTCCTGATCGGCATCGGCGTCGGCATCGGCATCGACATCGTCTACATCCTCCATGACTTCGTCCTGGTCATTGTCGGAGCTGGCATTGGAGTCTTCATCGATACGGGCGTTAGCTGGGAGGTTGGGAATGAAGTGAAGCGCGAAGCGCAAGGCAGATGGACAGCACGGTGGGGGGGAAGGTAAAGGCAAGGATCACACCTCTATCATCGTCGTCCATGGCTGATACTGCGTGTGCTAGAAAATAGTAGGCGAATTATCAAGGCGAAGCACCATCAAGCCTTCGCGCATCGATTGTCGGCCTCAACTGGGATATCCTCTTAGAGGATGATCGCGTGGGGTCGCGTTTGCCCCTCTAGGGAAAACGATGGCCTTTTAGCTAATCGAGAAGGACGGCGGCATCGAAATGACGCCTACGTTTGGGAATAGGGGTGAGCAATAGTCTTCATGGCAGACGTGTGCGGAACAAATGGTTCCGTGTCGGTCTCAGTCTTCTCTGTGTCTTCTTCTTCAGGAGGAAAATAGCTTCTCCCATGTGAAACGGTGCCAAAAGCTCACTAGTTTGTCGGTTTATATTCGGCTAAACCGCCTGTGGAGACTTGCTTGTGTGAGGTGGAAACTGCGACCAATTAGCTCCACATTTTCTCCGACCGCCCCTTCTTCAATTGCTTCTCCCCCTCCTCCACAGGCTCCAGCTGGTAGTGAATAGAGTCTGAAGCAGGCACGACCCACGTCCCACGACCCACGAACCCCACCATCGCAGTTGCGCTTCCTCAAACTGTTTCCCCAAACTCAAGTCGACAACCTCCATAATTTTGTGTGCTTCTGCCCTCTCCTCAAACCGCCATTTCCCACTTTCGATTTTTCGTCAGTCTTTTCCTTCCATAGTCCGGATTCGTTTACGATTTACGATTGTACGTCTCAGTCTCTCAATCTCTCTGCCTTTCACTCCAAGCCGCGCCTCTCCATATCCACCCAACCCAGCATCTCTCTCGAATCCCCCCCATCGCCTCGCCAAGCATCGCGTTGCGGTGTGCGTCATTCCCCCCTTAATCCTCGACCACGAGACCGCGTCAAAGACTGCCTCACTCCACCCTCCGTCTTTCCTCTTTGTTACGACGCGTCCCATCGCAGCTGGACCTAACGTCGTCCCTTCAGTTACGACGACCTCTCATATCACACACAGCTCCATCCCTCTTTCGAACCTTTCGGCCCCGTAGAACCTCTTCCTCAACGCCGATATCAGCAACAGCCGGCAACCGCAACGCCAACCACATAATACCGCCCGCAACACCAACAGCCTCAACCCCAGCCTCACCACCAATCGCACCAGCAATAAACACCATGTCCGCCGCCGAACCTCCCCGTCAATACGTCCCCCTCACCTGCCACGGCCACTCGAGGCCTGTGCCCCATCTGAGCTTCTCTCCCCTGGAAAAGGACGACATGTACTACATGATCTCTGCTTGCAAAGGTATTAAGAGCCGACAATTCCAATAGACTTTTGGAGAGACTCTGATTGCTAACCTTTGGACTCGCCCCTCCAGATGGAAATCCTATGCTCCGAGACGGCCAGACTGGCGATTGGTACGGTCAATTCACTCCATCACTAGCCCACAAGGCTACCGATCCCTCTTTTCATATACTAATCGCGCCCTACAGGATCGGAACTTTTATCGGCCACAAAGGCGCCGTATGGCAGGCCAGGTTAAGCCCCAATTCAACCAACGCTGCCACCGCATCCGCCGACTTTACTGTGTATGCTGAGGGCTCGCCCCTACCTTGCAAACCCCCCCCCTTCCCCCACGCAAGCTAATGTCGTGTCCATAGCAAAATCTGGGACACTCACACCGGCGAGCCCCTCTATACCATCCAGCATAATCACATCGTCCGCGCCATCGCCTACCCCCCCGACAACTCTGACCTCATTGCGACTGGTGGCAATGAGAAAATTCTCCGTGTCTTCGACCTTACCGAAACCCCCAACCCCACCCAGAACGGCAACCCCGCCGTCCCAGCCGTCATCGAGTCCACCCGCGGCTTCGAGATTGGCGAAGGAACCCACAAGGCGCCTATCAAGTTTATCGCTTGGACTAAGGATCCAAACATTATGGTGACGGCGTCCGACAACACCCTCCGATGGTTCGATCTGCCTACGCGCGCATGTGTGCGACAAGAGGTGCTGGATGGCGAAATTCGGTCCTGCGAACTAGTCTCACTCGCGCCCGCTTATACTTCGCCCGATGACATTGGCGGCGGTCTTCCCGTGCTCGCCGTTGCGGCTGGGAAGTGGGTGTACTTCTGGGGCGGCCCGCAGGCCATGGACGAGATTAAGCGGATGGAGCTGAAGTACACCATCGCCAGTGTTGGACTAGATCTGAAGGGTCGCAAGTTGGTTGTTGGCCAGGAGCCGGGTACTTGGGCGCGAGTTATTGACTGGGATACGGCTGAGGAGTTGGGTACGTTGCTACTAGTCGCAAGAGCAATCCCCGTCTCCCATCGTCTAGAAAGCTAACTCCTCTCTCAGAAACACACAAGGGACACCACGGACCGATTTGGTCCATCGCCTTTTCACCCGATGGCAAGTTGTACGCCACAGGATCGGAAGACGGCACCATCAAGATGTGGAAGAACTGCGACGGCTTCTATGGGCTCTGGCGCGGTGGTGCCACCGCTGCCGACCGCAACGTGGACTAGAAGGACACGACCCACGGCGCTAGTACCGCGCTGGCCTCGTGCAGCGGACGGCGTGAGCGGAGCGAGGCGACGGTCGACACCAAGGAGAACCAGAATCACGGTACCTCCGTCGGTAAGACTCCGAGGAGCGGCAAATCAGTGGCGTTCAAGGTACCAGATGGTTCGGAGAAGATTTCCAAGACCTCGACTGCGGCCAACACGACGGGGAACGGCGCGGGCGGCGGCCACAAAGGCAAGGACACCGGCAATCTCCAAAGGGATGGTCCACACAGTGGACGTCAGATCAAGGATAAGGATACGGTTGCCCATCACAACAAAGGCAGCAGCAACGTTCAGCGGGAGAGTAAACGAAGCGAGCGAGGCAAGAGGGACGAGTCCTTCCAACAGCGAGTAAGAGATGAAGGTTATGCGAGGGGAGGAGGAAAAGAGCATCGCTGTGAGGACGAGAAAGAAGCCGCTTTCTCTCAGTGGGATGGCGAAGAAAGGTTTTATTAGCGATGGCGCAAAGGGGGTGTGTTAACCTTTTGTTCTGACCTGCTCTCTTTTTTTTAACGGTTCGAGGTGCAACTTGGAGTTCTCTTTTTCACTCCCCCAACCCATTTTTCCAGATACACATTTGTTTTCCTACCATGGCTCATAGAGATGCGTCCCCCAGCTTGTTCTGATGAATGATTGTGTTTTCTGAAGGCATCATATAGAGATTACAAAACCCCCGAGTGAAAAAAAAAAAAAAAAGAAGGCAGAAAAAAAGGAAGAAAAGAAATGAAATTAAAAAGGGACACGACGCATGGTTTGAAAGGGTCTAGACTTGTGCAAAGCGATCTGTCTATGTTGGACGAAGATTTGAACTGGGAGGGAGGACCGGGGATGTGTACATAGCGGGTATAGATACACACACACACACACACACACACACATATACACACGCATTTCTATGTATACCTAACCCGCGAGGGATAAACAGAACGAATGCATCCGAGTCTGAAGTCGACTAGGGATTGGGCTGTTTGAGGCCTAGAGTTGGTGGTATAGGGCTGATGCCTCTGTCGCGAAACAGACAAGTGAGCCCGCCTTCGTCCAGGAAACATGTCGGCTCCAAAGGCCGCGAGGCCTTCAAGATCTCGGCACTGGCCCCGGTCTAGAACCCAACCTGCAGGCAGCTCGTCACACATAGGGCCAGCCATTTACATTGTTCAGGATTTGAACTCTTAGTTGTTTTTACTCAAACTAGATATGCGTGATACCCAAACATTGATACAGAAGTAACAGCATCCATCCCACGTCGGCCGAGTATCAAGTCGAACAGACGAGAAAACCCAGTTTAAAGAAACAATGGGGAGGCAAAATAGAAAAAGGACAAGGACACTCCAAACACCAAGAAAGAAAAAAAAAAGTGGGAACGTAGTTTGAACAAAAAAGCCCGGTAACATGCCGCTATTACAGACTAAGGAATAATCCTAGAAAAGAAAGAAAAATGAGACGAAGCGGATAAAAAAATGTCAAGAAATCCTTCAAATCCCCTCCCGGAGGAAATACAGAAACCCTTCCGCGCAAGTGGCTCGGAAGCAATACAGCCCAAGGAAACAGACATGGATATCCAAAAACATAACGTAGCGTTTCTTCCTCCCACCCGCCAGAAACACCCCCCTTTTTTAACCAAAACGTTCCCAACTTTCCGAGTATACAGAAAAAATGATTCGACGCAATGATTAATGTTGCGTCGCCGAGGGTTTTCCAAAGCTGGACACATACACACTCATGTAATCTCAACACTTTGACACCTCGATGCAAAAATTGTTCCCAAGAAAAAGAAAAAGAGAAAAACAGTGAAACATGATGCCCCCCGCTGCGGAATGCGTGATGCAGATGTAGAACAAGAAATGAGTTAACGCCAAGAACGAAAGGGTAAGATCTTGTTTATACCGTCTTCCCTCCGCAGTCGGGTATCGTCAGACCCTTCTTCAAGTTCCGGTTCACATCAAACAGCCCCCAGTGATCCTCCCACTCCTTGCCCTTAGTGTTGAAGCGTACCTTCCACGGCTCGTCAAAGGCCGAGAACCAGAAATATTCCGTGCCGTTCGTGAGGGCATCGCACACCCAATCCTGCAGCAGCGTGTTCATCTCGGTGATACCGGCCACAGACGCGTCAGGACAGTTGGTCGATGCGCCGGTGGGGGAACAGTTGGTGCCGCCCTGCGAGGGCCAGCCAATCTCGGCAATGATATTCTTCTTCTTATCCGTCTTCCACACAGGCCCGCTCTTGCCCTCCCAAAAGGTCCAGGTCCAAGAGGCGGCATCCCTCGCGTTCGTGCCGGAGAAGAAGGGGTGGATATTGGCCATGATGTACTCGGAGGCGTCAGTAACGGGAGGCTCGAGGTCGTCGCCAAGGTCAGAGGTGGCCACAGCCAGATTCTTGTAGCCACGCGACGTTAGGTTAGTCTTGACTTCCTTAAGCAGCAACGAGAGTTCCGAATTGGTCATCTGCTGGCGGAAGAGAATCTCGTTGGCGACGATAAGGCCGGCGAAAGGGTCCTCGCCGTATTGATCGAGAATATTCCACATTTGGTCGAGCTGGCGCTTGTTGGTGGTGGCGTTGTTATCTTGCCACACACCAATCCACACCTTCATCGTGTCCTTGAGGTCGAGGCGGTCGATGGCGTGGACGACCATCTCAGTCTGGTTACAGTCAGTACCGTACAGGCGCACAACGTTGGTCAGTTGGCTGAGGACGGCGATGTCACGGGTAATGTTGTTCTGTGAGGGCGGGTCGTGGATGCACTCGGGGTACTGGGTGTTGAGCGGGGTGTAATCCATGCCCGGGAAGACCTTGTGGAGATCCTTGTTGTTCATGAGGGCCTTGATCTCGGCGCTGTTTTTGCCCAGGTCGCCGTTGGCTGCTACGTCCTCGTCGGCAGACTGGCCTTGCCTCGTCGAGGTCTTGCTGTCTTGCTTCAGCACGGATCCCAAGACGCCACCAACGATGGCGCCTATCACGATGAGAATGACACCAATAATAATTGCCCACTTCCACTTCTTCCTGCCGCTGTGTTGCTTCGCGAGCCAAGGCGACTCCTTTTCGGCGAGGATACCGGCGGCCCTGCTCTTGCTACCACCGGAGGCATCAAGGGCAGCCGAGCTACCATCATGGAAATTGCCTGTATTTTGGTTAGATTCCCTAGCACCAAAGGCAGGGGCAGCCATACCTGATCCCATAGCTCCCCCCACCGCGGCGGCACCGGCGGCGGCAGGGGCAGCGTTACGGCCTCCGCTCCGATTGCTGTGCAAACTAAGCGCAGATGACCGGGCAGCTTTTCCGTAAACGAGGCCATCGTCGCCATCGTCGGCGATGGTGTTAGGGTCTACCATGCCTAATTGGGGTACGTTCTGGTGCGAGCGTGAGTAGGGGTCGTTCGTCTCATAGGGTCGAGCAGCAGCCTGGGTGTGACCTGGGCCGTATCCGGATATGCTAGATCGCGACGAGCCATCCTGGCTACCGCCAGCGAAGGGATTCGGGTTGCCGTTATTGGTCGTCGTGTCATAGGGGCCGGGTTGGGCGTAGGGGTGTTGATGTGGATTTTGGGCATAGTTGGGGTTGCCGTTATTGTAATAGTTGTCGTTGCCGGGGCCGTTGTACGGCTGCTGGCCTCCATACCGCATGGCTTCGGCTCCGCTCTCTCGCGCGTGAGAATCGGCGACTGAGTAGGCTATGCCCGCCACACCTCCGGCGGCTACGTTACTGAAGTTATCGGCACCGGGAGTTATGTTGCTCTGGGCATGAGTGTTCTGGCTCGAGGAGGGTTGGGGCGGCGAGTGGCGGCTTCCCGGGGGCTCGTTCCACTGTCTCTGGTCGGCGTAGTCGTCGCGAGCGTAGGGACTCTGACCACCGCCTCTGGAGGGGGACGAGGAGGGTAAGGGAGCGTTCTGGTTATAGTAAGGGTCGGCGGCGGCGTGGTTGGGGTTGGGGTGAGGAGGCGAGGATCGATCGTAGGGTTGGTCGTGGTAGGACTGGGAGGCCTGGGGAGGAGCCTGGTCCGGGTAGTAGACGGGCGAAGGGCCTCGATTACTGTAAGGGTTGTCGAGGGGGATGGACTCGGGGGGATGGGACGGATCGTAGTAATGACGGCGCTGCATTGTGACTCTCTTGTGTCGGGAGCGCGGCTGGGACGGCGATCTTCTTATGTGCTACAGAGCTGACCTATGACGGGCCGCACATACAGAGCTTATTGCTCCGGATTGTCAAGGAAAGGGGTGTTGCCGACTTTTTTTTTTGTCCTTCTCGTATGTGTTGCGCAGTCGTCGTAGTATGGAGAGAGCGAGGTATAAATGGTAAGAAAAAGAGGACGGCAATTGTGTCGATATCGACGATGATGCGTTTAAGGGCCGGATTAACCAGACGGGCGACGAATCTTGGCGACAAAGGTTGGTGTCTCTGCCTTGGCAATTTAGGATATAAAGCGAGGGGGTGGTGGTGGACAGCAGTTGAAGCGAGGGAAGGACAGAGCGAGCGATCTATGTGTCTATGCGTATGCTAGATGCTAAGCCACGAGAACCGAATTGGTCAAAATTGAAGAACGAAAGGAAGAGAAGAGAAAGAAAATTCAAAAGTGAATGAATGAGGTTCCCGAAACGAATCCACGAATCCCCAGATCTTGGCTGCGCTGCGTGTTGTTGCAGGGTGAGGTGCAAAAAACGAGAGAAGAGGTGGAAAAGGAAAGGGACCGGGTCTGACACGAGCAAGCAACAGGCGTCCAAGTCAGGATGAGCAGGCGTGGGTGTGGGAGCAGGAACGAGTGAGAAACAGAGAAGGGGAGGGGGCGCAGCAAGGAAAACAGGGAAGCAACGATGTGAGCAGTACGAAGTACGTACTAGTGACATCAATTGAATCGCATGGGAAATCCTGGGCGTCGATGTCACGAAATGTTACGGGGTGACGGGGGTACAGTGCATGTACCCCACCGCCTGTTGCAACATTACGGTTGTACATGTTTATGCTTATACTGTACATCGGACTACGGTGTTACTGCGTCACGGCGTTGTTGGTGGACGGCTCGGTGACCAGGCTGGGGACTAGTACAAGAAGTGTACGTCCTCGTGCTCCAGTCCTCAAAAATTAGTAGAAGTCACGTCCAGTCGACCCGTTTTGGGACGGAGTATATATGGTCAAGGCTGTCCATGGCAGTGATGGTGATGTTGGATTTCGGGGGTAGGGCTTGGAATCGACTCGATCAAGGGGTTGACCCTACTCCATAAACTACAAGCAGGGGAGTCTAACGCATGCACGAAGACTCAATCAAACTCGGAAACATTGGTCGAAAGATGGCAGGACAGTGTCCAGTCAGTGCTCAGTTCCAGCGCCTCGTACAAAAATAACCCAAAACAGCATATAGAGAGCACAGTGTTGCATTCGCCTATTCGTACGAGGAAATACAGAGTAAATCTCAATTCACCACAGGGCACTGTGTACTTCGGAGCTGGTGTATTTCGTAAACTTCATCCTGAATGAAGGAACTTGTCCAACTTAACGAAGCATGTTGACGATTCTTCGCAACACAATGGATTCGCCGTGAGAAATACGGCATGATTCATGTGAGTGGCACGAGCCTATTTTGACGCCCAGGTCGATGCCTTTCTTGCTGCTGCGGTCGCCTCCAGCCTTCCAACCATTTCATCACCTCGATCTCGGCTTGGTTCGTGTCATCCCTCTCCCCATTACCAGACCTATAAAGCCGTTGCCCGACTACGAGGTTCCTCCACCTGGTCAATTCTTGTAAGGCTGCGGGCGTGGCTGAATGATCCCCTAATAGCACTAATAGCACGTACATTAGCCGTTAGCGCCCCTAAAATACGATGCACGGTTTTCTGGTTCCTTCGCCCATTCACGCTTCGTACTTCGTACTTAATACTTCCAGCGCCTAGCGTAGCGTATACCTCATTTCTCTACTATACAACTAGCAGCTTCAAAGTCATTCATACAAAGGTGCGTCCGGGCTGCCTTTTGAATTGCTTCCGCCGAAATTGAAGGCATCCACAGATGCACCTGGTGCGTCCAGCCGTTGAAAGTAGCGACCTATTCTGGAAAGCCGCTCGCCAGGAGAACGAGCACTAAACATGCGGCTGGCAATGTGAGCCTGAGAGGGCTGCCGAAATTATCTGCCCGCAAAATTGAATTTTGCTGATAATTGTATTTGGTGTTACCACACCAGGCAGTACGAAGTAGGCAGTGGCTTATTATGCCCAAGCCTGAATCCTTCGCTGCAACAGTCCAACGTTGACGGAGGACCGAGGTGAGGTGGAGTAATACTGATGGGGCAGACGGCATGTCTCGCTGAGCATCGAAGAAACGAAAATCGATCTGTCCGACGAGCAAGATCCCACCCAAGGCCACGAGATCACGACAAGTCGCAGAATACGAAGAGAAACTCGCAAATGAAAAATACGGGGAATGACGATTCTAGAGCGTGTTCTGTCCCAAGTTGGAAATCGTGCATCCAAATGTCCAAATGTCGTCTCATCCCCCCTCGCGGAGTCCTAGGCCGTTGGACTTCGTAATGCTTGCCAATTCCGGCGATTCAAAGGTGCTAGCGGCTGCGAGGGTGCCGCTTATTACGAAGTAACACTTCAAACTAGTATGAGTACTTTGTACGAAGTCCGTACGTGCACGAGATGAGGCGGGTGCCAAATGGGAGGAAGGAAGGAAGCTGCCGCATTTTGGTGACCACACCTTCTTCGTTTATAAGTACTTCGTAATACGAAGCAAGTATCCTCCTTCTCTTCGAGTAAGACCAGTGACATTCCGCTATTTCCGAAGTATTTATTTGTAGGGACAGGATGAGCTTTGATTTCACGTGGCGCCTGCTTCCAGTCTCCTGTCATCCAAGGTACAGCTTCGTACGAAGTATGGACGTGGGTGAATGGCGAAAAACAAGTTGAGAAAATCGTCATTATTACCTCTGCCCTGCTTCGTACGTCGCAGGGAAATTTGGACTTTTTGCCTTTCCCCTTTTCTTCTTTCCTTTCTTGCTTTGGCTCCAGGCACTGCAGTATTGGTACATTAAAATACAATCTTACCAACGCCATAATGTGACGGGTAGCTGTATCTCGGAGTATATTTACTCGTGTGGCATCCGATACAGCCACTATCTCCAGGCAAGGAAGGCAACCGCTCAGGTCTGAATCAAACCAGTGTTCCACCAAGAGCAACGTCCGCCCCACTGCGTCAAGGGTTGTCTGGAATATTGTATTTTTTCTCACAGGGTTCGGCGGGGAAATACTTGAATTGGATCAATCATCCTTGATACTCTGGAGTCCAGGAGTCGGGATGCCCCATAATAACGGTGGATGGCGCTAAGCAATCAAAGGTGCATGCATCTCAGGAACACAACATTGATCTCTATCATCATCAACCAGCGGTCGACCTGGGCTGTATTGCCCGTAAGTTATAGTATGGATCAGTCGTCAAGTTATCAATTCTCTTTGGGGCTCGAGGACAGCAAGGTCGGACTCCCTCAAGGTCAGTTCTTGTCCTTCATGTGCCCAATCCCTACACAATCGCAGTTGCTTCAGACCCGGGATTCAGACAAGTCACGTGGTCACCCATTCAAGTACCTCGGTATTCATTCTCCGGACGGGTTCAATGGTGTCGGTGTCTTTGGAATCTTGGGTTATTGGGGGTTCACGGCTTGTCATCGGGTGCCTATTCGGGTCCTCCTGGATGAATAGGGTGTCGAATTACTCCGGTGCCGACAAGAATACCTGGGCCTGGGAATATCGATGATCAGGTCTCCTCTGGGACGGCGCGGCGAAGTGGGTTGGTCGCAAGGCGGACCATAGCATAGACATTGCAGTGTAATCGAACGGAACTCGTCGTGAAACCCAAGCCGTTCCAGGCGCCCTTTCCTTCCTTCTTCCGCCCTTCAGCACTTCTCCAAGGGTTCAAGGGTCCAAGGAACAAGATGTCTAGCATGGAAACACCAAAGAAAAGGCGGCCAAGTGAACGCTGGACCTCATTCGACAATTGGGATTACGATGGGATGAAGGAGCGCCTTGAAAGGTTCATGGCGTCGATCAACAACCCCGCGTTGGTAGAGCATGCCAAAATCGTACTCAACTCTCCCGTGTCGATGAGCGAACCATTCTCAGCTGGGCAGTACTGGTGCTGTTTTGAACTTGTCGCGCCTGATGGTCGCCTCATCATTGCCCGGGTGCGGCTGCCAAAGCACCCTGACAGCAAGACCAGCGATAGCGATGGCGCCGACGAGTACTTGATTCGATGCGAAGTCGCGACAATGGGGTTTCTGCAGGCGAATGTCACAACCATCCCATTCGCAACACTATTCGCCTACGAAGCACCAGGTTCTGCCAAAGCTGTTAAAGTCGGCGCTACATACATGCTTATTGAAGGATTCTACGGAAACACTCTCCAGGATGTTGACCACAGCATTTACAACCTTCCTGTATGTTCTAGTTCTCTTCCTAATAGCTACAGCTCTTACTTATAACTTTACTAGGTCTCTACTCAGGAGCGCATTATTACGCAGTGGACGTCATATCAAGCGGAACTTGCTGCCTTCACCTTTCCCTCGATCGGCTCAATCTCACAATTTCCTACTGAGAAAGGCCCTATTATTGGCAAGCTCGCTACGGCTTCGAGTGATGGTCTTCCCACCGCTGGGCCGTTCCAATCCGGATGGAGCTACTTCAATGCCCTAGCAGAAGCTCGACTCACTCAGGCGCGGAAAGAGAATGCATCTAGTACGGAGAGTGACAGGTTTACAACTTCTTGGCTCACTCGTATTCAGAGACATCGTGCGGAACACAGAAATATTCAAAGACCCCGACGACCAAGGACCCTTTCATTTCAACCACATGGACATGGGTATACAGAACATTCTTGTCGATGACGACTTTACCATTCTCGCTATAATTGATTGGGAACTTTCCCAATCAGTGCCGTGGGCCGTTAACCATTATTCAATGCCCATCCCACTCATCCATTCTGATGAGGAAATCAGGGAGATTCTTAATGACCCCGGACACATCGCCCATCGCAACGTGTCACGCCAGGAAGCGACGAGAGCCATGTATCGCCGTAAATTTAAAGAGGCGGAAGCAGCACTCAAGGAAAGAGGCCCGCCGCTTCGCGTCTCAATTTCTGAGATCCTGGAGGGGAAGGCGTCTAGGATCTACGGAGTGTCTTGAAAGATTGGCGTCTTTGAGGGCATGGAAAAAGACCTTACCTACGAACTGGTGCGATTGGGTTGCGGTCTCACTGGTCCTGAGGCAGACCAGTATCTCGAGAAATTAGAAACCGAGATGAAGAAGAAAGCTCGAGACTTGTAGGTGCAGTGGGATTACACCCATATCAGTCTCCCCCGGCTACGAGAGACATTCCCCCGAGGCAGAAACCATGCCATCACGGGAGGTAAGTTATTCTATATTCAGTAATGGTGAACTGGCTGTCAATCTTCCGCATCGGAGGAGGAGATGGTCGGTTCTCTTCTGATTCGCCCGCTTCGGTTATTCGAACCAGACCAGCCCCTTCTGATCGATGTTAGTCGGTTCCCCCCTTCTAGTTCGTAAAATACTTCGCATAATCCCTCTCTGCAGGTTCATTGCCGGGTAATGTTCCGGTACCTCTAGAGTCTAGACTAGCTACTAGATCGGAAAGCAGGGTGACTGGCAATGACTTCGGTATTGATACCACAATTGATTTTCGCTAACAGAAATTCGCCGGGGAATACATTCCATCGATCTTGATACTCTGGGTACCTCATCCCATACTACGTTAAGTCGCTGGAGCTAAGAAACCAAAGGCACATGCATCAATGATTCAATGATGTCGGGAACGCAAAGACATGTCGACCTCATCTCGGCCTGGAACCGGACAGAACAACCATCTTCAATGTTGTATATTACCTACAAGCGTCGTCGATTCCCTTCAGACTCGAGAATAACAGAACCGCACTCACTCAAGACCAATTCTTGTACTTCGTATGCACCACTAATTGTGAAGGCTGCTCTGGGAAAGCCAGCCAGCGCCGAATCCAGCTCTTATGTATGTGACCAACTTTCAAAGCAGAGGAGCCCACGAAAGATGCGGGTGGGATGGAAAATATCAAGCTGTGAGCAATTTATCTCAGTGATAGGAAAATGTCCCATTCCACATCCACACTTGATTCATTCCCTGGAGCGGATCACCTAACCATTCGGCGTGTGGTGCGGTCCATACGTCCATCGCACTCCCCATGTCACCATATGGGGAGCCGCTTAGCATTTCTTGTAATGCGGGATCGGTATCGGAAGGGATGCGTTTTCCATGAACTTTAGAACACATACAGGGCCCATTTTCATTTTCATGCATATGGGATGTTTGGCATGGCGGTGCTGCTAAGGTTAATCCCGTGTCTAGTTCATGGGCTTGGAGTTGTTGTTGTTCATCCCCCTTTTCCGATGTTGTGCTCTTTCCGTGATCGCTATCGCCAGGCGGCGTTGCTTCCGGTGTTATACAGGTCGGCGTGTGAAGCGCCTGAGATCCTCCACTTGAAGCTGGGCACATTTCTGGAGTGGGATCAAGTGCATGCGCATGAGGATTCTTGTAACTTTCGGCAGCACTCTTGACGCCATCCGGTGACGCAATCAGCGCCTTGGTCTCCTCGGAGGCGATTGCGTGCATCAAGTCAGTTAGCACCTCCGACATCTGGCTCCGCATATGCGGCTTCAGCTGAGCGCTTCGAGAGAATTGTATGATCCGGGCAATGCCGCGCTTACACTCGTCTCCGCGCGTTGACAGAGGATACGACAGTGCCAGGAGAGCCAACATGACTCCGGCCGAGAAGGCGTAAATGCCCACGTGAAGGGCCGGGAAACTAAAGGAAAAAAGGTTTCGGATATTGGGACGTTGGAAAACCAACGAAGTCCTGGTGGCAGATGTCCAGCATTGCGTCTCTGCTACCTGGAGGAATGCGTCAGGCACTCTATCAGGCCTAACCCCTGTGGCCAGAATCGACGCAAGGCATGCCGGTGATGACTCCCTCGTTCGTTGGAGGGCCTGAGATACGCTTCCAATGGTGATAAGTGGTCTGAATAGGAATATCAGGAGGTTGTCGTAGGAGATGCGGAGAGTGAGAGCCTGTATGGCGAAAACCTGCCGTATGAAACCTTCCTCCCCCTCCGACGGGATGAAATCCATGTGGGATTCCAGCTGTAGCTCTGGGGGGACAGACCTTTCCCACTCTAGGACTCTCTCGAAGAAACCCTTAATAAGTCGGACAAGTTCTCCAGGTTTGTTGTGCCGTGTGAAGTAAATTTGATTCATGATGGAAGAGGCCATCATGTACATTTTCGCCTTGTAGCGGTTGTACGACCCCGTAGTCACAGAACAGAGTTCTCCATCCTCGCGTTTCTCCATCGATTTAAATCCCGGATGTTGAAGCATGTTTCCCTCCAGGTCGTCCGGAAGTTGAACGCAGCAGCTATCCTCAGTCACTATCGGTGGGGTTCCATAGGACATGGAGAGAAACCTGCACACCACCCTCAAATGTCAGCATGTATAGCCCCAGTCTAAGACTCTGAACATCGAGATCCATTGATGCCGTAGAAGCGAGACCGACCCTGATCCAGTAAAGACACACCACCATATACGCCTCCGGTTTTCGCGTTCCGTCGTGGAGATATCTCCCCACGATGACTCCCGGTGAAGGCCGATTGACTCTGCAGCGCGCACAGTTGTTCCTATAGCCATATATGCGGACCTTATTTGGCGGTTGAAAAGGTAATTGGCCGACATCATGAAGGAGAATGCCACGGTGTCGGGTGTGACAGAATCCATGAGTGGAAAATACCATCTTTCTACGCCTGCTGTGAGTGTTGACACGAGGTCCGTCAGGGAAAAGGTAGAGGTGCTGAATTTCTCTTGCTTGACTTCGTCGCTCAAAAGACGAGCCCCCATGATCATTGCGACGAGGGCTTTCAAAATGAAGGGTCTCTGAGACCGAGGCGCGAGGCCGGTGGCTAGGATAGGCTCTAGCTTGTTGTAGAACGACGGTGCATCGAGGATATTGAGATACCAATGCATGGACTCCATGTACGCTGTTAATAGTGTATCTATAATGTCGCGTGGCGGCAATTCAAAACCTAGAAGCTCTGCCACGGGAACCAATCTCGTTTCATCGAGGTCTCTATTCGGTGAACTAGAGCCCGGGATGGCATCAACCACGCGCGTCTGGCTTGATGTTGATACATCGTATTTTCGAAAAACCTGCGACACATCAATATTAGCCCGTTACGTCCTAATATGATAATGGCGATGTGTGCGCAGAGTCAATCTCGGCCAGTGAATATAGCCGATTTAAATGTAGCATAGCACCATCCAACGCCGACTGGATCACCAGAGTCATCAATCCGTATTTACCTGCTCTACTAATCGGAGGGCGATCGCGCGTTGCTCCGAGGGAACAATCTCCTCAATCCCATGGTCTATTGTCGCTGTATGCATTTCCTGCTGGGGAGAAAGGCCCCCTCTGGGGATTGGTGGAGTGGCTTCGTCGGGGGAGAGGCTCGGTTGGGCCGCCGGCCGTGCAGTTCCCCGGCCGTCCGTTTCCCTAGAGGGGCGACTGGTGACGGTTGAATGGTCCAAAACTCCAGTCGCTGACCGGACCCTTCGGTTTTTGATAAATGCAAGTCTTTCGTGTTTCGGCCGGTTGGACCGCCTAAAAGTTGGGCCAGAGGCTAGGTTAATTGGCTATGTACGGTCGCAGGAATTGACAATTGACTGATGCGGGCAGCGCAGGTGTATGGGGGCTTGGTTTCATACCATGTCTTGTCCGTAGCTTCTACGCATTCTGCATTGGCTCTCACGCACAACACACACGGTCTCGCAGCCTCACACTGCGTGGTGGTGGGGGCCGACGTCCCCGGAGGTAAGCCGATGGTGTTGTGGACCAAGATCCGGGATTCGGGGTTCACCCACCTTCAATTTCTGTCTACGACATCTGGCGCAAGCGTGACGGGTCCGCTTTTGATCCATTGTTTCTGAATGCAGCATGTGCGGATATGAAGCCAGTTCAAGGGAGAGGCCGTCGTCCCCAAGAAGCCGGTTGGGGAGCCGTCGTGGGGGATGGATGGAACTGATATTATGGGCGCTTGTGAGCCGCCGGCTCACGAAGGAGGCCGGTGGCTCGGTCAAGTAACGCGCATCGGCTTTACCCCGCACTCTTTTTAGTGCGTTATCCTACTTTAGTGCTTTAAGGGGAGTAGCCAATACGAAGTAGTGTACTTCGTACAAGAGTCGGACTCGTGTGTGTGTGAATCGGTAGAGAGCGTGTACTCTGATACTGCCAAGGTGGTGAGGCGAGGCAGGAGACATGGTTCAAAGAAAGCGCGCTTGAGCCTCAGGCTCTAGTTCAGTTAATGTGATTGTCAAATAAGATTTTGTATTGAAGCTGTTGCGACTACAGAACACTCTTCCATTTCTTTCGGTACTCCTCCGTCCTTCCTGGCTCATCTCGCTTCGCTATGGCAGCCTTGAAACCCGCTTCCTGGGCCAAGTTCTGGAATCTGATCCCTTCTGGAGAGTTTCTGGTGATTCCGTCGAAGATGGTTGCCAACTTTTGCGCTCTCTCAAGCTGAACCTCGGCGAATCCGTTAATCACGAGCTTGTTCATCCAGTTCTGATTGATGGGTACAGACGCGATCCTCTCCGTAAGAAGCCGGACAGTCCCTTCAAGTTGCTCCATTGGCACTGACTTGAGAATCAGCCCCATGGCCGCAGCTTCCTTGCCGCTGATGAGGTCTCCGGTAAACAGCAGACGCTTGGCTTTTTCCACACCAACGCGCAAGGTCCACATGGCAGTCGTGGGGCAGCCCCAGACTCGAGCCGGGGGGTACCCGATCCTCGCGTCGTCGGCCATGACGACGAGATCACAGCTCAGGGCAATGTCGCTACCCCCTGCAACAGCCGCGCCGTGGACTTGCGCAACGGTCGGCTTGTAACTGTGAAACAGGGACGCGAAGCATTCGGTGTTTGCCTTCATCATTTCGTAGTCTACGAGGGGATCGTAACCCTCGCTTACTTGTTGGCTGCCGTCGGTCTTTCCGCGCCGGGCATTCTGTGCAAAGATTTCTAGATCGTATCCGCCGCAAAAGCCTGGGCCGGCACCTTTGACGACGATGCAGTGAACTTTGGGATCCGCGTTGGCGCGCTTGACGGCTTCTCGCAGAGCGTGTGGGAGGTGCGTGTCAATTGCGTTGAATTGTTTAGGTCGGTTCAGAGTTAGGTACGCAACTTTGCCGTCCTGGGAAGTTTCATAGAGAACAGTGTTCGCCATTTTGTGAGAAAGCTGGCTGAATGAGTTTGTTTGTACGTATGTAAGTTAAAACGCGATGAGAATCGAATATTTCTCACTCCGTGAAGAGTCCGGAGAGGCTGATTTTATGCTGGGCTTCTACACCCCTGTCGGTCCATTTTTTGCATCATAAGGCCGTGGCCGGCGGCCGAGGTTCCTGTGGTGTACCAGCCCGTTAATTCCCCAGCACAACTAGGGTGTGGGGACGTGTATCTTCATCGGCTGGAGCTGGATGGTTGCTTCAGGGGCCGGTGGCTTCGAGGGCCGGCGGCTTGCTCTTCTAGCAGGTGGGCACTCCGGAATTCCCGGCTCCGAGGGGCGGGGCCCGGCAAGGATGCGCTAGGACTGGCCCTTTACGAGAGAGACCTGTAGAAATGGGAAACTCGGCTGGATCTATGTTGTGTCTATAATCATGGCTTTTTATAAAAGAATTTTTATTCCCGCCACCTCTGTTTCCCACCACCTGTGTGATCTCGATTCAGGTATTTCATCCATCGTCTAATGCTCATCACGTCTTTGTCTCCAAGATCCCCCCTTAACATTATAGATATTCCCGTGACTATGGCCAGCAAGCTTGAGATCCCGGACGGCGACATTCTGTCGGTTTTTCTTGCCCCAAACGGAGTATCTGAGGACCAGCCAATCTGGATCGATGGGCAAGATCAGAAGCAACAGATCAGCAAGAGCCTAGCACGGAAGCTTATCCGATGCCTCATCGACGGATACCTTTCAACCGGCCTGATCAGCTCTCAGGCTGCCAAGCCAAGCGTCATCATCCTCTACTCTGAGAACCAAGTTTTGCTTTTTCCCAACATTCTCTCCATCATCGGCGCCGGAGGCACTGTTGCAACTTGCCCATGGGAAGCCAGCGTCCAGGAGCTACTGTACAGGGTCAACTCCTTGCAGCCAGCGGCGGTTCTTTGCTCCCAGAGCTCTCTTGGGCGAGTACTAGAGGCCGCTGAGAGATCTACGAAAAAATTCCAGATTATTATTCAAGATTCCATCACAATGGATGTCTGGTTGCAAGAGTCCCATCATTCGCTAATCTCGCCCCACGGTCGTGACTGGGACGTCAAGTGGGATGAAACAGTAGCAAATCGACCGAGTGTTATTGTTTTCTCCAGCGGAACTACGGGTTATCCAAAGGGTACGTAGTCTTTGTCCAATTATGTGGTTATATATCCGGAATCATTGGCAAACTCACCAAACTCACCACACAACAGGAGTATGTATTTCGCAGCGGAACTTGCTGGCCAATGTTTTCCAGATGCAGCTACAATGGCGCGACATGCTCCAGGATCCATCAGCACCACGCATAGTAGCTGGAGTTCTCGATAGTGCTCACGTCGCAGGAATGCTGGTGAATTGCTTCTTGACACTAGGGCTCGGGTTTTGCAACTACCTTGTGCCAGGTAGTAATATCAACCTCTTGCTCGAGATCATCGTGAAAGAAAAAGTCAACTATCTCATGGCGGTGCCGCCCGTCTACCAGCGTTTGACTTGTCACCCACAGTGGAATACGGCAGACCTCTCATCCGTTAAACACGCCGTTAGCGCGGCAGCTCCGGCGACGCCAGAACTTCTACGGGCTGTCACAGCTAAATTATCCACGGGAGCTTTCTGCCAGCAAGGCTGGGGTATGACTGAGCTTACATGCCTTGCGACGATGCCCCAACCGGGTGTCTTGGGCCCATGGGACAGCGTTGGGAAGCCATTAGCTGGAAACGCAATTAAAATATTCAACGACATGGGCGTAGAGGTTCCCGAGGGTGAGGTAGGAGAGATCTACGTGTCTGGTAAGGGGGAACTGCTGTCCACTAGCCCGACATGACACTGGGATATTTTAGCTGACACCAAGCCAGGACCAACGGTGACTCAGGGGTATTACGGCCAATCGAACGAACAGAGGAAAGAGACTTTCATTGGAGAATGGATGAGGACGGGAGACCTCGGAAAGCTCGACGCGAATGGCTATCTTTACATCACAGGCCGGAATAAGGTAATACTGATATTTGTGTGTCCATAACCTCTCATGTAGGGCAAATCCCACTAACCTGGTGTTAGGACCTGATCAAATACAACGGCGCTCAGGTATCCCCTCGAGAGGTCGAGGAAGTAGTCGGGTCCGTTGAAGTTGTTGCAGAGGTCGCTGTGGTGGGAACCGACCTTGACGATGGGAATGAGCTACCCACAGCTTTCATAACCCTGTCTGAAGTGGTACCACTTAACCGCCAGGCAGAAATCAAAAGGAAAGTTATCGATTATGCGGCAGAGCGTCTTAGCCCTTACAAACGTCTCCGAGGAGGTGTACACATTGTAGATAGTCTTCCAAAAAACCCCATGGGCAAGGTCTCCTACAAAGACCTCAGAGCGCAGGCCAAGGCTCTTAGACAGAAGGAGATGGTGAGCACTCGGTCAAAGCTATAGATAGCATCACACTTCTTATGTAGGTGCATGATGTATGCCTTCGTGGTATATAGCGACGGTGGGACAATAAACAATTGTTCATACCAATAATGTGAGAATACGGTATTTGTACAAGCTAGGAAAATGCCTATCTAGAATTTAAATAAAAAACATATGAGCCAGAAGAACACTACAACCATATCAATTTCTGCTGATCGGCCGTAGATAGATTGAAAACAGTACAGATATCGCCATTGATGTAGCACCTCTCTTACTCAAACTTATCAACATCTCTTCTTCTTACTGTAGTAATGTTTAGAATCTGAGAGGTTGCCGAGAGACCACACGTTCAAACTACGAAGAAGATTTCCCCAGAGTATACTCTATCCTTGCTCACAGGAGTTGGTGGGAACTACTTCGGTCAGTTCTCACCCTCCAGATACCCATCTAATGGTGAATGGCGCGAAGAATCAAAGGTGCGTGAATGATTCAATAATCTCAGGAACACCACATCTCAATCATTAAGACATCAACCCCAGTCTCGACCTAGAGCCGGACAGAACAACGATCTTCAAGATTGTATATTACTTATAGGTGCACGAAGTACTTCGTAGTCAAACCTCTTTCGACTCGAGAACCGCGCACTCAAGGCCAATTTTTGGACTTCCTATGCGCAGTCCCCACAATACGGTGTCCAGACGAAAAAGGGTGATCTGCCCCATCTTGAAACCCATGCATTTCTTGCATGTCACAGAGCCCGCACGGGTACCGGGCCGATAAAACACGGTCCTCTCTCCCCAGCGGAGAGATAAAGGACGGAGAAGCCTCCGCCCTCGATCAACCAAGCTCCAAACTCGACAGCCGCTCGGACAAACATCACGTCCTCCGAAATAAAGGTAGAACCGTCCGTGGCTTGTGTGACAGCCCAAGCGGGAACAGAAGGAAACAAAGCCCGCAGTCAATCCAGCGTTTACGACGTTTAAACAAACGGACCAAGTCGTCATCGACCCGGCGGAGGACAACATCTTCATCCATAGCCATGCTCCCACAGCTTTCTCATGAATGATGCCAACTTGGAGAAGGCGGAGAAGAAGAAGACGAAAAAGAATAAGCGGAAAAAGAAAAGAAGAAAAGAAAAAAAAAATCACGAAAAAAAAAAAACATACAACACCAGGGATTCGCTGGTCGTCACCGACCCAACTACTAGTCTGGCGCTTCGCAGCTTGTGTACAGGGGAGCGGACGGGACCCTCAATTGTCTGCGAGCTATGGTCGTATGTGCTTGGTCTTGCTCCGAGACTGGCTTATATCCTTTCCGGTGTGTTATGTCGATGTGTTCTCGAGGGAGCGTGAGGTCGTCGGATCAAGTGAACGTTCTTCGTAAACATCCACGGGCAACCTTAAGACCACAAAGCACATTGACACAGTAGCTTTCGGAGGGCGAGACGAGAGACGACACGTTCAAACTACGAAGTAGATTTGCTCAGGGTATTATATCTCTCGATCAATGCGAAACCCTGGACTCGACCCGCCGCAACACCGCAACACCTTATCACGGGCTCAATGCGGGAAAGGGAAAGTTGCTTCTGCCCGCTTACCTAAGACAGACTGTGATGTACAAAGTACTTCGTAGACATTGGACTAACAAGCGAAATCAAGGAAAGGTCGTCGCACCAACCGATGAAAGACGGACCCTTTGTTTCATCCTCGGCGCCCCTCAAAAAAAGGGGGTATGAGCGTGCAATCTCGACCTGGTTACGCCCCGATCGACAACTTGCAGAGAACCTGCTCTCCGTCTCTCTGCCTTGGAAAAGAGTCGCTGGTAATTTCTAGCTCTCACATGCTCCCGACGAAGTATTACTACGAAGGTTGAAGTGAGGCAGAATGGGTGGCGGTGTTTCAAATGCTTGGATCAGAAGCACGTGTTCAGTGATTCTTCTGTGCGGCTTGTCTGTGAATGTCTGTAAATCGAATGACTTGGTACTGACAATAGCGTGGCTTTCACGACCTTGGGGCCTCAATAACGCCTAGATGGAGGAGCCCCTCGGACCACGGTGTGACGTTGATGTCCAGAAACGATGTCATATCGACAACCTGTGTTTAGTTGCTGGAAACACACCTCGCTGCATTCCACTCGGATTTCCATTAATATGGAGGATGACAGGAACATGGTACAAGGCGTGCCTCAAGTAGCTATCGCCGCCGGGGCAATCCGGCGTGCCGAAACCTTTTACCCCGCTTACAACGACACAACATCCGGAATCTCCTTCCGGAAGCGGCAGCTCGAGTGGGCCGATAGCGACGAACCGTCCGGATTCTTTCCCCTCGGAACATAAGTGTTCCCCTCGCTCGAGGACCCTAGGCCACGTTTTGGAGACGGCTAGCTCCTCGGGGCCTTGCTTGCCTAGGGGAGTTTGTCACGACCTACGTGGAACCATCCAGTGGGGAAGCCTTGGATAGGGGATGATTACTGCGTGAGGGGGAACTTTACGGGGTCAGCCAATTGGTGGAAGGGGCCTCTAGCAACGTTTGATAGCCTGGATGGACCGGTGGCTGTTGGGAGGGAAAAATCGAGCCGTCCGGCGACGCGGGATGTGACTGCGAGCCCGGGAAGGCTAGTCAGAGTAGTCGTTGGTGAGAAGGGCACCGGACCGAAGCCTGGCGAGAGCTCTCGGAGTCGGGAAGCCTACTACGATGGGATAAATTAGAGTCGACGCAGGGGAGGACGCATGAACCAGGGATATTGCTGTCGGGTGCGAGGTAGTGATTTTTCGCCAACTGTCGTACGTCGTTGAAGCGTTCGAGAACAATAAGACAGATCGACCGCCCCAGCCGATAAAAGTTGAGAATGTGGCCGGCACGCGGAAGAAAGCCAGGTCGTGCATGATCGATTGATTGATTGGTTTGGAATTCCATTGCCCAGCCTGCTGTACCTCAACGCATTGGAATATGCCTACTGGCTGATGGTTGGCGGCTGAGGCAGGCAGCAATGTACCCAAAAGGAATATGATTGAGTGCTGGGCAGGCTGTGCATCAGACTTCTTCCACTCAATCCGAGGTTTCTATCCCAAATTTGTTCTCTCGGAAACAGCGCAACGGAGAGCGGCAGGTTTCCAAAAGCGCCATCTCCTCCACAACACTGTCCTTTCGCGGTAATGAATTGCATGGGCAGTCACGATGAGCGTCTCATCCAATTCCAATCCCGAGGCTTCAGCACGATTGGATTCCGCTTTTCAGCGAGCACTGGCCAAGTTCAAGACGGATAGCCTCACCGAGAAGGAGGGAGATGAGTTCCAATGGGGCACCTTGGATGAACTCAAGGCCTCCATCGAGAAGATACAGGACGAACAGGTTTCTAAGAATAAGAATCGGAATCTCAACAGGGTGAAGGCTTTCCTCGAGGGGATGCAGCAGTACGAGGAGATAGTCAAGGTGTTTCTCAACACTTGCAACTATCTCGCCTTTGTCTGGGTATGCCCCGGCGGCGCGTGGCTTTTGCCCCAAATTCGGACCTTGAAAAAGACTAATTATTCATTTTCCAGGGCCCGATGAAATTTCTCTTGCAAGTGACGAGCAACTTTGTCAATGCTTTTGATGCGCTTCTTGACATGTACAACGAGATCGGCGAGCAGCTTGGACTTCTGGGCAAATACCAGTCCCTCTTCTGCGAGAAGCCTCATATGATGAATGTCCTTGAGATGATCTACGTGGACATTCTTGAATTCCACGCCAAGGCCTTGTCCTATTTCAGGCAGAAACGTATGTGATTTTCGACTCTATTTTCCTTCCTTTTTGAGTGCCAGAATCTTGTCAAGCCTGGCTGACCTCCACCGCAGTATGGAAGCAACTCTTCCGCCACACGTGGAAGAACTTCCGCACACGCTTCAACGACACGATTCAGAACTTCAAGAGACACAAGTCCCTCATCGAAAGCCAGGCAACGCTCGCCCAGTTCGAGGAGATCTGCTCCATCCGCAAACAGCAGGCCGAGCAGCTGACGTTCCAGAGGGAGGAAGCCGTGAAACGCCGTGCCCAGGCGGTGCGGGCTTGGTTGGCTGCCGAAAGCATGACGGTACATCAAGACCACTTCTCGGCACTGAGACACGAATATCCCGGCTCCGGAGAATGGATTCTGAAAAAGAACCGGGTTAGACAATGGTTGGACGTGGGGTCGGCCGCCGGGCCTTTGCTGTGGTTGACGGGGATTCCTGGTGCGGGTATGTTCAGGACCGTCTTCTGGGGCCCTGCCTGAGGCCTTTTCATTCCCCACGTTTCTAACATGGCAAGCAGGCAAGACGTTCCTAGCTTCTACGCTGATCGAGGAGCTGCAAAAGCGGACAGGCGTCCATGTCCTGTTCTTTTACTGCAAGTACGAGACAGTCGGCAGAAACAGTTTCATGGATATCGCGAGGAGTCTTCTGCAGCAATGCTGTCTGGGCGATGAGCGTCTGCAGGAATATATCGAAGCAAAATCCTCCGGAGAAGACACGTTGAGGAAGTCGCAGGCAAAGGAGCTCCTTGACGTGGCCATTCGCCGCAAGAACAGGGCGTTCATCATCATCGACGGCATTGATGAGTGCAAGAAGGAGGAGAAAGTCGAGATCGTATCCTGGCTTCGCGGTATTGTCGCGGGTGATTGCGGAGCATCTGATAGCGATGAAGAAGAAGATGTGGAGAACGAGGGCGAAGAGACGGCCGTGCGTGGCTTGATTGTCGGCCAGGAAGATAATGACTCGTGGAGGCTTCTTCGGGACCTGCCGGTTGTCAAAATTGAACCGGGAGACAACGAGGCAGACATTCTGAGGTTTTGCAGGGATGGAGAGTCCAAGATCAAGGCCAGGTTCGAAACAGGGTCTCTCGACGTTGCAGAAACTGTTGCGAAATATGCAGCTGGTGAGTCGTTCACTGATCGAGCTATATCGATGTTCCTGTTCCGTGCTAACGACCGTGGTGAAACGAACGCAGGTATGTTTCTCTTTGCAAGATTGGTCATGTCCAATCTACGGACACAAATCTCGCAGTACCGGTTCGAACAAGAGATGAAATGGGTGACGGAAGGGACTGTCGTTGACAAGATCACCGAAAAGCTGGAATTGGCGTAAGGGCACCCCCGGGATTCCGTTCCATAGGAGACGACAGTACTGACACCCAGATATGCATACAGCTACGGTCGAATCATTACCAGAGTCATCACAGAAGCCGAGGAAGCTGAGCGGGAGGGCGCCTTGCAACTCCTTGGCATAATGGTCTCGGCACAACGCGATCTGGCATGGCACGAGATTCAGGGACTGCTCGCGGTTGATTTGGCAAGTCGACTGATTGATGTCAAAAGGCACATGTCCGTTGACTCCAAGGATCTGTGCGGGTCTCTGGTAGAGGTGCGGTCTGGCCAGACAGTCACACTAGTTCACACATCGGCCGAACAGTAGGTGTTCACATCTCACCCCACCAAGTTATTGTATCAGAGCCTCAAGTTCTGAACGCTGACGTGTTTGTTCCCCTTCTACAGCTACCTTGTCAAGCGTGGAATCGTCAATGTCGGTCGGCAACACGTTAACATGGCGAGGATTTGTCTCGGCTACCTGAGCATGGCTCCGTTCGACCCGGCCCTCACGACGAATGAGATCTATGATCTGCTCAAAGCCGGCCATTACGCATTTGCATTCTATGCGTTGGCCCATTGGCTGGATCACCTCGAAAAGGCTGCAGAATCGCTTCAGCATGCCAAGAAGCCGGAAGATCTCCAAATGGAACCGCTCTTGGAGGAGATTGAGCATTTCCTAGAAAACAACTACCAGAGTCCCATTGAGACGTCGGCCGAGGAAAAATCTCAGGTGGGGAGGTTTGAGCCTTTCGAGGTCTTCGGCGAGTCGGGCCACATGGAGTCTTTGACCCAAGCTCGCCATACTTGGCTCGAGTTCACCGGACGCGACGAGCCGGCTGAAGTAGGTCCGGATAGAGACAACGCGCTGCCCCTGGAGTCTTGTGTCGGTCGAGTCTTGACGTGCTTGGACTCGCTCGTCTGCGAAGCTCCTACCACCGCCACCGCCACCGTCGAGAGCCTCCGAAGATTCCACGGACCGCGGCTCTTCAAATGCTCAGTGGTCCGTTGCCGCTATTTCCATGATGGATTTGAAGCTCGGCGAGATCGTGACTCCCACCAAAGCCGCCACAGATTTCGATTCTGCTGCCACATCGACGGTTGTCCAAAAGCTTCTTTTGGTTTCAGCAGCGAGTATTTACTGGAGAGACACCTCAGTCAGGATCATCACGACCTTCAGGGCTATACCAGCGACGAGCCCGTCACGTTTCCTGTTTTGAAAATGCCAGATGATGTTAATATTCACGCAGCGCTAAGTCGGCGAGACCTCGAATCAGTGGAGGCATGGGTCAATAGCTTTGAAGGCTATATACCGATCCACCAGGATCGCCGAAGTAGCACGGCAAAATCCGTGGGCAGGGGTTCCACGCTTTATCGCGCATTCAACACCATGGACTTGGCTATCATTAAGCTTTTCCTGGGCAAGATCGAAAATCCTGTTTCGCTCCACCCGGCGCTTTTGCGTGTTGTGATATGGGCGAAGGGAAATATCAATTTTTTGGAAGGTATTCTGAAGCTTCCCGTGCGAATAGAGAACGCAGAGAACTTCAGCTCTATTTTCAAGGGTCGCACCCGAAAGACGAAGTTCGGTGAAGAACAAATTCTTCTACTCCTCAAGCATTTCAGTGGGGTTGAGGGAATATTCGCTCCGGTTAGGGCAACAAGCATCCTTCATTTGGTGGCGTCGCAGGGGGGGGTTGCGTGTGTGCGCTATCTAGTAGAGGAGTGCGGTCTTGACGCGAACCTTGTCCATGGAGACCAAACTCCGCTGATGGCTGCTGCTGAGATGGGTCGGATCGGTGTTGTCGATTTCCTGCTGAACTGCGGGCACAGCACCAGAGAGCATATCGATATCCTAATCAAAGGAAAATATGCCGGACTTCTAGCAGCAGCAAATAGCCACGACGCAGTCATTCGAACGCTCTATCCCACGACGATGCAAGCCTCCGAGTGTGCGCGATTGCTGGCAATAAGCCGGTTTCGAAAGGCGGCCATGGCAGGAGACGTGAACACCATAGATCGCATGGCGCGTGAGGGGTTTGTTGATATTGACATTCCCGATATTGATGGCGTGCCTCCGATAAGATATGCCGCTCATAATTATCATGAAGCGGTTGTTCTTTCGATGCTATCTTCGTGGAGCAACACGATCCATTTCAGTCGGTGGTGCTGGATCAAGCATCCTATCATTTCAGCAGATGATGTGGGAGGTTTTTTATTTGGCATTGCGACTATCAAAGGAAACGCCGAAATAGTCAGACGGCTCATAAGTCCCCCAATATCTTTGCCGAAACACAGTACGTTTCTTTACAAGGAGCCTATTCCGGGATATATGCATCGAACTGCATTGTCTCTCGCTAAGGAATTGGGGCATGATGAGATTGTAAATCTTCTCGAGTAGTGGAAAACCACACAAGACACCCAGATTACGACTATTCTATACCATTGCCGTGCCGCCGTTGAGAGTACCCGATCGACTGTAGTCCAAGCGCACCTTCAATTCCTTCGGGACACATCTTGTTAGTTGCCACCATAATGAGACATACGGACCTAGAAGTAGAGATATAGAAAGACACATACCTCCAAGTCTGCAAGCTTTTGCCGGTGTTCTTCTTCTCTACTATCCCAACCTAGGGTAGCAAGCTCTAGCTTTTGCTCCTGTCGCCGACGCACATACTGCACAACATACCACGAAGGTATTAACAAGTCGTCCAAGAGCATCCCGAGAAAGCGCCATGGGCTTACCTCTTCGATCGTTCCAGCTATGATATATCGCACCACGACAACGTCTTTGGTTTGGCCCAATCGTATGGCACGGCCAATGGCTTGCTTTTCTACTGATGGGTTCCAGTGCGGCTCCACGACGTGGACGCGTGAGGCGCATTCAATATTGAGCCTTGTCATACGAGGAAGAACTGTCAGATCTGGGGGTTTTTGTTTTTTTTCTTTTCGCCGGACCTAATCTCCAAAATGCCATCTACAGGGACCGAAAGACTTGAGCTTTTGCTTACCCAACAGCACCCGTTCCAAACGTTACCAGCAACGTTGAAATTTCCGGATCCGAATGGAATCTCTGCAACATTGCCTGTCGATCCGGAGGGCGGACGGTCCCGTCGATACAGAGAAATCGAATCCCGGCGCGATTGAACAGTATCGAGATCAATGACAGCGTTCTCGTCCAGGACGTGAATACGATACTAACACCGATTGTAAGCATCGCGACGGGGACTTTGTTTTTGGGGGAGAAAAAAAAAAAAGGGGGGGGGGGGGGGGGGGATTGGTTGGTACCTCTTTGCAGAGCCCTGATGTTTGAGGATATCCTCCAGCAGACAATTCAGCTTTGTCGAACTTCCGTCGGGCGGTATGGATTGGTCTTCATTCACATTCTGAGAGTCCTCTGAATTGGGGCATAGAAGACAGCACATGAGAGAAGTCTCTCGTTGTTTTGAGTCCTCATCAAGATGTTGAAGGCAATCGTGGCAAACATGATGCCCACAAGAAAGCCGAAACCCCGTTGTGTTAGGTTCGCCATCAAAAGTCATAACGGGACTTTCACAGGCGGCGCAGATTTGCTCAGCGTGAGCACCATCCGCCTCGGCATCCAGGCACCTGACAGTCCCGCTTTCGAGACTGCTGCTGCTGCAAAGAGGCCGATCGAAAGTACCATGATTGCAGAGGCGACGAAGTCTCATAATCGCGCGGAGGATAACTGAGTACATTTGGAGGCTTTCCTTACCACACAGAACTCTGTCGGCAAGTTCTCTGGCCTCCCGTCCAGCATCCTTGTGCAATTCCTTCTCCTCGTCTGACAATTCCAGGCGGTGTACGATCTCGGTGGGTTCTTGAAGACCCACTTGGTTTTTCGCTCGGCGTAGGCAGATCGATCCGAGAAGGAGACGAAGGTTCCTGATACCAATGGGATGACTGTCCATTACTGGCTTGGTAATGTTGTTTCGGAACGTGCTCTTCTTCGACAACACGGGAATCTGGAGGAAGTTTACCAGGGCTTGAAGATCGCGGAGTCCATTCTGAATCGGGGTCCCGGTCAAACACCACCTGAACTTGGCCGCGAGGCTAGCAGTTGCTTTGAATTGTTGGGTGGCCTCGTGGCGTATGGAATGTGCTAAGAGAGGAACCGTTGTTAATATTTCTGCTGTTTCCTAATCAAAACTCTCCCCAGCAAACGTAACATACCTTCATCCAGGACAATTCGAAACCATGTTGCCGAATGGAGCAGTCCCGAGCCGTTCCGATATTCGGATGCCAGAGTTGAAAACGTTGTCAGGACTATATCGTGCTTCACAAGATCGTGAATGGCTTTTGTTTTGGTTGCCCCATGGTACATGTGATAGTTGAACTGCGTAGACAGCGTATGACTTGCAAAGACGTTAGATTCATGCCAGAGATACGAAAGGACGGCAAAGGTCAAACACGGACTTTTTGATATCTGTGAGCCACTCGTTGAGAACAACTATCCCGCTGAATGTCAGTTTTGGGCTTCGGCCGGGCGGTTAGATCAAGATTGAAGATGGTACTTCTTACGGACTGATGGTGCCAGAACTAGAGTGCCTTTCGTCGCAGGCTTTCCAGGAGAAGGGTGAGTCGAAGCGAACAATCGCGATTCAGGTAGACTCTCCAGAATCACGGCAAGCGTTGTCAGAGTCTTTCCGAGACCCATTTCATCCGCAAGGATGCCGCCCACAGTCTCCACCACTGGACTTGCTTTCCGAGTACCGGTGATGGCGTGCTCAAAGCTGTGGTTCTATGTGTTAGCTCTACGATGTCTCGAGACGCTATGACATGGCAAGGTCTTTCGGGGGTTGACATGCCAGTGTCTTCCGTTGACAACTGCGCCATTCCAAAGAACCGGCAAAGATAGTGGTTTACGGCTCTCTCTCTGAGCAAAGAAGCTCACTGCAGACATTTGATGCCTATTTTATAATGATTAGCAATCTTGAGGTCTCGAAGTCGAGCGAATCCTTATACCGTTTCAACTTTGTCAATATCAGATCGACAGGCGCCGGCACCTCCAACTCCGACTCATGGCCCAGGCCGTTCAAGAGAACTTCTAGGTCCAAGCCAGCTCGACTTTTCTGGATAGTTTTGGTCGAGATTTTTCCGTCCAAATCTCCGTCCAAGAAGCGTATGATATGTGGGTTATCATACTCAGATACGGAATTGTGGCATGGCTTCTGAAGATACAGCCGACTGCGGGAGAGAATATCGCCGACCGTCTTGCTTTCTTCTCTTACCCCATAGAGGACAATATTGACATGAAAAGTGGTGTCTCTTTTGCTCTTCTTGCTTGATTTGGGTAGTCTACCTACTTTCCGAAGGTTTCCCATGTCAATAAGCAGCTCGACCTTAGTGGTAGCCCTCTTCCGGATTTCAATGAGAGGATCGGATACGGCGCTCTCCAAGACGGCGAGATCTTTCCCCATATACTGAACGGATATGTGAGTTTTACGATAATCAGCTGTGAGGACCTCGTAGGGCTCGGAGGGCGAGGCTACTGCCAAAGAACACAACATGTTGGAGGCGCCGCTGGCGTCGTCAAGCAGCTTTATCCTCGCATTATGGATCTGACGCTTGGATGTCATTATGAGGGATTCAACAGTGTACACATATAATAACAACTTACCATTCCAAAGCAGACATTCGGGATTTTCTCATCTTCAGCCGAAGTGTCACTTTTGGGGGCGGACAGAGACCAGTCACGGCTCTCGTTTTCCTGAGCGGACTCCGGCGTCGAAATGGATTGTCCCGTCATTTTATCGTAGCCCATATCTGGCCGTCCCTTTTGATCGTCCCGAGAGACCGTAACTTGATGATGGCTACTGTGGCCACCAAGGGATGGCTCAAAGGGCGGAAGAGCTACTGGTACCGAGGGAGCGTCCAGCATGAACACGTCTCCATTGGTAGCATCTTCGGCACATTGAAGGTGAGAAGCTGACTGCGGGTTCCAATCTTGTTCGTCGAGGAACCATGTATTGGCCGCTGCCGGAGTCGGTTGCCCAGAGTCAGGAAACGTCCAGTCGCTGATCCCGTAGTTGATCGTCCCAATGCAGTTGGGTATGCCCAAGTTGGTTGTCGAAAGTGAGCTTTCAGGTGAAAAGAAGCCGTCAGGTGCATTGTTGGCAAGGTTCGAAAAGTCAGAGTCTATCGGATTATCATCCCAGGCAGGCCAGACACTTGATAGCTGCTCAGAAGCAAGATTGAAACTCTCATTGAAGGTCCCCGGACATGTACCAAGCTCTGTTGTAGCCTGATCCTGAGTACCCACGGAAAGCCTGGTCCTTTTCAATGGGGGCTGCCCGGTTACGTCGTGATCCATGGTCTCGTATAAGTAAGACCAGAAAAGGTCTATCAAGGCCGCTCTTCTCTGATCCGAGTTCAAGTCCCGTGAGCCGTCAAAGATGGGAAGACGCCGTGAGTTTTTGAATGAAGTAGGAAAATTGAAGAGCACAAACGGGAATTTTTACACTTCCACTTGGGCCGTACGACCCAGACCAGGCTACCAATACCAATGCCCGCTGGGGGGTGGTGGCGCAGCCAACCCCGAAAAAAGAGGCATCTGCATTCAGGCACAGAGTGAGCCAATAGCTTCTATTTTCTGGGGTCCTGCTCAAATTCATTGCGCTGGCATCGATGTAGCTAAGCCTCGGCACGTTGACCCAAGTAGTACGTGAAAGACACGACTTTTTGGGGGGACCTTTCGTTCCAACTTATTTCCTGCGAGGCAAGCTTCTAGTTAGGCAATGGCCTTGCCGCTGAAGCGGGCAGCGCGTGGAGCGGCTACGGATACATCTGTTGTGTGCGGTGTATGCAGTGAATGGTCAGGCCAAACGCTACGAGGTCTTACAGAAATTGCACGACTTGAGACGTAACTGGAGATTCCGGCCCATCCCAGCTCCATCGAGAACGGCAACGTGTTTGTGACGAGAGGTTCGGTTCAGAACCTCCAGGATGGCCTACTGCGGCTCGGCTTCTAGAAGATGAATCGTGTAAGATTATGGTGAGTTTCTACGGCGTCGCTTCGAGGGCTGAGGCTCCACGAGGGGCATCGCGGGGATATCAAAGACCACAAAAGGCAGCCTTTTGGACAAGCTACGGAGATATCGTTTCGATCCTAGAGGGAGGATTACGAGAACGAGCACTAGAATCATATCCCTCAAACGGCCGATAACGGCCCGTGAAGCTTGGCCGTGAACAAGCCCCCGAGAGGTGTATCCAAGTTCAACTTCACCATGCCGGTCGATCACGAGCGCTTTGGACATAGGAATAGCTAGGCCAAATGGGTTGCTAGCGGACTTTGTTCCAGATTCCTTTGGGGAAGCATCATCGTGTATTGGGACTTCGCCTTAGAGGGGAAGACATATTTGAGGCTCTATTTACGAGGCAGAGACATGGTCGGGGACTGCTAGGCGTAGAGGATAGGTTCCCTCCTTCCCGAGGACTGAGCCGTTATTCTATATCGGAGGATGACCTTCAGTTACCTGGAGTCGGTGCAACTATGGTGTGTAGAGAGTTCCTGTATAATGGTTGATGGTAGGGCGTTGAACGACGAGATTATGCCCTTCCCGCTTCCGACTCTCTCTGTTCGCCATGGCCACGGGCTATTCAAGACATTTGCTCAGGATAGTGTCGGTCTGAGAGAAAGAGCCTGGGAAGTCCGGGTTGGGAAGCGGCCAATGTCTACTTCCCACTCGACGAGAACCTAGTATCCTCTCCATTAAACTGGCTCGCTCTAAGTTCGAGCTCAAGATCGAGGAGTAGGGTGACCTAAATGTAAACTCTATAGATGATCTATAGTGCTACGACGTCTGGGGTCTTAAGACGTATATAGGGTGAGGGGGAGTATCAGGAAGACCCCGAGCCTCATAGACTTATCTGGGGAGAGGGAAGGATATGCCACGATAGGAGATATGCATGCCCAATCCCATTTCTTCCAAAGGGAATTTCTGCAGTTCCTTCAAGCCGTTGCAAAATGCATCACTGATGTCAATCCTTTCCATTCGGCTCCGTGAAACCCCCGGGCCTCTCCAGATTGAAATCTACCAATTTAAGAAACTATCCCAAAAGTATAACGAGACGAGGTAGCCCTGATCCCCTTTCTCCAACCCTCTCCTTACCCAAAATGAAGATCGATGTTACCGAGAATACGGAAAGGGCCTGCCTTCCACTTGTCCTCCCGACAAAATCATCACTTCACTTCAACCCTCTAAACCATCTCCCAATCCTCAGACAACCTCCTCTTCCCATTCCCCCCTTTCCCCGCTTGCCCTCCGGCCCTCTCCCTCCCCGCAGCAGAAACGCAAACCCACTCCAGCGCCCCCTCTCGCTCTAGAAGCCTCCTCACCCTCGACTCCACGATATCGCCAACATCATCAACCACCCTCTCCATAACCCTCGCAACCATCTTCTCGATGAGCACCTCGCGCTCCTCGGCGGCGGGATCGGCCCGGAAGAGCTTATCCTCCGGATCGAGGTCAGTCATCAATCTCACGACGCTTTCTCGGAGCGCTGCCTCTGTGAGTGCGGGCCCAGAAAGCTGGGCGGTGCTGAGGCAACCTTGTCCGGCAAGGCTCTTCTCTGACGAGGAGGACGCAGGGGTTTTCTTCGAGGATGTACGGCTGGCGGGCTTGCTCTTGCGCAGAGCCCGAGCCCTTTCGGTTCCGGGTTGCGAGCCCGATGCCTGAGATCGAAACTTATCCGGGGAAGATGTCGGGGTAGGCATTTTCGAGTCCGAGCTGCTTCTCTCTTCTTCTTCTTCAAGTCCTTCCCGCGGGTCGGATTTGGAGTATTCGAGAGAAGGGACGGAGTCCTCGCCGCGGTAGAGTGATGCGAAGGCAATCTCGTGCGCAGACATACCGCTGAATAGGCCAAACATAATCAGCCCCAAGGACGACGACAAAAAGGGGTTTCTAAGATGATTCGTTTATCACGCTCGCCGGGTTTGCACGCTCGCCACTCGTTTTCGCTCCCGTATCGGCAGAACGCTAGCTTGAATCCTACCAAGATTTCAAAATCACAGCCAGTGTAAGTTCTCTATAGGTTTTAGTTGATCGTCTCTCCTGTCTGATTTACAAAGAGTTGAGTTCGTTTCTTGATTCACTCGTTTTCGGCGAGCACTTGCTACTTTAATAGCCTCCATCCCGTTGCTCTCTTGGGATCACAATCCCATCCAGAGTCAGATATGCCCATGGAAGAGAAGAACTCGATGACCTAGGAGTCACGGCCAGTCTACGAAACTGAATGACTCGCAAACTTCCTCTCAGTGAAGATGAATGATTAATTGGCAGAAATGTCTGAGTCTGGGGGAGTGCCTCATATTTCGAGTTCCAGAACACGCCAACCAATCCAAACCTCAAACCCAAACACGAACCTAAATCCACGTCCAAACCCTCAACTGCGCCCCGATTCTTCCGTCGCTTCCGCACCTCCCAAACATCCCCATCAATCATCAATCTTTCCTAGATCATTCTCATAACAAAATTGACTGATGTTACGCATCTCCTCAATCATCAATTCCCCAGGCACGGCATAGCACAGCACATCTGAAACCAAAAATACTCCCCTTTCACAAAGTAAAATGCTTGCTCATTTTAGAATAACCTTGACCCCCGTCGTTCCTGTGCCTAGCGTACGTCATGGAAGCAGAAAATATGCCATCCATGGATTCCACTCCATCCGTCCGCCCGTCCGCTATTCCGCCTGCAGGCATGGCAAGGATCGGTGACGACGTGGCGTCCCTGCATAAAGAAGAAAAGTTGGGCTTCTTTTCCCTTTCCTTTGTCCCCACCTGCTGTGCTTGCTGCCGACGGCGGCAAGTCTTCTTTAACTACATTTGTTCCCTCAACTCGAAGGAAGGGCGCAAGGAAAAATTTTTTCTCGAATAAGGCGGCTCTGAAAAGGAACAAAACTCCGAGACCGTTTGTTTGTTTTACTCATACATTTGTCCGAAACCGGGCCGAAACGGCATGTGTTGTTTCTTGCTCCATCATGGGGAACGGGGATTCAGTCACAGTCGTCGTCACATAGTCACAGGTACAAGCACAAACAAAACGGACCCGGATTACAGTCTAACACCGAGGACCGAGCTGAAAAAAGCAAAAAGATCAAAGCTCTGGTAGCAGCAGGATGGACCTCCGCGGTCAAGGCTCTATCTAGTGTTGCACGCGGTTGGAGAAGCGGGCGGAAGCAAATTGAGGAAGATGGAAGAAAATATTGAAAATATAAGTGCCTTGGCACGCAAAGCGCTGGCATTGCGCGGAACCAGACTAGCTGGGAGCTGGGGGAAGCTTCACGGCTGGGATGTTGTTTCCGGCGCTCGGAGCCGAGACCCTGCTTTTCGGCCGGTCGCGTTGGAGATTCACGACGCTAGTCTGTGGGAGTCTCCCTCATCTTCGGATCTAACTGTCCTCTTCCGAATCATAGGGCGCGGGGGAAATGAGAGGGGGGATACAAGCGAGTCATATGAAGCAATGGACAGTTTCAAGGCTGGATGCTTGTTGCCTGGAAGACAAAAAGGAGAACCAACGTAGAGCGGCACTAGAATCGGGATAGTTTTCTAAATCGGCGACCAGCTCATGAGCCATATGTTTGAGAGTTTGAAACAAGAGAAATGAGAAGAAACCATCGCTGGCTAGTCTCTGCGAAATCAGAAAGCCAGATTGATGTTCATCAATCGGTGGTGCTGTTTGGTGTCGTGTACTCCGTAGTCAGGACTACAAGTGGCGTTTGCCGAGAAGAAAAGAAGAGGCCAGAATTGAGAAGGAAACAAGAAAAATAAAGAGAAAATACGACTCGTCTTCTGGTTTGTCCTGGTGATTCATTGCATCTTGCCCACCACCACTTAACACTTCGTATCCGGATCGTCACGATGCTTCCGCGACAAAACAAAAATCAATCTAGACGTGTAGCAGTGTACATCAGTCATTTTACCCATCATTTACCATTTACAGCTGGGAGAACGTCATTCCCATGCCATCCCACGAGAATCCCCGGATCTGCCAAAACCCCAGGTCGAAGGGTCGTCAAAGGGTCCGGGTTCCTCCGGCACAACATACGTTGTCAAGAAAATGGGCCAGAAAAAAAAAGAGAGAGAGAGAAAAGAAAAAGAAAAAGAAAACGGTGCACGTGGTTTGCTCCCGAAAATAGCTGCGTCTATTCTTGCCTTCCTCTTTTGCTTCTTTTTCGTTTCCTTCGTGCCAAAATGCATGCAGGGTCCTTCACCTTGACTCCCTGGGGTCACTCGGTTTTCCCCAACGAGAACAGGGCTCGGGAAGACCCCTTGTAACCCGAGAAGCTGAATCGGCAGTTTTTTGCTTCTCCTCTCGGCCACATTTTTTTCTTCGTCTTTTTTTCCCCGATAATCAATTGAGCTGCCTAAGACCTAAAATATCTTCCCTTATCGTGGTCCCGCCTGCATCGATTGATCCTTTAACGCTAGAAAACGGGCTAAGGCCAGGGGATGCCAGGGGGACAGAAAAAAATGACCCGAAGGAAGGAGGTGACGACAAAGTACATAACGCTAATTCTCGCGACTCCCCATTCTGTAAGTTGAGATACGTACTTCGCGGTATAGGAAGGAGCATTGTGTAGTGAATGTAATGTACATCGTGACTTTGCGATGCGCTTGTCGCTTGTCCCTTCCCTTTCGGCGCCTGGGGAGGGGACAGTTGGGGTCATTGGGGAAAAACTCGGGCACGGCTTTCCAGTTTGAAAAATCCCAAAGACTCCGATTGTGGGGTCGGCGGACTCCGGTCCCGTGTCAAGCTGTATGATGTAACATGTATCGAGGTATCGAGCGACGCGGGGCACAAAAAGGGGAAAAGAAATGCTTCCCTGCATTCTGGAAAATGACCATGGCGCGGTCTTGCTCGTCGGTGGTTACCGCGGTGGGCTGTTTCGGTGGGCCGGGGTGTGTGTGGGTGTCCAGCGCGTCCAGTTCGGTCCCGGTCGCCCTTCACAAGGCTTGCATAGATCTAATTGATGATAGGCCCTAGCTGCCTATCAGGAATGTACTGTATCGAGTATTAACTTCCCAAGGAATGATGGATCGTCGCGATATGGGCTGGCCCGTCTCTTCGGACACCGAACACGGCAATTGGGTCGTCGATGATGATGTCTTCGTACATGATATTGATGATGGTTATTCTTGAATAATGAGCAAACGAGTCTAATGAATGTCATAATCTGGAATGTGCCGTTTCCTATGCGCCGCATCGACGATCGACTCGAATTCCGTTCTCCATTCCGACGACCTCAAATTCGTGACCATGTCAATGATACGAATTTCGACGATACAACTTCGCCATTCCTCAATCGCTTGACTGCTCGAATTCTCCCGATCTGATTGTCCATCGTGACTCATTCATTGATACCTTTGAAAATCTTGTCCTCGTGACCCGCTGTAAAATTTTTCTTCCTTCCCCTTTTGCTAAACCTCTTCTTTCATCCTTACTTGGTAATACTCTCCATCTTTCATGGTTCGCAAGTGTCGACCATTGGTGGTCCATCTCGGAGGTTGAGCATCCCGGGTGGTCTGTCAAGGATGATTACGTAGTGTAGATTTTTCCCTTGTCTTCTTTTCTTTTTAACCTCTTCTGGAGAGGCACAGCTCCCCAAGAGTTAATAGTGTACAGGGACGAAGTACACATAGTCTAGTTTACTTGGTAGGGGGCAAGCTCGGAGAATAGCTCAAGTGCTGCGATCCAGTGAATCTATTACACTCTTAGTCTCTATTGCTGTCCTCCTTCGCAGAGATGCCCTTTACAGGACGCTAGTCCTCGTCTGGCCTTCCGTCTCTTTCTTCCCTTCCAAACCAAGAATAGCTTCACTCGAAACTTTCCGCTCTCAGAAACAACAAGCTAAACTCCTTCCTACAAAGTACACCACACACCTCCGTCCGCGATATCCTTTCCTCCTCCCCAAACTGGTGGTGGTACAAGATCCTGCAGGCCCCAAGGACCAATACGAGACGACCAAGGATCCAATGTGGGCACAACGATTGGGGCCGGACGATCAGAAAAGGGTGGTGTGGAATAATAATAATATGCAAGAAGGAAATGGCCCTTTGTAAAAACTCGGTAATTTTCTCCCCTACTTTGGAATCCTCCCTGGCCCAGCCCTAATTAAGTCTCTATTAAGTCGTCTGCATTTTGCTTTTTCCTTGCATCCTTAGCCCATGGATTTTCTGCCATATAATACCACTTTTATGTAAAGTTCGAAGCTGTGGATTATGAAGTGCGTCATGGCTCAAACCCGCCCGAGGGGCAGTTGGACTGTGCATAGTCGAAGAAAATCCCGACGTCCTATCAAAACACTCAAACGTCCTGACTTGTTGGCTCGTGGATGCCGCGGCACCAGTCCGGCTCTCGGCCCCATCTTTTTAATCGTGTCCTCGGAGAAGAGGAGGTTTCATTTTCTTCAACACCCGTCTCGTTTCTTTACTTTATGCTTCTTGGGCACCGGTGCCTCGGACGAAATACTCCGCGGAATGCGGTTCACTTAGTGGCCCTTTTCTGTCCACGTTTCTTCTTCCCTTTCCCCCTATGCGTACTATGTAATTATCTAGTTAATTGGCAAGAGGACGAATAAGGCTTACTGAGCCACTCTATGCTTCGCCTCCTTTCGCCTTACCTCGTGCCCAACGGTACTAAATTGAGGTCGCCGAGGTGCATGGTTTAGACGGCGATGTCTAACTTCGTAACTTGCCGTGGTGTGGAACAGTGGAACACTCGGGCTGAGACCCGTTCCAAGTTCCATTTGGCATATTGCTAAGGCTACGAGGATCTTCCCTCCTTCCCCAGTTCCAAAAGCTGCTGCCTGAGCTCTGGCGGAGCGTCTTGGGCCCTTTTCCGGCGGTTGCTTTGTAACATCAAATTTTCATGTGAAGAAAACTGGATCGATTGCGGTTCCGACCATAGATCCGTCCATCCCTATCTTATCTCTCAGCCCTTTCGTCATTTCAGATCATGAAGGGGAGAATTATCACGAACAGTCTGCATACTCTATCTGGATATGCTTCCTCTCTCTGCTTCGTAGTGTATGCCCAAATAGATCAAAAATCCAAGGGCTCTCTGCTCCCGACCAATCGTGGGCGATCCCTCGATCCTCCCGCGAAATGTCCGATCCTCGCGGACAACTCGGAATGGAGCCAGCACACACACAGCCTTTGCCAATTGCAGAATTGAGGGTTTCAATATCACCAGAAGAAAGGGGGACGAAAAAGAAAAGAGAAAAAAAAAAAAAACCCCAAAGCCCCCGTGCCAGCTGGAGCCGGCACACCAACACTACGTCTCAACCGGCTTCTTCCGTCTCTTGGCCCGCAAGCCTCAACGAAAGTCGCAAAATCGCATTGAAGTGAAGTGATTTTACCTAAGAATGGCAAAATGATTAATTCCAAAAGATTTCGATGTGCCACACCTAGACCTTCTTTAGTCTGGTTCTTGTTCTTACTCCAGGATTCCCCAGGGGTTCCAGTTCGGAGCCTCTGGGCTGGGGGGAAGAAGAAGGGGGGGTTAGTGTTAGGAGGGGGGGTGTCTCGAAACTTTATGCCGAATATGCGTAAACCTTTGGTATGTTCTGTTGTCTTTTCTGAACCTACACCATTGACTCTTTACTTCAAATTCCCATTGATGAAATGATGAATGAGATCGTAGAGGCGTAATAGGTTCCCCATAATCTGTCCATTTTCTCCTAGTGTCAAGGCTGCTGGAGGCTGGGAAACCAATAGGCTCCGTTGCCACAACTGAGCTTCCCTCTTAGCTTTACGGCAAGGCTCGAGGTCCAGACCTTTCCTTTTCCACCTTTTCCACCCTTTCCCCTTCGAGGCAGATCGACTTGTTTGACTTCTTTCCCAAGAGGCGCGCTTCAAGACACGCCCCGTCCTCCCTGAGACAGGTCCCAACTACACAACTCTATAATGATCAGTTTGATACTACGTATTCTGGGGATAGACAAAAAGTATGCTTTTTTTTTCTTCCTGCCCCATGACGTCTCCACGGCACCGATCCCTTCCTGTTCCATCCGTTCCTGTAACGGTGCTCCCCGCCAAACGCTCTTTCAGCGATACACTACATTCCGGATAGGCCCAGAATTGCCCTTTTCCACGCCATGGCTGGAGTTCGTTCCCCAACAACCTAGACGCAAGCCCCGTTTCGCCATCTCATCGGCCGTTCTTTTCGGGACTCTCCTGGGGCTTGACCTCTTGATGAGGACGTGTGGAGGAGGCTCAACCCGGTCATCATAAACTACGTACATGGTATTTGCCGGTTGTCGACATTGCGGCTTCGTTAGGCTTGGCTCCGAATGTGTGCAGCAGCTATTACTCATGGAGTGGGGCAGCCAGAGGGTGAGTCAAAGTACCTTGGCGGCTTATTTATTAGTGTGAATACATTGTCTCATAGAGTTCGGAAGGCCAATTCAATTGATTTTTGCAGCAGGAGCTGTCTTGGGGAAATAATTTCCATTAGAGCTTTCCAAGCATCAATTGAAGACCAGCAAGTTTCCAAAATATCAAATACTCGTTGGAAGTCCCGTTAACAACAGACATCAACTTGAATAGCTTCAAACAGCTCTTGTTTGAATGTCATTTTTTTTTTTTTTTCGTCCTTCCCCCTTGTCCAAAAAAAAAAGAAAGAAAGCGACGACGAAATCCCAAAAATGAATTTCCTTATTTTTACTAAAGACACGCCCCGCACCCTTCCGATACTTTCCTCGAATAGGTCGGACCCTGGCGATAATAGTCAATGTCGTACGACGTGTCGTAGCTAAGAAGCTTAGAGTGGCTGTTTCCCGAACCATTTGACCCCACCCTTCCGTTCTTCTCCTAATACTTCGTGCTTCGTGGTGTAAACTCCTTCGTAGGATACGCAGCACCAGAGCGGAGAGGCGACATTAACGCACCCCAGTTTACGGATGGCAGGAAGGGACACACATTGGGAGACGCTAGTACCACATACATCGTAACCGAGGACGCCCTCTGGCATCTCGCAGTGTTCTTGTGTCAGCGATAATGCCAGACCAACAGCAACAGCTTTCCCGTATCAGCTACCCGTGATTACGGTTTCCTGGACGATCCATGCATCTCCGCGCAGACGGCAAACAACAAAAAAACGCAAACGCAGACGCAGACATGCCCTTGTCCTGGTTCTTCCGTCTCTCGCCTCCAGCAAGCCTAGGTTCCTTCCCCGTGCACCCTTTCCCAATATACTTTGTAGACTTCAATGATTTCTGTTCTTTTCCTTCTTTTTCATATGATTATACTGAGAGCGCATGGCCGTCCCCTAGACCCCTCTAGACCCTAGTTCCTTGCAAGGTTTAATTCTGGACCGAAGTGTATTGAATATTTTATATTGCACCGGTATTATACCCAAGAGTCCAAGAGTCCAAGACTCCAAGGCCCCAAGACTCAACTCACATGCGTGCGTGGGTCGAACATGTAACTCCGTCGAAGTGAATTGCTGGGATGCCCCACTTTTCTGTTCCGGGCGGCTCCTGCATTTCTGTCCTTGAACGAGTAGATCGCCGATTCGAGAGCTCTTTCCGCCCTCGACCTTCCGGCACGCCCGCTTGCTCAACTAGCTTGTTAGCCGTGACCGTTATACCACGAGGGAAAGGACCAGCGTCAGCCAAGACGTCTTTTCTTTTTTTCCTCCTTTAGTACGAGGTACATTCACACCATCTTTTGTACGAAGTGAATGTCTCCCCGTTTCTATTCGTCTGTAGTTCTTTCGCCTTCTATTCGGCCTCCCCCTTGTCCTTTTTTTTTTTCTTTTCTTTTTTTTCTTCCATTAGCCTTTTCGTCACTCAGTCATATATCTTGGGCCCCTCCTCCCGTCTCTACCCATGCCCCGCTCCGGCCCCTCTTCAACTATGTAATGTACGACTAGCTACTGTAATCATACCATCACATCATCATCATCACCAGCATCAGTACCCGCCATCGATCAAGGGAAAGAACTCTACGGAGCCCTGTGCCAATCCCCAACCCCACACCGAACCCCGTTCACCTGCCTGCCTGTCTACCTCGCTACCTGCTTCCGTTTTCCTTGCCCCCGTCGACTTACTAGTCCCCAATTTGACCACTGTACCATTGTACCCTCCCCTTGGCTACTTTGCTACTTCGCTACTTTGCTACATCGCGTCTTTGCTTCTCTGCTTCTCCACTCCTCCCACCTCTGGGGCAAATCTCCAAGTACCGAGTACGAGCCAAGAGTACAATTCCCCGTTTCGCTGACTTCCTGGATCGCGTTCAGCTATAAGCTCGCTCGTCCCCGCCCACCCTTGACGTCTTGAACCGTTGCTTGACGCACCATCAACAAGACGCCATTCTATATCTAGTATATCTAGCTATACACCCCCCCAAAGCCCCCAAGCCTCCGACACCTTGACGACACGAACGTGCCAAGTCCAAGTACATCACAACCGTGCTTGTAGCTTATAGCTCATAGCCTTTCCACTCTCGACCACTCGTTTTGCTTGCCTCTGCTTGCCAACTTGTTCTTCCCTTGTTCGAGATCTCTCGAAGTTTCTACAAGGAACATCTCTGCATATATCTTGATCTTCTATACGACCACCAGACAATTGACGCCTTAGTCTGGAGCTAAATACCCAACTTCCTACCATAGGATAATATATCTCGACCCTGCCGGAACAGTTATCCTGAGGAAGCAAGACACCTTTCACCGGTCTCTATTCTCCCTCGCACACTTGGACGGAACAAAAGAAGACATACCACCCGCTCTCTTCTCTTTCAAAACAAACGCACGAGTTTCACCCAATCCTGCGCCACATCCAATTGGACTCCAGCTTCCCCTCCTACTTATAATTACTTCTTAATCTCAACCTTTTCTCTCCCCCTCCCGGACTTCAACCATAACCCTGGAGCGGTTAGACATCACCAAGTGAACTCGAGCTTCTTGAGCTGGCCGAATTCACTTCAACTATCCAAACTCTTTCTTCTTCTTCACCCCCAATGGCTACCAGGACCATGGACTTCTACTATCCTACGCAGCGAGATTCGGTACGTTCCTAGTGCTGACAAGCTACCGAAAGCTTGAAACCCTCGTGTGTGGCACGACTTGATAAAACAAATACTAACTTCCGAGCCGCCTAGATCTCGGCTGATTTCACAGATCTGGCTCTGTACGACCCCCAACAGGCCGACTTCAACACAGACTCGGCGGCACCCTCGCCTGTCTCTCCTACCTTCCCCGTCCTCACAAACGCATACCAGCTTCCTCAAGCTGCCGACTGGATCAACTGGTCTGGCAAGGCCGCTTTGTCTCCAGAATTCCCAAGCACCGACTCCTTTGACAGCCCCATCCTCTCCGCCCGATTCCCCACTTCAACAAGTCCGGCGGTGAATCCTCTCGACCTAGCGAAGCGGGAGACCGATACCATTGCCTTCGTAGATGGCAGCTTCGACGACCTTCAGACGCCTCTCTTCGACAACATCGACACGGCACCCGCCAATCCCATCTCGAGCAAATCCAGAAAGATCAAGGCCTCTTCGACAGCAGCGACCCGCAACAACGTCTTGGAAGCCCTCTCGCCAACGACAACAGACGAGGGGAGATATCCCTCGCGCAAGCGAAAGTCTCTCGCCTCTGCCTCGGAAACGAGCTCCTCGTCAGCTCGCTCCTCTCTCGCCCCTCCTTCACCGCCTCTTGCTCCCGTTACTTCTCGACGCACATCAGGAGGATCCTCCTCGACCACGGAGCGCGGGCAGCCCAAGAAGACGGCGCACAACATGATTGAGAAGCGCTACCGCAACAACCTCAACGACAAGATCGCCGCCCTCCGCGACGCCGTGCCATCTCTCCGCGTAGCCGCTTACAGGCTCGAGAATGGCCAGACCCCCGAGGATGCCGAGCTCGAGGACGACGTCACAAGCGAGCTTGGTGGGCTTGCTCCCGCTCAGAAGCTAAATAAGGCCACCATTCTCAGCAAGGCTGCCGAGTACATTCTGCACCTTGAGCGCAAGAATAAGGAGCTAGCTGACGAGAACGCCCTGCTGAAGCGGAGAGCGGGTGACGTTGACGCGGCGACCGGTGGTCTGGACGGTCTCTGGCGATGAGCGGATTGACCAACGTCAGATCTGTTCTCGTCTCTTGCTAGAGTCGTGCCTTTTTTTCACTATTTCATTATTTCCTTGTCTTTTCCTTTTTACCGATTTCCAGAGTTTTTAAGGGTAGGGGCGGATATTTGAATTTGAGAAAAAAAAGAAGAACATTGGTGACCCACAACCTTGCGAAAGAGCCATTTGTGTGTCAGGCGTTGCAACGATTGGAAAGATGAAAAAAGAAGTCCATTACGATTGGAAAAAAAAAACAAGTGAACATGGAAGCAGGCGTTTTTCTTTATTTGATCAACTGAATATCTTGTTCAACATTGAAGATATCTCGTTATCTTTAACAAAGTCATTGGGAATGAGTCGAGTCGAACACGAACGTTGTTTTTAATCGGAGCTGAATTTGGCGGAAGGGCGAACAGTTGTGTACATACTACGGAAAACGGATCGGGTCGGATGGGAATATAGGATTAGGAGATCCTATCTATCATTGGGAAAAGGAGTTGGAACGTGTTGATTATTTTCTACTTTCTTTATTTCCTTGTATTTTTTTACCATATCCTGTCTAGGAACTTTTATACCATCAAGCTCTACTCTAAATGATAATCTGTCCTCACTTCAGAACTTTCTCTCCTACTTGTAACTCAAGATGTGATGAGTCTATGGAGGTCAAATCGGCCATGGAGGAAATATGGGCAAGGTGGGGCTTAGACTTGTGTCGACTCCTGGGGTGAATTGTAGATGATGTTCTGAGGTATGGATAGGACTCTATTGACTTTTGAGACAATCTATGAGCGGAAGGATAATCCGAGAAAAACATTTGCGGGACAAAGAGAAGACCGAAACGGGCAAGGAAAAGAAGTTGACGACAAAAACTTGACACGAAAAAAAGAGAAGGAGACCTACCTCGGTGCAACCCCCCCGCTTCATTCTGATAACACCCTTGCGTCTGAGGAGGTCGAGCCCCATGGGACTCCTGCTCGGAGATCTCGGAAGGCTGAGTCGGAAGTGGGGCGGGATCGCCAACCGGGATCGGAGGTTTCGGTTCCGAGTGGGGCCGGATGCGCCGGGCTGGTTTGGTCGCGCCTCACATGCCTCGACTCACTCTTTCATGGAGCTGAGAAGGAAGACCTTTGTCTTTTTTAAGATTTATATTTTCCCTTTTCCTCAATTCGCGATTTTGTGTAGCTCGGATGGCGAAATCGAAACTAAGTAGAGATAAATAACCTCAAGGAAAAAAAATATCACTCCTTGGAAAAACTCACCTTTAAATAAGAATTTTCACCGCCGGCCCCTATACCAACCCCTCAGCGCCCGAACCGAAGCGCTATCATCAGGATACACCGTCGAGAACCCATCGAAACCGATATTCGACGGGTCTTGGGATGCAGCGACCGACTCGTCTGGGTCGAGATCGTTGGCGGGGCGGGAGTCGACCCAGTTTTGGATCCGGGAAGGGCTTTGTCCTCGCGGCTGGGTGACTTCGGGGACGTGGATGCGGGGGGGTTCGGGGGTTGGAGGTTGTGAAGTGTGGTTTTCGCGTTCGTGGGGAGCGGGTTTATGGGTCCGGGGCTTGGAGGATCGGTGGGATTTAGAGTCTGGCAGCTTGGGTATGTCGTGGAAGACATTCGCTAATGGTCCCGGCTGTAGTGGTGGGACCTTTTTGCCGGAGGCGGTGTTAGTTGTGCGTTTCTTGTGTGTGGATCTGGGTAGTAGACGGGGCATGTCGCGGAAAACGTTTGTCAAGGACATGGGTGGTCGGTCGCGTTGTTTACCACTGTCGCTGCGATGGGTGTTAGGCTGTTTATCGGAGGGATTCCCCAAAGGCTTGGAAAGCCTAGGATACTCACGAATCTCGGGAACGACTCTGGGTTCAGAACCTCGCCGGTGGTCCGGAAGGTCCCTTGTCCCCTCCTCGAGACGACACTTCCTTACCTTTCCACCCCCCATAGCGGCGACATCTCCTCTTGAAACGTCGGAGGCGGAGGACTGGTGCATATCCCCTCCCTCGTCAAGATCCGTCGTATCATCCGACTGCTCCTCGGAAGAGTGCACTCCCCCTACCTTATCATTCCCCGCGGCGACGCCCCCATCTTGTCCGTCGAGGACCTGAGCACGGCAAAGATCCCCATCGCCCTCGTCAAGGTCCGTGGTGTCACTCGAGTCCTCCTCGATCTGCCTCGCCAGCGGCTGCTTCTTATGCTTATTCTTCTTAACGCCACTTCGCCGACGTTTGTGCCTCCGGGCCTTCTGGCGCATCTTGTTTATGATGAGTTCTCGTTCCGATCGGGTGGCGAAGAAGGTGAGTGCGCAGGCGTCTGTGAAGGAGATGGGGTTGGTGCGATTAAGGGATTCCCCTGATTTGGAAGAGTTTGGCATTGTGTTTGTGGTCATTGAGGTCTTGATTAAGAATGAGGGTAAGAATCAATGATGGTAGAGAAGAAAGTAGTGAGGTAGGGATGGAAATGAGGATGGGTGGGCGGAGAATCAGTTTTTATATGCTTCCGTGATTCTCGGAGGGACTAGACTCGTCTTTGAGCTTGTTCAAGACTCTGTCTCCATCTTCCTATAATGCCTTGGACAAAGGAAATCTCCTGGTTTCTACATTCACGTCCATAGTTTCGTTTAACAAGCTTGAATCCAAACACAAGCACTGCTGGTATCAAAGTCAAGCTCAAGGTCAAAGCCCCCTTTCACAGAATCCAAAGCAAACATCATCCCCCTTTCATTAAATGGTCCGCTCTCTTGGGAAAGACTCCGAACAATACCTCGAACAATGAACGAAAGACCCCTAAATCCCCACCGCCTTCTCATTATGCAGAGTGTTATGATTTTCATCTGCACGACATCCCCTAGAAGAAATCCATCCGCCCCTCCGCCAACTATCTCTCTCGAAATCTCCTCTCTGTGGGAGGCTGAAAACAATCTACAAGAGAATTTCTTTCTTCTTCTTCTCCCTCCATCAGAGATCGTTCCTCACCGTCCATAACCGCTCGTTTAACACACCACCTTGTTTTATAAGGTTTTCCTTTGTTTACTTTCCCTTCATCCGTAGAGGGAGGCAGGAAGAGGGGCCTCTTGGATAGAGAAATTCTTAACAGGACTTCCAAGAGACTTTGTCGATGGGTTCTGGTGGGCCATTCCCTTTATAAAAAAAAAAGAAAAGAAAAGAAAAAAGAAATAAAAGAAAAAAACCTTTTGTCAAGACGGCCATTTCATATCAGAAGGGAATCTGCTGTTGCACACACATATCCACACACTCCTCTCCCTCCAAGCCTCCTCCCTTCCCCCCCTTTCGGACTCCAACCGTCTTATCTGACGGTTCTGGTCCAGATCGATTCCATCCATATATATTCGACCAGCGGGGACAGTCGAGGCACCTTCTTGTAAAAAGGCAACGGAAACGAGATCGAAGGGCCTGGTGGAGGAGGGCAGTACACTCCGAAGACATCGCCTGGCGAGATCACAACCATCGGCCCCAGGACAGAGAGGCCTCACTTCATTTTTATCCCCCCTCAGTCAAGAGGACAAGAAAACACGGACGTCCCCGGCCCCCGCCCGACGGCGTGCCCAGCCAGACCTAGTCAACGAGTTTCAGCTTCAAGGCAAGAAACACACTCTTCTCTCCTGTCTGGAATCCTGTCATTGAGCCAGGTATCATCGTAAAGTCGCTACGCATGTCTGCCATTAAACTCCCCGTGCGTGGAAGAACGGCAATTCAACAAGCGAAGGGGGCACGGAAGGGACTCGAATCTTTAGGACTAAACATTCATCTATTCTCGCCTGCGTCACTGGTTTTTCACGCTTTAGTAAAAAAGCCACCCCTTGCGTAGATTCCCGGGCCTTCCATCCGGTGCCGTCTTGGAATGTTTGCAAAAACCTCCTGTTCTCCTTGTTTTCATATCGCCCTTTACCAAAGACACATAATAAATAAGAAAAGATTTAACGTGAGCGACAGCAGCGCTTGCGAGTTGGCTTCTCTCAGCCCTTCTCGATGCCGCCATTTCTCTCCGTTCATTATATATCCACCCAAGCAACAGTCACACGCACTCAAACCTAGCCAAGGAAATGTGATATCTTCCCCTGTGCCATAAATAACGCAAACACCCCCCGTTTGAACCAAAGCCAAGCCGACCCAAGCCCTGCCGAACCGACCCACAGCCGTGAAGAAAAAAGCAAATGTCAATCAATGAGAAAAGAAAAGAAAACATGGGGTTGTGGACAAAGGAAATATGTATGTGATGACATGTACAAGTAGACATGGTGCCATCCACTGAGTGACGGGGGTATTACCATTATCTAGACTGTGGCTCCAGATATGTAGAGCCCAGTAACAAACGAGAGAAAACAAGATCGTTCGAAACGTCCGAGTCGGGCATATGCGAATAATAATAGAGAAGAAAAAGAAAAGAAGATAAACTCGGTAGAAGAACGGAACGATAGTTGGTATCCCGAAGCAGCTTGCCTCCTACCCATTGCTTCTTCAACCGCAGATTTGAACTCCAAGGGAAAAAGAAAGGAAAAAACTCCAGGCCATCTAATAATAAATGGCAAAATACTAAGACGGGGGTAGAGAAAAATTAAGACAAAAAATGACTGAAAACTGAAGGAATAAACACCTATATGGTTCCTTCGGTAACCAATCATATAATTAGTAAATAATAGGCAGCTAGCCAGCCAGCCGGCTTACTGAGGGCCAAAGTACTGGACCATAGGCCACTCCGTGGCGACCTGGCTGGGCTGTTGTTGCATACTGCCGTCATCCACCACTGTCGTGGCGAAGCTCTCCCAGTCCTCAAGCATCAAGCCCGTGCCGGCCTGGGATTGCAAGTAGTCGATGTTGATCATAGGAGCACCCGTCATTGGGTTGGCCTCGACAGGCGGTGGAGGGGGAAGAGCTCGTTCAAGAGAGGACCGTCTAAGTGGTTGTTGCGATACGGGACGAGTAGCTGGGTTCGTCGGACTGAACATAGACGGCTGCATCATCGCGGGGTTTCCGAACGTGCCGGGGAACGCCCCAGGCGGCGAAGTGGGCTCGCCTAGCATCATGCCGGGCTGTGGCTGGGGATGGGGAGGAATGTTGGTGCCAGGCGTCACCGGAGACAAGGTAGATTCGGGCGGCGTGGGATACGATGTCGCGTTCGCTGCGGCAACGGCCGAAGTCGTATCGACACAGCTGGCGGGAGGACAGAACGGACTCGTCATGAAGACGACGTCGGCAAGCTCGTACGCGACTCGTACAATAGCCTCAGCATCGGTGCTGGAGCCTGAGAAGAACTCGAGGAGATCCTGGAGCTGTCCGGGGCACTCGTTTTCCATGAAACCCTGTGCCCTTCCGGTCTTGGTGGGGTTCCAGCTGAAGTGAGCCTGCCTACCCGCGAATTCCCCCTGCTTCTCGTTGAGGATATCCTTCCAAGCCTCGTGGATGAGCGGTTGGTGAAGAAGGCCATAGATGACTCTTGAATGCGTCCAGTCCGCCTTGGTCTTGCCCGCCTCGAAATGCCTCGCTACGTGCTCGACGTGTCGTTCCCTCGAAGGATGAAGTGCCGCGCAGAAACCGCAAGCCCAGTACTTCCTCTTCCGGAGGTACTTCACGACCTGCTCTGAGTGAGGACACGTCTTGCAACCGTGGGATGACTTGTGGTGCTGGTTGAAAGTGTTAGCTCCCCAAAAGCTGCGGTTGCAGCCGGGTTCGGGACAGGGGTACTTCTTCCATCTCTCGTGGAATTCTTCCTCGTGCCGCTTCCAGTCGTACTTTCTCTTAAATCTCGTCTCGCAAGACGTGCACCAGTAAAAGTTAAGCCTGCCCGTAGGCCAACCAGCAGGGTTCTGAACACCGGGCGGTGACGTCGTACCTGATTGTGCGGATTGGAGAGACTGAGACTGTGAGAGAGGAGAAGATTGAGAGTAGTGGGTGGCGCCGGAGGAAGTTGAAGCGAAGGACCCCGTGTTGGACCAAATGCTCGCACGTCCCGATGATCCCGAGCTCGTCGATGAAACGGAGATGCGAGGCCGGTGGTGGTAAGGACCGGGTTTGGGCCAGAACACGTTCGAAGGAGCTGGCGCTACTCGTGATTAGCGACGTCAGCAGATGAATACAGAATACAGAGTGTGCTCCCTCCCGCCAACCCCGAAAGAAATCCCATAGAAGGAACAATATAATAAAACAAAATGAAATAAAAATGAAATGAAAGCTAGCACGCAAGCAAGCCTGGACATACCATTGGAAACTCCGTTATCAATTGGCCGCGTCGGCTGATTTTCTTGCTTTACGTCTTGAATGAGTCCATCTACAGGTCGCGCAGGCAGAGGCTGTTGTTGCTGCGATTGTTGTGATGGTTGCTGTTGTTGTTGTTGGCTGGTGTTCTGGGATTTGTCGGTCGCGGTGGTCGGGTTGGAGGTTGCAACGAGGTTGAAAAGGGTATCGCGAGATAAACCGAGGTCCATCATGGCCAGGATCTTCTGCCTGGCCTCCTTGAGGACCTCAGCCGGGGCCTCGTTCATGACGGCGGCGTTCGAAACACTGCGAGATTGGTGGTTCAATGATACCTGTTCGCGTGCGTGTGTTTTCGCTACCCGTTCCTCTCGATCGGGGGTGACGGGTGACGGTGGTAAGCGACGCGGCCGAGGGTGGTGAGACGAGGCACCGCGGGATTCAATTACCAGGCTCTCGGTTGACAAAGCTCGCTATCCCGCCTTCTTTCCTAGGTAGTTAATTGTCGAAGGTTTCCTTGCTGCTGGTAAATGGTCGATGGTGATGTTGACGGTGAAAGGCGGTTGACAGAAAAGGGTGGGCCGACGGTGAGAGAGTGACAGTGGTAATTGGATTGGTCGACGGCGTGGGCTGTTGAAGGGGGGGATGGATTGAGTAATGAAGAGGTCGCCGAGTTGGGGCTTGGGGGAAAGAAAAGAGAAGAGGGTAGCACTGCTAATGAGCTAGGGCGCCAGGGGAGAGAGCAGGGTAGCAGGGGAGCAGGGGGAGGGTTGGACAGGCACTTTGCTGAAGGTGGTTTAATTCGGATCCGCCCAGGGTTGCCTTGGTCCAAACGCGTAATAAAAAGGACCACTCGTAAATACGGGAGAGGCGCGGGAGTGGTCGAAGGGTGGAAAAAAGGGGGGGGGGGGGGGGGGTGATTTCAAGCAAAGAGGAGGTCAGTGTGTACCTCGTCGTCGTTGGAAGCGCCGAATGGGGGACGACGGAGACGAGGACAGCGGAGTCCGCAGCTGGATGAGCATGTACTGAGGTAGTGATGTAGTGTACTTCGTAGCGTCAAATCTCGTGGCCAGGCCAGCCAAGCCAAGTAGCAACAAGCCGAAATAAATGAAATCGGGCGAGGGATGCAAAAGTCGAAGTTGTGTAAGAAGTAGCTTCTGGGGTTCGGGATCTAGGATCAAAACCCACGCACGAAATTACCGAGTCCTGCAGAGTCTGAGTCTGCGAGTGTGGTACTTTATACAAGTAAGCCGAGTCGAGGTGCTCTCTCTCTCTCCTATCGTCCAAAGAGGCGTTGCGAGGGATGTATGGAGATTGCGTCGGGGAAAGAATCGATACCCAGCTCGAGGAATAAAATGAAGACGAATAGGAAGAAGAAAGGGAAAATGAAAAGGCTGTCGTCTGGAGTTCGTCGTCGAGAATATGAGGAAATAAACGTAATAAGTCAAACACAATTTGTGAAGAGCGTATAAAAGGGGATGAGGATTGAGCAGGAAAAGGGCAAGCCAAATATCAATTGATGATATATATGAATGTAAAAAGGAGCCCAGACGAGGGTAATATTCTCTTCCAGTCTCTTATCACCCCCCAGGAATGGTAACAAGACAGATGAGAATGAGAACGATGAATGACGAAATGGGCAGCCTGGTCGAGGAGACGAGAGAGTGGGAATTCTCCTCCTGTTATGTGCTTTCCTGGCAAAGGTGAAAAGGTAAAGATGAGGGTGAGGGGCGAAGGACGAGAGGGACGGAGACAGAGACGTCAAGTACGAAGTAGAGAAGGACTGGGGAGGACAGAGATGCTCTAATATCATCGACGTCCAGATCGTGCTATTCCTTACTAAGTGGGCTCACTCTTTTTACAAGTCGCAACCTGGCAGGAGCAACTGCCCGGAGACGGAGGCGGGATCGCGAAGGAGGGGGAAGGAACCCCAGAAAAGAAGAGTGAGGTCGATGTCCTGCGCCTTCCCTTCCCACTCCCGTGCTCACACGCACATTCACTTGCCCCTGCCCTTATTACCGATTACTCGTCCCTCGTACTTGCCTCGCCCTTCGGTTTTCTGGCTCCAGGTTGGGGAGATCGCAGAAGGCACGAACAACAACCTATTTCTCCAGCCTTCCTCCTCTGATATTGCTCTGTTACTCCCTTCACTCCCTGCATGCACGGGGTACATGCGACGGGATCACCTACTTTGCGAAATATACGCCTATAGTGTACCCCCAGCACCACCACATATAGCTGGTGTACGAAGTCGAAGGAAACAACGACACCCTCTTCCCAAGTCGAAGGAATTCTGGGTTCTCTTCGAAGCTGGTTGCTGGGTGTGTTGGTCCTGTCCGCTCCCATCAAATTCCTGTGCTCCCTTGAACTCACCAACCCCTCCCTCCCAAGTGAGAGTTGTCTTGGTCCCTTGCTGCACGAGGTACGAAGTATTATCCCTCCATCCTCTCTCTCCAAGGAAGTCTGCAAGTACAAAGTAAATGGACGTACACTCTGAAGTATACCTCATGGCAGCCAGGATTGCTGTCCTTTCTGGCCTGTGCGCAAATTCGCCCAGGGATCCGCAACCGCCCCATGACAACAAGAATGTACTTCCCTGTACCTCTCTGTCTCTGCTGTACCTTGGACTTCCCACTTCGCTCTAAGTGATCCCGAGGCCTCAAAGCTGCTCTTCAAGAATACTATACTTAGGTCGACGGGCATGGCGTGGGGCAGGGGTAGGGGTAGGGGAAGCGTTAGTAAAGTCTTGGGCCCTTCTTGGTTCAGCATGAGAGGGAGGGGGTATCTCCAGCACAAATGAGGCCTGGGCGAGGGGAGTTACGGGGCAAAGGGAGGGGTGTGGTGGGTGTGTGGAAGATCCCATCAATCGACGAGTCCAAGTCCGATCAGGGAAAGAGCTTGCACGAAAGCTCAATTGTAAACTCAATCGTTGTGAGCTGTGAGAAAGGTCCCCTCCAAACTGGCTTCGAGACTGGAGACTAGAGACCTCAAACTTTGAAGCTGTCCTCGAAAGAGAGAAGGGATCGAGGAAGTGGACCAGAAAGCGGAGGCATTAACACCCTCCAAGTAACCCAAGTGACCCCAGCACACTACACTACGAAGTATGTCAATTCTCATTCCCGTTCATTCCCGTCATCAGACGTTGACTGATGGCATCCACTTCGTTCGCTTGTTTTCGCTTGCCCGCCTGTTTCTCTCTCATTGACGTCGCTATAATTAATCAATCAATCAATCCCAACATATATTCCTGTCCTCGCAGATGTATCTACACTATCCTTCTGGCTTTCTTGCCTAACCCGCCCCGGCACAGGTGTGTTAAATTGGCACCTCTCCACTCCATCCCGATTTGGAGTCCCAGGCTATTCATTTGTTACGGTCAATACCCTGGTAAATCGTTCTTTGCCCAGCCCAGACCAGCCTTCAGTGATATTTCATCTTTTTTTTTCTTTTTCTTTTCTTAGGCCCATTTCGAGGCTATTTATCAGGCGGTGTCCTTCTGTGGCAAGTCCGTTTTTTCTTTCTCAGGAACTGCACTAAGCATCGAGAATCAGTTGATCCACTTCGTGGCTTGTAGGCGAAGAAAGCCTAGCAGCGAACTAAACCCAGAGCTGGTGATATGGAGATACGCCATACGTCATACCTGAAGGAATCAAACTGGATGAGCTGTTCGTTCTCGCTAACGCTTCAACCTGATTCCGCGTTCAAGGCTCTCAGCTTGGGAAAATTTTCGCAGCTTGAGGCTTCACGTCTGTAATTGCCCGTTTAAGGGATATCAATTTGATCAGACCTGACTAGCAACAAGCCGGACGCACAGCCACGTGTTCGGAAGATCGACCCAAGAGCTAGTCTGGACGCCTTCCGGAGTATACCGCACACTATTGATCAATCCCGAGTTGAAGAGTCAGTACCTGGCTGGGAGATGGCCTCGCGCTACCTGAGAAGGTTTGATCATGATTGTATGACGACAAGTTAGATAATTCTTCTCACGTTGATAGCCATCGAATTACTCCGAGGTGGTCTCCACAGGTACAAGGCGCTGCACTGTAGCGTGCCACTGGACAGACATCCTTTGTCCAAGTATCAAGTCCAATGGAGCGCATCGGTACTCATGCTCTACTGTCTAGGGTTCTCACTGTAAGGGGCAAGACATTCCATGCACTGACAGCAGTAGCACGCAGTAGGCGGGAAAGAAACCTCCGATGGGAAGAACAACACCAATCCTGCTGATTTCCGACAGAGTACTTCGTACATGCACTACTTGGTACTTGCAGTGATGTGCACAAGTCAGCAAGAACCACCTCGGTACTGAGATGGATCAACGACGTACAACTACGTTAATACACAGACTTCGTACATTCCTCCTGGAAATTGAACGCACTGACCGAAAATCCAAGGCCTCCATGTGCGGTACATCGTATGGGATAGGACGACCAAGGCATCGAAGTTGTTTTGAAACACTAGAAACATTTCCGAATCGCGCCAGTGAGGCAATCGGAGGGCTACAATGACGGAGGGCGACATCACCTCGCCCAGCCCCTCTTGTTCTTGAAACGGCCCTTTACCATCAGTGCGTCGCTTGCGCCTGTGGTGTCGGTGTCGGTGTTGCAGCGTTGCAATCTCCTTTTTCCTTTCTCTTTTTTTCCCTCCATGCTCAGGTGCGAACACCAAAGCGTCGGGAATGTGCCGTCCCTTGCTCGCCGAATCAGTCTCGAAGAATATGCCTCTACTAGTACTAGTTTGCCGGAGAGCATGATATAAAAACGCGACGATAGGTGCTCCACGCCTTTTCTACAGATTTTGCGATTTAGCGTTGGAAGTGGGATTTCACCATGCCTCCTTCCCGCTGGGCAGCAGCTATCCCGCTCCTTTAGGAAAGAATCGACAGAAGCCACTGCCTGATGTACACTAAGTATTAGCCTGACATTACCTCGTGCACAGCTCGAAATATCTTGTCCACTGGTGTACTTCGTACGCACAAGAACAAATGCAAGGCAGGGCAGTTAAACCGAATGTATCCTTGCGTAACCATATGTGACCTTTCTATAAAGGTCTGGTGAAAAGTACAAATATATACATAAGAAAACACCCCGCAACCCAATGCAGCTAAGATTTTGGACTCAGCCAGTGGGGCACACCCTTGGACCCCTGTCCCCTCGTCATTTCCCATCTTGTGAGGAGGTACGAGGTACTTCGTACTCATCATACAGCCTCTCTCTGCTTGACTGTGCTTACTTCCTACCCTCTTGCACTACACAGCTCCAATTTAGCTTACTTGGTGTATGCATATCCTCCATTAGGAGTCATTCCTTCGTACCTTGCTAGTCCACTTCTAGATGGAAGAGAACAGACTTGAATTTGTTCCGACTCTTTTCTTTGCCCCTCCATCAATCCATCAATCCACTTCCCCAAAGAGCTCCCGCCTTCATCCTCGGTACTGACCAAACAAGGCCATAATAGCCGGTGTCAAAATATGTCAAAATTGTCAAGACTGTCATGGCCGTTGACCTCCATCGTTTCAATCCAAGGATGCCCGGAGCATTAAAAGTATAACATGGAGTTACTAAGATGTCAAGAAAGAACGAAAAGCGGCTGCCGTTTTGGAGCATTTGACCCCTAACAGGGTCTGTGACTTTGTATTACTCTGCACATGCATGTCGGACTTTTATTTTGGAAGCAACCACCACCTCATCGAACCAACAAGGACAGCCAGCATCAATGATCAAATTAGCAACACGCAATTTGGAGCAGGCCCGGCACCACTCCCGTGCCGTGATCCGCCACGAGCCCTAATCTATCTGTGTCTATTATTAAAAATTCCCGCTCTCAACGATTTTCGTTCCCTTTCCGGGGAATTGGGGAAAAACGAAGGAGCCGAAGGGAGCCATGATGATGGAGATGCCTCTTTAAAAATAGCTCTTCCCTTGAAGCGATATTACTTGCAACAGAAAGCGGGAAAGAGGGTTGGAAAAGGGCCGTTGTCTCTTCGTCGACTTTTTTTTAGTTTTATTAGCTGGTGAGCACATGACTACGAGCTTGCGATTGTTGGAGGCTGGGCAGGAGAGTAGCGCAGTGTAAAAGGGAAATCACGGAAAAGAATGATGGCGATTTTGATATTGGGGCCTTCCAGTCGGTCCGGACCAGAGTGACGTTTGGGTCCTTGAGATAGCTCAAGTTCCCCCTTCTAGAACTTTGACTACCCTCCTGGGCGCAGATACGAAGCAGTACTAGAGAAACTTGGAGGGGCCACTCCTAGTGGAAACTGGAAAACGGGTGATTTCATCGAAGACCAACCAACAACAAAGATCAAATCAATTGTCGAAACTTAAGAACGCAGCGAAATGAACTGGATCTTAATGCAAAAGCCGATAACAGTAGCCCGTGGCGTTGGCAAGCTCCCGAAGGGCTTCAAATGTTTATTTCTCTGATACGCCCAATGCTGCTCAGAGCTTCTCGCCACAGAAACTAAATCAAGCAGTAAGACCTAGTTTCCCTGTTCCTGATGAGATCTCCACGTCCCCGCGGCAGTTCAAGGAAAATGATCTGCGCTGGTCCCGTCATTCCCCAAGGCAAGGCTACTGCTACTACGCTACGACCATAGCTAGTGACATACAGGTTGCTCGTAGCTCGGTACTAACTTGGCATGCAGACGGGGGCATCGGGTCCTTTCGGCCAAGTACACTTCCAACTACGAAGTACGTTGGGAAAAAATGCGCTCTCTTCCTGTTGTTACGGCCCTTTTTAAATTAAAATTCTTGGAAGCTGTGCTGCGGCTTTTTGACTGCGAAAGTGAGGTGAGGATTGCAGCAACTGAGAAACAAGAGGATTTTTGCTATGAACCGAGCAGAGCACCGCTGCAGCAGGTGGCGTGTAGTATACTACTACACGTACACTCCTTTGGGGACATGTCCTGCACCTCGATCTGGGCGATCATTCTTGTTTCCCGATGAAATCTCTCCCCATCGACGATAAGAATCTACACTAGAACACCCACCCCCGCCAGTTTTGGGCTTAAGGTCACCTGAAACGGAGCAAAGAGAAACTTTAGTATTAACTACCTCTGTCGGAAGGGGAAGGGAAGGGAAGCCATGTCGACGAACTTCACGTTGGGCACAAAAAAGTACTAACGCTACGCCCATAGAGTCGTAGTGCATCTAATTACTCTCAATCCTTCCTCCACACGCGAGAGCTGCAGGATCCTTCTACTAAGAAGGAAAAGGGAAATGGGAAGAGTAAGAGAAAAAAAAAATCTCGTCTCTTTTTTTATCACCTCCTGCGTCTTGGCGTGCTGGGCCCCATTCGCTGTCTCCTTCAAACATCATGTTGTTTCGAAACAAACAAGAACCCGGTCCCGACGAATGGGGTGGAAAGGGGGGGAGAGACCAAGACCAGATGGGTGGGAATCAAGAGAAACAGGGTAGTATCCCTTTTAGTGGGGGCTAAACGTTTCGATGTCACTTTCTTGTCCCATTTGGGATCGGGGAACGTGGAGAGAGTTCGACTCTGGTCGGCGCCATGAGTCGTTATCGTGAGAATGCGACCCTCCTGTGCCGTGGGAAGAAAGGGAAAAAAAAAAAAAAAAAAAAAAAAAAAAAAAGGAATAAGCACCATGATCACAGACTTACAGGTACAACCAGGACCTCTGGCTCTGGGAAATCCCGGGGTTGAGCCAATTCCATCATATTGAATGAATTGATCATCCTCGCTTTTGGTTCGGAAGGGGGTTTCTGAAGAGACGCCGTCCCAAGTTTGGCGGCTCACATCACAAGTCGGAGCTTCTATATTAGATGAATGTTAATGAGATGGCGAACGAACAAGACGGGGAGGTTGGAAGTTGGGCCGTGTGGGCACAGCAAAATCTCTACGAAGTACGAAGTCACGATAATACTCTGATCTAGTTTTTTTTTTTTTTGTTTCCTATTATTAAATTTTTCTCGTTCTGGGAAATGAGGGCACAAAACCAGATTAAGCTGAGACATGAACGAACGGTTGAGTGACAATGACAGCACCACCACCACAACCCGAGGAGATGCTCCCACGTGTGCTCTCATGTCTGACCTACCATGATCCATGATGCTATTATCATTCATGGGTGCTGTATTATAGCTTGCCCCGATTGGAAGGACCCTCCAAACGCAAATTCTTGCGCACTTGATGCCCGCAGCTTCCGCCATCTCCTGCTGTCCAGCCCTTTTCGGTCAGAGAAGATGTCTTCCGGTATTCGTGCGAATTGGTGGAGAGAGGCTGGTTTCCGAAACGGGCGTCTTGAACGCCAAGATGAAACACGCCGGTTGCCTCGACTCGAACCATCAACAGCAAGGCCAAGCCCGACACTAGCGTAGTCACAGCGATGGAAAAGAAAGTTAGTGCTGCCAGCTGACGTGAAGATTGAAAGAAGATGTGAGAAAAATGACCATTTCAGGACCCTAAATCGCCCAGCCAAAGTCCCCGAGGGCCGAGACCTTTTTTTCGGGTGCCTGAAAAAAAAAAAAGGCGAATACCATGAGTCTATGACGATATAGGTCCATTCCCTCGGCTTGAAGCCGTCTCCAGATTTACCGTACTGCAGAACCCACTAGCTCGCTGTCATTCATTTAATATTCTTCACGAATGGTCCGCTTCGTAAACGGTTGAGGCTGCACCACTGCCGAGTCCACTACGCAAATAGCTTTTACAACTCCATTTACACTCCACTTGGCTACTTAGTTCCGCCCCCGGTGGGAGTCACGATAGGGCTTATGGCAGAAATTCCGTCCTCGCTCACCGGCACCTGTTCTCGCGTCCCCGCTAGGCTGCTGCGAGCTACACTAGGGTCTAGGGGGGAGTACGCTTGCGCTCAGTCATGGCATCAAACGATCTCGAGTGGTTTTTTCCCTCCCCTATGACAGCTTTTGCACAGCCTCGCTTGTCGCACTGCACTCAGAACGGGTAGTCAAAAGCGGGTCGTTCACGCTCGTGTTTCCAGGTCTTCACGTTACGGATAGATGCAGCAGATGATTTTCTGTTCCCACTCACCTATATCCGATACAGACTTGTGGGCGCAGCGGGAAAAAAAAAAAAAAAAAAAAAGGTGGAACCAGGGCATGGCAGTTAGGACATTCCTTGTTCAATGAGGGCATTGTTCCCAGTTTTTTTGTTTGTTCGAGCCCATTGTTTCTCGTGTCCGGAGATTATCACGGGTCGAGTTCGGTCTGGGGTGGGTGGGAAGGATTCAAGATTCGAGGGGGTCGCAAGTTTCGAAGGGGAGCTGCAGCCATGGTGCCATGAACGGGGGTGGATGTTTCCGGGCTCATGGTCCCGGTGCTGGCGATGGAATGATAATAGATACAAAAAGAAAAGAGAAAAAAAAAAAACTAACAAGAAAACAAGCAAAGTAAGAAAAAAAGAAAAGCGAGCGAATGAAGGGTGAGAAGTGGTAGGATTAGAAGAGTTTGCTGCACAAGTAAGATTACATTGTTCCACGAAGCATGTAGGTCGCACGTCTTCGCATTCGCACACGTTGCCTACGCTCAGTTTGTGGTGTGTTTCTCGTTGCCCGTCCAAGGGGGAAAGGATGCATCCATGATCAAAATCATGGCGAAAAGACTAGGAATTGTCGATGTTGGCAATGAGATTCACCCTGCCCAGGCTGCTCTTGCATTCCAAAATCGAAGCCTTGAAATAAAATCTTGATCTCAGGCCCAATGCAGATGTCCTTCTCCAAGTACCAGCAATGTAGACAAGTCACCAAGTACTTCGTACTCGTACGGCAAGATAATCAAGCCAGGCACAGGGAAGGGCAATCAATCACATCCTAACAACTTCATACCCTCATCATTTGATCATTGATCCTTCCTTCCCAGCACAACTCTCTGTCCACACCTGCCCTGCCAACTCTAGTGAAGTTTACACTCCCTGTACACCTACACATTCCCTGTTAGTACAACGCTCCTTCTCCAGTGCCAGCTAGTACCAGCACCAGTACCACTGAATATGAGCCTACAGCAGATGCCCCAAGGCAGGTCTGGCTTGGCGCATCTTCTTGAAGACGCTAAGCAGAAGAGCCAGTTGCGCAGGAACTTCGCAACATCGAACCTTCAAGCACGAAGGATTTAGTGTAAGGACTAGTCCCTCGGTGCCTGACTGCTCGATAATATCCCGAGGCCAACTTACACAGAATTGGTGCAAGTCATGTCATAACTCTTGGACCCCAATCATGACGAACGATCGGCACAATTGCATTCAAATTGGGGATGACGTAAGGAGTCTAGGGACGCACCCTCCACAGTTGCAAAGTCTCCCACTGGTCTCAAGCTGTTGCAAGAGTGCCCCGTGCTTTCCTCCTCAAATTAAAGCCGGAATTTTAATACGAAGCGCTCGTAGTGGTATAGCGTGGACTCTCAGGGTGCTCTCTCTCCCAATGCCGGTGCTATCTTTCTTCGGGGCACTGTAGCGAACTCCGGCTCATCGAAGTTAGTCCGGAGCACGGAGGATGTCTTGCAGGTATCCTCGCGGGAATGCTGGGTGTGATTGCGATTGATGGGTACTTTGCCGCTCCCGTTGCCCAGCCCGGCGCTCTCGGCCTTACAAGACTACTCCTCTACGCACAAGCCTCGCGTGTGGGCCAGCGTAATAAGGACGAGACCAACGCCAGACACGATGTGCTATACGCGTGGAGAATGGACGACACGATACAGGATCCAGGATATGTCCAAGAGGAGAAGGGAAAATATGGAGACTCTCCACGCAGTCCAGCTCTCTGCGCCCCAAGGTTCCTCTCCCCACCCGTCGTCCATGCTCATGCTCAATGCTCCTGCTCGTGGTCAAGTTTATGCGCATGCCCACGCGATTGGCGCCTCAATTGCTGCGTTGAAGTTTGGGTTCAGCTGGCTACTAAGAATACCAGATTTAAGCAACTCTACGAAGTATAACAAAACGCATTGATTCCAAAACAGCGTCGAGTTTGGTTCTCACCACCCCGCGAAAAAAAGAGAAGATGAGAACAGGCCAGCGACGGTTGAAGGGTCATCCCGACTTAGATTTCAGAGGCTCCCTCGTGCTAAGAGCGGGGTAGGGTTCTTGAACCACTCCTTGGACACGATGTATGAAGTAAACTTACAACTTACCTCGTAGTTGTATTAACCGAATCACGATCCATTGATCTGTGCTTCGGGCTGATACAGTTACAGGTACACTCGTTCGACCTTGGTCACTGAGCCTCATTTTGCAACAGATCAGCGAAGATGAGAAATCTGACCAAATCCCGATTTCCGTTCCTTCGCCTTCCGATGTAAAAGTGCGAGGTACACTACAACATACTAACCTGAGTTGTTCGAAGTCGATGGGGCAGAGAGACCACGGGGTCCCGAACACCCTGGAATGAAGGCCGAAGCCGACGACGATGATGGGGCAAGCGTAGTGCAGTCTCGGGGAAATGGACGCGGATCGCCATCAAGGTTCTACGCTCCGAACAGGGTCAATCCTTTCCCTTGTCTAATCGGCCTTTCTCCCGGGGGCCCTTTTGGAGATTGATCAAAAAACCAAAACACCCATAAGAATCCATCATCCATCAACGGCGACAACGGCAGCAGCAACAGCATGAAAAGCTCTCACGCTACTTGGATTATTACTGTCTTACTATGCGATATAGCGTCCTCCCCCCCCTTCCGCTTGTTTAACAGATCCATGATCGACATGACTGCCGGGAATGGCGTAGTGTGATGGAGGCGTGGTGCAGCGTACAAGTAGACGGCATGTGAACAGAAATCTGCAACACACATCAGCTTGCCTTGGCCTGGCTTGGCTGGAAAGGGCGGGACAAGGGATGGGAAGGAGAGAAAAGGAAGGAAAAGGGAAAAAAAAAGTTCGCACCCTTGTTGTCGATCATCTCGTTTGGTATGCGCGGACGGTTGCGGGCCAACGGGTCGCGAAGTCGTGTGTAGGTTTGCTTTCCTTGGATGGACCGGACTGGAAACCGGAGGCTGTTTTCTGTCAAGGTCGCACCCAAAATGGACAATCCTATCCGATTCCCTTTCCCCATCTGTGCTTTTTGTGATCTTTTGTAGTTTTCTTTTTTGGTCTCCTCTTTGGGTATGCCTCGGGGGACTTTTTTCTTTCTCTTAGATCGGATGTTCGCCGCCACGTCCCAACCTTCGCTTCAATGATCGGCGATACTGCACGATACACGATACGGATCAATCGATATCTTGCTTGTAGATAATAGATCAACTGGATACGAACATTGAAGCTATTGTCCTTGGTCTGCCTTGGCATCAGATCTGACCCAGCGTTATCATATGTCAACTCTTATTTCGTGTTTTTCTGCTTCCTCCTGCGTCTCCGAAAAGGATCAAGATCGTCATTTCCGATTTCCGATACCCCTCTCTACCCTCTTTTTTCGCCTTCTCCCTCTCTCCCTCTCTGCCTCTCGCTCTCGCTCGCCCGCCGCTACGAAGTACTACCTTCCGTTCCAACATTTTTCTCTTGCTGCATACGCATGCCTCCCAAGTAAAGGCCGGACGTGCCGCGTCGCTCAATGTGACCATGCTGCATTCTGCATTCTTTCCTTGGGACCCCGGCTGCCAAACCGGCGGATTCGTCTTGTGCATCCGCACTCGCTCGAGTCGCTGGGGCCCTGTTTGACCTTTCCTTCCTTTTTTTTCCTTGCTTGCCCCCTCCCCTCCCTCCCCAGATCCTCTGTCGCTGGATCACCCCCAACAGTTCTACTTGGAGGCCCTTTTTTCTTTCCTGCTTCTGCATCATGCCGCAGCTCTCCCGTTGAGGAGTTGAGGAGTTGAGGAGACGTGTGTTTCTGTTCCAGGTTTCTATATCACGCTTGCCCAATCGATCAGGAAAGATGGGCGGCTACGGCATATAGGTTCTTTGGATCATGCAGATAGACACGCTCTAAGATGTGCAGCTAACGATGCACAGTCTACTCATTTCCTTTTTTGACACCCCGACACCTCGCACAAGCGGGCATGAGGAATGGAAAAGAAGGCAGCGGGCGGATTCCAGTATGCAGGGTGCTCCTCTGCTCTCTACTTCATACGCACGATGCCGCAGTTGGAATGTGTGCAGAGAAAAGGGAAAATAAGAAGGATGTGGAGATGGAGATGTGCATCCGCCTTGTCTGTCTGTGTGTGCTGCCCTGATACAGAACCAGAATGGAAGAAAGACAAGTAGTATTACTTGGTAAGTTGGAAGTCGCACAATCAAGGAATCTACCGACACCCCCTCCTCCCGCGCTCGATATAGCCCATCCTATCATGGTAAGTGACGTCTATTCTGAGGTTGGGGAGGAGGGCTTGAAGGTGTGGTAACGACAGAAGTTGTGGCTGGATGTGGCATCGAATGAGAGCACACGGACTGGCGCCGACATGCCAGTGTCAGTGTCAGAATATCAAACCTCCTTCCACCCCCCCTTTCACGAGCTGTCATGACGAGAGGCGAGCGGGCAATGTGGCAGGTGTCAAATTCCCGAGAAGAAAGATGGAGTTATAATAGTCATAATAATATTATATATATAAAAAAAAGGCGTGGAAGCAGGGTGAGGGCTCGCTGGAGGGTCCGTGTTTCATCATGGCTTAACCGACCCAGAGACTCGGAAGCGATGGATCACGATGGAAGATTGGTACTGGTAGAGTGTTAGTGTTATTGCGAATGGTTGGCAGGGTTTCCTTCTTCGGTGATTTTGCCAACCGAGCCACATTCTATTTTCTTTTGCGGCTCGGCTCAATTGATTTTTTCCTTCCTACTCTGTTTTTTTCTCGGTCTTGTTTCGCCCTCGTCTAGAGTTTCGTGATGTGCTGTCAAGGTGGGATCGCATTCGCATCAGTGATGCGGACACGGGCGGTGTTGATCTTTGATCTCATGTTCGAGGAGCAATGGAAGTATACGAAGCATGCTCAGTACTTCGTCCTCATCCTTGTTGCAGCACTTCGGATTAGGCTCAATCCAACTCTGTCTGATCCAGGACAATTTGGAACATTGGGAACCTGAACTGTCAACATGACTGAGCCGCTAAAATAATCTAGCGAGAAACTGACAGTTGAATCCAGAACCGACCAGACTTGTCGAGTGTCATTCATTGTTGGCAGTTGGGGGACAGCGACAGACAGAGACCGTTGCCGACTGACAGGTTGTGATCTCACCGTCTCATCTGGCTGTCAGTGTCAGAATCAACGTTGACTGTTGGTGTCAGTGTCAGGTCAGTCCTGGAGCTGTCGATGTCGGTTTTGCTCATTGTTGTCGGTCGGTGTCAGTTGGATCCAGGCAGAAAGGCAGAAAGGCAGAAAGGCAGAATGTTTAATAGAACGTCACCTCGACAGGATATCATCACCTCAGATTGACTGCACTGATTGATGCAGACTTGTCTTGTAGCTTCAATTTCGTCTCACTCTTCGTTTAACCTTAACTCTCAACCACATCCACATCCGCCTCGACTGTGGCACTCACTCACGCGGCTGCCCCATTTCCCATTCCGGATCCTTCTGCATCCCACCTCGCCTCTCCTCTCGACGTGGCTGTTTCCTAATTCAACCTCGTGCTACCTGCGTAGAAACATTCTGATATAGCTTGCTCATCTTGATATGCACCAAGTTCTCTCCATGTCGTTACCCCGCTTAAACTTGAGACACTGTTGCTGCAGGCCAAAAGCCGCACCCAGAACCAGACTTGCACTTTCACTTACACTTGACCACACCTCCATCTACACCATCTACACCATGGCCTCGACCCAACCTCGTCTCAACCACAGATCAAAAGCCACAACCCTTCGACACGGCATGACGATAACGCCGCATCGACAAGAAGAGAAGTACCCATCGAAGAACATGAGACGCTTTCCCCGCTTCTTCACCCCAACTTTTTTTTTCGGTCCTTTATTTTGTCTTCTCCAGTCCCAACCTCTTTCAGCCAACCAGCGAGCTGAACCAGAAAAACGAAACCAGCCATCCATCCATCATCCATTTTGATCCCTCCAACGCTGTCCATGCGACTCAAAACCTAAAACAAATCCCCGCAGATCCAGTTCGTTGTTCGTTCTTCGCTTGATCGTCTTGGCTGCTCAACTTTTGTGCCATTCGCACCCCCCCCCCCCCCCCCCCTTTTTTCCCCCCACAGCAACAAGTCGATACAATCACCCTTCCATCTCTGATCGACCACTCTTCCCCAGATATCGGGTCGTGATGCCGCTACCGCCGCTCATCCCCCATGCATCTCATGTCCCCCATCTCTTATACCCCATTCCAGCTACTATAGCCTATGCCCCATTACTATCCATGCCCATGTCAACGTCCATGCCGCACGCAGATCGACTTTGCTTTAAGCATCTCGCCCATGCTTCCTGTTCCCCAATGTAACGAGAAACACCTTTGATCCTCCAGCACAAAACCTTGATGCCGTTTTGAGGCTCTTAACAGAACGTGTTATTTACCCCGCACATAGCATCGCTGCTACCACGGCAAGGGCACCACGAGGCATTCCAACTCCGCTTCATGCCGTCTTCCAGCCTCATTCATGGATGGCGGGACCCTTAAACAAACCCTAACCTTGTCCACCCCCATACTCTAACTACTCATCTCGATCTAGGGTCTCTGTCTCCTCTCCACCAACGGCTTAACAACCTTCTACTAAAGTCCCCAAGTCCCGGATGAGCCCCGCATCCAGAACTCATGACACTGACAACAACCGAACAAAAGCTCTTCTTGTTTTACCAGGGTCCTCGTTGACGCGGCTGCCCGTCCCCGTCCCCGTCCCCTCTTCCGCCCTTCCCTTCTTCTCTCACCTAAGTCCGAGACAACTGAGAGACGGGAGAGGGGCGGCCGTTTACCTGCATGCTGGACTCTTTTCGTTCTCTCAGCCGCCTTTTTCCTGTAGACAACCACCCACCCACACACACATACACTTTACTCTAAAACCCCCAACCCCCCCGCGCAACCCCTCAGGTGTGCGCCGTGGGTTTGAACTTTAGGTGCTCCCAAATCTATCTCGCGCAGTTATAGAGGGTGTGTGTATGCTGTATATGCCCGAGCGTTGCTGCAGTGGTCGGTGTCTTTTTTGGAAATCTGGTTTCTACTGCCTGGAGAGGAGAAGAGCATGAAACACCGCTACTTGCTCGGGCATTTTTGTCTGTTCTTTTCTATGAACCGGATCTTCGTTTTATGCCATTGATCGCAACGAGCAAAAGTGGCCGACATGAGATGCGCAAAAGGGCTTATGGATGCTGTGTGGTGCGGGGGGGGGGGGGGGGGGGGGGGGGGGGGGGGGGGCGTGCGTTGAGCAGGCTTCTCTGTAGACTTCCCCGGGTTTTGGTCCGTTGATGTGCTGGCCTTCTCCACGCGGGATTCTGCTTCAGGAAGAGGGGGAGAAAAGGGCTTTCTTCCTGTTTGAAGCTTCTTTTTCCTTACCGGTGGATCAACCGACCGGCTGACCTGAATCTAACATCCCAGCCCCAGCATTCCCCAGGAAATTTTATCAAAATTTCCCTTTGACTAGCCGCCCACATCATTATTATCCGGATCCTCCTCTGGCTTTCCAGAGTATTGTCCTCGGAGTGAGCGATGTAAGGGACCGGATGGGATTTCACCTGCCCGAGCAGCCCGAGTAGGGGGAAAACCTGGGAGGAGGAAAAAAAAGCCCTCAGAGTGGACGAGATGCGCCGGTCTATTGCACCACTCACACCGGCACCTTGCTCCTCCGGGTTAGAGATTCCGTCGTTCCACTTCTAGGCGACAGAGTTTCCCCGGTATCGCAGAACCAGCCCTTTTTTACCTGGAAAACCAGTTCCCGCTTGCTGGACTGGAGCTGCAAATCTCGAGCTGCCCCGGCTTCGGATTGCCCCATCGAGGCTAGTTGAACTGTTCACAAACCCGGACACTCGTGGAAAGATGGGCACGGCAATTTCACGAAATATCGCCAGCCGGGTGCGTGCCGCCAAGATGGGCTTGGCTATTCCGTTTTGCTACCCAGGTTTCGAGGAATACTAGAGGTTTTCCTGCAGTCTACGAGATGCTAATGCAGGTCCATGGTTTTCCCTGTGAGTGGGAATTTTTCCATTCCTCTTTGCTAGTTGCCGAGTCGTGTGGTACTGCCTTCGTATGAAATCCTAGATGGAATTTCCAGGAGCCGGTTCATGGCCGCGCTCAACGGGATTGGGATCGTAAGCCCTTTGAGGATTGGATTCTAGCGCTCCTTTGCTCTATCCTCTCTCCGAGATCGAAATGATAGATCCGTAGTTTGTTCAAAAGTAATCCTTTCGAAGACGTCAATAGCCTTTGTGATGTCCCTCGTCGTGCCACCACTAGATAAACGTCTTGCTTGTGAGGATGGGCAATAGCAGAGTGAGGCCGAAGTAAACTCCAAATAGCGACAAGAGTAGTAGAAGGAGTATATTCTCCGTGCTGTCTAGCACCCCAATATCAAGCGTGCTACAAGAACTCGTTAGACATGATGGTTGCGCCGAGTCTCGGTCCTCCAACATAGAATAACGGCTCAGCCCAAGGGGAGAAGAAGCATCCTCTACGACGCCTCGTAGTTCCCAATCATGTCTCACTGCCTCACGAACATAGCCTATGAGGTATATTCTAGGTATCTCTTACTCATTCCTCACCCGTACTAGCCATTCCCAAATTCTCCAACGACCCATCTGATCCAGCTAAGTCCTATGTCCAACGCGCTCGCTTGTAGTTGGCTGGCATGGCAAAGTTGAACTTGGTTTCGATCGAACGTTAAACTTCTCTTCCCTTTCTTTCCTCGATCAAAGCTGCTATATCCCAACTTGAAGAGACTATCAAGTATATCTATGCCCCAGCTCCTTCAAGTATTACCTAGAGCTAGTCAAGACCAGTCATATATCTATGGACTCACCACCGACCATGTAACGTAGAACGCCCCGGTCCACACCATCGTCTTGCCGTGCCACAAACGATGCATACGAAATGCTCTATTCATCTACCACGCGCGGGTATTTCCCATTTACATCGAAAAATGCCGTCCCTCCACCCACAAACAAAAACATTAAACAATAAAGAATATGATAAACACACACATGAAGAACAAAACACACAAAAGAAAAGACCAAAAAATGAATACAAGTCCATACCCGCATCCACCCACCTAATCACTACTCGTACTAAAGTAGTAATTCTCCCAAAGATACTCATAATCCTCCAAAATCCCTCCCAAAACCCCAGGAACCCTCCTCCTAACCCCCTGCACAACTCCCTTCACCACACTCTCGTAAAACGGCCCCCTCATAGCCCACCACCCCATCGCCCATCCCCTCCTCCTCCACTCGTCCTTCTCCAGGGGCGTCGTCCTCAGACCCTTCTCGCGCAGCTGCCTCGCCGCGTACTCGACCGCGACGCCCGCGATCCAGGGGCCCCACGCCTTCCTCCTGGCCTCGGGGGAGGAGGATCTCGAGAGGGCGAGGCAGACGGCGTAGATGAGTGGCGCGAGGATGTGTAGGACCTCGGCGGCCTGGCCCGATCCGCGGAGCTGGTTGACGAGCTTCGTCGCGGGCTTGATGTCCTCGGGTGTGAGGACCCGGGAGAGGAGGTACGTCGTGATGTCCGACGCCGTGGGGAGAGAGGGGAGGTTCATCCCCGTCCGGGGCATGGTCCACTCCTTTTCATGAGCCGACTTGCTAGAGGACATCGACGAACAGGTCCCCGTCGCACCCGTACTGCTAGCCGCATCATCCCACAGCTCACTGACGGCCGACTCACCGTCCTCCGACGCCGAATCGTCCGGCACCACGGGGTCGCGCTCGGGCAGCACAGGCGACATGATGGGTCTCGAGCTCGTGATCCGCAACAGCACCAGCCGACAAACCGCCTTGATGAATTCCAAGAGGACGACGATTCGCCACCGGGCGCGCTCTCCGCCCCGTCGCTTCGCCGCCATCTCGAGGAGGAGCTCCGTGTATCGGACCATCTGGAGCAGGAGCGCTACGCGCCGGTAGAGGGTGCTGCGTTGCGTCCAGTAGCGCGTGTAGCGCGTGTGCGGGGAGGGCGCTCGCGTGCCGGGGCCACGGGATATCGTCGCAACGGCGCGCGTGAGGAGGCTGTCGTGGTAGAGGGAGAGGAGCTGGACACCGGAGTGGAGGGTTTCGGAGGCGATTTCTGCATCGCGGAAGCGGCCTGTTTTGAGCTCCAAGTTAGCCAAGCTCAAATGGGGCCGAGAAATGGCGTAGAGGCTAAAGAGAATGAATAAATTCCGTACCCGGAATAATGTAGGTTAGTGATCGCAGCGCAGACTCAATCTGCGACACCTGCCCGGCGTTCTTGGTGATAAAGTCCTCATACATGTGAAGCAGCTTGGGAGGGGACAGGACGGTCCTGCCGCCGCCAAGCCGGCGCGAGGGCGTTGGCATTGTTGAGACCGGGATGCAGATTCGCGGTCAATTGCGTCTCGTTCGACGTCGATTCTAGAGAGAAACGGAGTGGAGGGAAGAATAGGAGGCACGGCGGGATCGATGTTGGAGATGGTCCCAGCTGATGTCACGGACGTCGTCGCCAGATTTGATGAGCCGAGGCTGGCGTGTTAGGCAAGAGCAAGGGGGTGTGTACCGTTTAAGCGCATGATCCCGCGGAACAAGTAGGTCGTTTATTTACATATATTTTCAGAATTGCATATCAAATTAAATACCTCGGTTGAGCGATATCATTGACATGCTCGACAGCCCCAGTCAACCAACCCAACTTGATCTCCAAGAAAGATGTCGAGCTTCTCGTTCGCATTATCCATATATTTTCGTAATCACATCTATCTTTACCAGAGGGTTAATGCTACAGAAATGTGAATCCCCCATGACACCGTCATTCCCCCGCTTTGCACAAATCCTGTTACTATCCTACACACGCACATTGCCTTGGGGTATACCTTTCCTATCCTTCTAAATAAATATAAACAAAGAGAAACAAGAGGCTGAAACTCAAACGCCCTAAAAATGAAGGATGCAAAGAGCGGGCTAATGGCTATAAGAAGGAAGTGAATAATAAAGAGGAGGAATCCTCCCGTCTTGTAGGCGGGGAGAAAAGCGGTCGCCGACCAACTATGCAACCGGCCTAGATAAGGGCAAATCCCGCATCGGCCAGCTCTCTCCCCGTTGGCAGAAGCGGTCTCCCCTGCAGCGGAAACGGCCAAAAGAGCGGATTATCCGAGACCGGCCTCGGCGGCGGCGGCGCCAGCATCACCTTTCCGCCGACGCTAGAAGCGCCGCCCGTCCACCCGCAGACAAAATCTTCGATTTGAACGTCGGGCGCGAAGAAGTTGAGGCTGTCAGTGCGCGGTCTGAGGAGGCCGTCGATGTCCTCGGCGGCCTCGGTCTTCTCGCGACCCATGTCAACGTCGATGTTCCACTTCTTCGCGAGGTACCGGAGGATGTTGAGGGCTTGCTGCGCGAAGTGGTGGCAGGGAGCCATCTCGGCGAGGTCGGCGATGCCCTGGCTGATCGAGTTGAAGACGCGCGGGTCGGATCGCGATGACGGTGCGGCTGCTCCGACGCCGCTCGTCTCGGGGCTAGTCTCGGGTGGATGCGTACCCTGCTGTGGAGGGGGCCCTTGGTCCGCCGATACAGGAGTGGAGGCGACGGATGGCGGAGATGCGGCGATAGCCATATGCATGATGGCTGACGTCAGGACAAAGTAAGGGACGAAGGATGGGGTGCGGCGGAGGGTGTAGAGCTGCGAGTATGACCGCAGCAAGCCTTGGATAGCATCTGCCGCCTGTGAGCAAACGTCCCGAGGTAGGACTTTGGATCCAAGGATCCTTAATTTTATGAGAGGCCGGAAGAGTAATAAGATAGCAAAGTGATAATACATGCTTTTTTTTCATGAAGCGAAAGTGTTAGCACAGAATACTCCATCTTCCTTCATCTTCTACGACCTTGCTTTTTTCCCCGTCACTTGGTTCGTTCCTCCGACGGCGGCTCGATCTCGAGAGATGTGGATATACTGATACTCACTGCGCAAAAAGGACCGCCGGCGTAAAGTTGTGGCCTAGGCGAAGAACCTCGGGGATCCGGTCATACCAATCGAGGTACTGGGTATAGATGCCCAGTAAGTCGCGGCTCGTCAACGGTCGACCCGGCGTGTGTAGGATGTACAGAGACTGGTGAACGAGCTCGCTCAACTCACAGAAGCACTTATACACCGAGCGGACATTCGATGGCTGTAGACAGGAACGCTGTAAAGGAAGCCCTGGAGTTCAGGCAGCAAAAAAAAAAAAAGTTAGCCGAACATCCCCGATATCTTCCGGTCGAGAGAGGAACTCTCCCGGCTATCAGAATAAATATCGATACATACCATCGTCAGTATACGGTATCCATAACGAAGCCTCAATGTCGTCGATAATGGCGGGTTTAGGCGGCAAATGCGGGACGCATGAGCACTGCGGCAGCGAGCCCGTGGCAAGCGACCAAGCGCTGTGTAACTCAGAAAAACAAAGGTTAGCAAAAACCGACGTGAAACTAATTCTCCTGCCAGCTTATAGGAGGAAATGTTAACAACTCCCCGCCCCCGCGGCCTCCTAAAAGAAAGAAGACTAGAAAAGGAAAAGGAAATAAAGGAGAAACAAGGGAGGACATACTGGTCCAGTGCAAAAGCGCCCCAAAACGTCGCGGCTTTCACGGCAACCTCATCGTCGTCGCCCATGCCGTCATTGAGATGCAAGCCCATCTCAATAGCGATGCGTATACTCTGGCCGGCATAGTACCAACTCTCCGAATCCCGCCCGCAGCTGGCCTCTCGGATGGACATGATACCTAATGCCTGGATCGTCGTCAGGCTCCGGTGGTCGGCCTCGAGATGGAAGAGGCGCAGCGATTCCTTGAAAAAGTGGTCGCCCGACGTGGTGGGGTCGGAGGGGTTCGCGCGCGTGTTCGGTCGCGTGGAAAAGCGGCAGCCAAGCGCTAGCAGGGCGTTTACGAGGATCGGGGAGCAATACCGCCGCGTACCGTCGTTGAAGTCCTTGTAGAAGTGCTCTTTGCTGAGCGACGCAAACGTTGGGTACTCCCAGCAAAAGTAGAGAGAGAGGAGATGCTGAACAAGGGTGAAGTCCGAGGTGATGGCGGTCCACTCTATAGCAGGGACTTTGTGCTCGGGCATATCAAGTGGGGAAAGTACCTGGTCGAGCCAGCGGTACCGGGCTTGACCGTACTCGGGTGAACCGGCTTCGGGATGCATGCCCTCAACCCAGGAGCCAACACGAGAGGACGGCTGACTTACGCCGGGAGTCCAATTCATAAGTCCTTGATGGGACTCGCTTGTGGTTGACACTCCGCTCTGTGAGTGCGAAGAAAAGTTCCACGGGCTGTGCTGCTGGGTCTGGTCAATCTCCGAGGTGCGAAGGCCGGGAAGGTGTGCCGAGGCGGGCAATGGCGGCAGGGCCGGCCCTGCAGGATGCTGCCGAGCGATGGGACTGTGTGACTGACCGGCACCGAGGGTCAATGTGGACATGGATCCCGGGCCCGAACCTGTAAAACCGACGGCTGATATGCCCCCAGGACGGCCGGTATAGGCAGGCTCAATGGGTCTAGCGAACGGGGGAACAGTGCTGCCGGGGCCCGGGGGCAGCGCGCCGCCTAGCCAGTCCGAAACGGCCTCAACGCTCTGACCGCCTCGAAGACGATTGAGTACCTCTTGCCATAGCTCAGGACGAAGAAGGGCTGTGATGACCTGGTCGCTCGCTCTCTGGCGCTGGCGTAGCTGTTCAATCTCACCTCGCAAATTCTCCTTGGATTGGCGAACAGGGATCTCGTATATACACTCGACGTTCTTTTGAGCCTTGCATCTCGCGCAGGGTTTTTGGCCGTCGCACTATAATAACGAAGCATCAAGGATAAGCAAAGTGTCAGAATATGATCAAACTAGGATTGGTGAGTGGGCAGGAGGGGCTGTGTGCAGCCATGACAAGAACGGTCTGCCAAGGTAGATTCCATGGAGAACCGGTCGCAACAAGGGAAAGCCGGGATTGGCAATGTCTGGGAAGACAAGGACACAGGGAGTGCAAAGTATTAGGGCAAAGAAGGACATCGGGAAGCAGTAGAAGACCCCGAGGAAGGAAATTCATGGCGCAGAGGGAGTATATCTATGCCTCACCTTTGCGCGCTTCTTACGACACTCAGTGCATGCATTTGGCGTCACAACCCCATGGCCCCTCCGGCGCTTGGAGAACTGTCGATTTGGATCTATAATAGCAGTGGGAGCACCACCTGGCGGCAATGATCCTGTTCCTACTGAACCTGTAACCGTGGAGGATGAGGAAGAAGACGGCGCGCCGGGCAGGGGCGGGGGGCCAGGGACACTAGAGGCTGCTGATGAGGGCCTCGATTGCAATTCCCCGACAGGACCGATGCTAGCGGCCCTTGGGGTCCTAGCCGCGGAGTGGGAGGACGGAGTGTCCTCCATTGTTGGCCGACGGCAATGGCGTTCAGAGTCTGGTTAGAACAGAGAAAACCCCCGGGATTCTATACCTTATTTCCCTCCAATATTAGCGCCGGGCCGATCAGGCGCTGTCGGGACTGGGAATTGGGTTTCGTCAGAGGGGAAAGGGTAGCTGCCGTACGGAACATGCTTAGAGAGGGCGCGGGGTCTCGGGACGGGCTAGTTGTCAATGGGAGAGGAGAGAGAGAGAGAGAGAGAGAGAGAGGGGCCAGGCCAGGCTTTCGGATGACAACAGGGGATTTCGGGTCGGGTTCGGCAAAAATGAGGGACAGAATAGGATGACACGATAGGATGATGTGAGTGAGTGACGAGAAGGCGAGCTAGAGAGATCTAAGACTGATACTGTCTTAGGGTTTGTCGTCGCGGAGATGGAAGCCGGGAAGCAATGGGCTGTTCGCGCAAAGGCAAGTGGCCAGCACGGATGCTCGGCGCAGAGGAGGTGGCAGTCTTGCAGCGCAGAAGCCAGAGTCGCGTCTCCCGAAGCTCCCTTGGGAAGGCTCTAAGTCATGTTGAGGTCAGGGCTTGGCGCGGGTTTGGGAGATCAATTGAAGGGGATAGCGAAAAGCGATCAATGGAGGGGGAAGATTCTTGGAGGTGAGGGGTCTCGAGAGTTGATCAATTGAGGAGAGCTGCAGCTAGATTGGTGGTAGAGTTGGGGAAAGGCCGTTTTCAATGTCGCGGTTTTGCGGCGGTCATGAGCGGTGCGGTGGAGGGATGGAGTGAGGGCCTTTGCCGAAGGAACTGAGGTCTCGGCGGACGGATCTTGGCAGGCGGAGGGAGGGGGAGCTTCGTTCTTCTGCGAGGTAGAGGTCTGGAGCTTGAAGAAACAGCTCGGTTACCAAAGGGCGGTGTTGTACTTTCTCTTCGCTCCGAACCGTGTCCTAAAGTTCAGCTGGTCTTCGTTGGTGCCGGGGGATGCGGGGAAAGGACAGGGGAAAGGCAGCCAGTAAGTATTGAGGAAGATGCTAGAAAAAAAAAATCAGAGAACACTTTGGATTAATATCATGGGTTCATATATGGTTGACGTTATGTTGCGCTCGACACTCTTTGGATGTCGTTGCCGCTCCAAGGCGAGCGCCACGAAGGAGAAGCAAATGAGTAAACGAGTAGATGAGTAGATGAGGTACGAGGTACGAAGCAGTACGTGCAAGACAACGTTGATAGGCGTGAGTGAGACCGCGAGACCAAAGGGGGAAGGAACGTCGACGGCACGTTTGAGCCGCGTTGGAGACTAACGCGGTGCTGCTGGGCTGAACTGTGGGAGGCAGGAACGACCAAGTGCATTAATTACTCGGTACCTTCAATTGTTTCCATTGTTGAGCAGGCGCACCACAACATGAGGCATGGACACTTGAAGGACCTCAACGCATCAGTGTTCAGTATTGCAACTCCGATCCTCTCCATCCACGTTCAAGCTTTGGGGTCAATTGATGGTTGGGCTTCTGTGGGACCCCCACCAAATCAGCACCACCGTAATCACCCTGGAGAGCGCCAGTAGTACTCACAATGCACTATCGATGTTACGTGAAGTACACTAGCGTAATAATTAATGAAGTGTCGTTGATATTGAGGGTTTGCCCAGGGCCCAAGCTCAAGATTTTTCCAAGCCCAATTGTTGGTTGAGGTTGTGGGTCTCGTTCCCAGGTATTATTGATACTTTTTGCATCTCAGGAAAGGGGCTCCAGGACTGTGTAATTACGAAATACAAATTTCAGATGCTGTTAAACAAGACCAGGACAAGTGTGGAGGAGTCACCGAATTCCCCGAGTGCTCCCAATTGGCGAAGTTACCGAAGTACATGTGCGCCTGTTGTAGTGTAGAAGTTGGTCAAAGTATCTCCCTACTTTGGCTCTTCCGCCCCTTTCCTGCACTCGCCAGGGGCTGATGTACCTCGTAGTGGGTGTCACTGGAATAAGATGTACCTTCCCAGGAACCCGGTGTGGCTAACGCCTCTTCCGCTCCAACCATTGGGCTTGATGCGAGACTGGCAGTGCGTTCTGACCATCTTCACTCACGCTTGGCTTCCGCCTTTCACGGAAACATCCGATCGATGGTGCAAATCCTCCTAAGAAATACCACGCCGCTGACCGGCTTCAATAGGGTCGTATGCTGATGTGTACAACCTTGCAACATCGCAACATTGCGGATATAGACTTGATCCCACAGGCATTCGGATATTAATTGACCGTATTGACCAAGTCGGTCAACACTCTCACCCCTATTCATTTCACCAGCCTTGTCTCGACGAGGATCTGACGGTGAGCTGGGTCATGAGCGGAGCACTGAGCAGGAATGAAGTCTCAAGATCCTTCATAGAACTATCCTTCATAGAACGATCCTTCACGCACGAGGGCACCACGAGGGCACCTATTTCCACCTCGAACCTTTTCCTCCGCCCGCATAGACCCTATCAATGCCGCACAATACCATACTCCTCAAATGCACCCTAGGAAACAGTATAATACACGATATGCGAAATGCTGCTGCTTTTTGACATCCAGAAGCTTGGCAAATATCCTTTCCATCCGTAACCCATAAACGCAACCCACCCAACTTCATGAAACTCGACCAATGTACACGGGATAATAAAACAAACAAAAAGAAATCGGAGAATAAATGAACAAATCCCCTCACACCTGAAGGGGGATTACGCCCTAGTACCGTTTACTCGGGCTCCTGCCAAACTTGACCGGACTCATGGACCTGTTCTCCTTGGTCGGACTGCGTCTGCTGGGGGTTTGCGGAGCCATAATTGCAGCGCCCCTGAAACCTTTGATAGAACCGTCATCCGTGTCCGTGCCATCGTCCATTTCAAGTTGACGTCTCCGTGTACGCGGCGTCTGGATGTGCATCCACTGATGATACGCCTCACTGGGCATTGGAGCTGCCCAAGGTCCTGTCGCCGGAGTAGCATAAGGCGGGGCCATGGGCACCGAAGGCACGGGCTTGGGATGGACACGCCCGGCCGCTAAGGTATTGGAGATGATCAACATAATGACGGCAAGGAAAAAGAAGCCCTACATCACAACCAAGTATTAGCACCAGGTGAGCAGAGAGAATCTGATGTAGGAGCTCATCACTTACCCAGGCCTTGAGATGCATCTCCCCGGAAAACTCGTTGATAATAGATGCAATCTCCTTAATCGTGTTTCTGACCATGAAGATGGCTTCAGGGTCATCCGTCATGCAGTTCTTCCACTCCTCACAGAGCTGCCTAAGCGCCGGCAGATTCTGCACGCATTGATTTTCCTGGTACTGCTTCGTGCACTCGGCAATCTGGTTAAGCCTGGCCGCCTGCGCCGCGCGGTTCGCCGTCATGATGTCAGCAGACACGGCATTGTATCCTTTATAGCCGACAAACATGACCGATCCCACCAGGATCAGGTGCAGAGACAGTCGGATAAGCTTGTGCGCCTGCTCGACGAAGTCGGGGTTCCGCTGCATGGTCGTGAAGAGACCGCCCATCAGCCCCTTGCTCTTAGCCTTCCTCTTCTTGTCTCGTGATCTCGACATTCGTTCATCCGCCAAGCTGCCGTCCGAATCCTCGTCCGAATCGCTGTATCCGCCTCCGTGGCGGCCACGCGAGCTACCGACGTCTCTGTCGTAGTTGCGCTTCTTACGCTTTCGGACAAAATCGACGGCGGAGTGGTCTCTCGACGGACGTGGGATCTCGCCCTTTCCGGGGGCATAGCGCCTAGATTGCAAACCATTCTTGCTGTAGCGGAAGTTCTTGTCAACACGCGACGGTGTAATCGTGGCCATATTGAGGTCGCTCATGCGATCCAGCTCGGGCGTGTCGTTGGCGAGATCCGAGTTCTCCGTGAATGCCGGGCTGGTCTCGGCTCCCGATGCCTCCGACAGGGCAAGCTCGTCAAAGGGTCGGCGCGGTGTGGTGAATGCCGGATTGCGAAAGGGCGGGGCCGCCTGACCGCCTGGTATTCTGGGGGTGAAGAAAGACGATGGAGGGGGTGGCGCTTGTTGTTTCGACGGTGTTGAGGGAAGCGTAGAGCCCGAGAATAGGTTGTTTTGGGATGAGGGCTTCGAGGGGGACGAGAAGACTGCGGAAGAAATCATTGCCAGGTTAGCACTGGGCCTGTCTGCGTTTCCCATGTCCCGCTTTTATTTCGTCTGTCTTTCTTCTCGACTCAATGCTTCAGAGAGGCTACGAGGCGGAAACAAGAGAGGTGACTTACTGCTGTTTTTAGGATTATTTCGAGAAATTTGAGTAAAAGGGCTAGTGACATCAACTGGGCCTGTACCCTGGTATTCCCAATCCATGGGACTCTCGTAAGTTCGCCTATCCATGATGGATTTCTATCACCTTGGAACGACCTTGGGTTTGTTGGGGATTATTTGCATTCATGAATGACTTAGAGTAGATGAAAGGAGGTTCGGTCGGTCGGTGCTTGCCCAGGGTCGACAAAGTCAAGGTAGGCTTGGAGGTAAGATTTGAAGTTGAGCGGGATACATGTGGGTGAACGAGTGGAGGTGTTGACAGATTTGCTGCAAAATCACGGCATCAAATCTAAGGAAGCGTGAGGGCGAAGAGTCCATTAAGGATAAATTATCCCAGTTTAGTTGTCTCGGGCAACCAGATTTCGGCAAAATTGGGTGTAAACAAGCTCAAGGAAGAGCCACCCGCCACCAGCCACTAACCATCAGCCACAGTTTTACAGTGTTCCCATTATTTCTGGAACTGTATACATCACTCTCCAGCCTTCCAGCTTCCAAGTGAAGTCGCTCTTGCATGTATGTACCTTGGTACTTATTCCCTTATTCACATATCAATTTTCACCCATCAGCCACTTTAAACCAACCGTGCAAGCGCCTTCAAGTGAGAAAAGGCAAAGGAAGCTGGTGCAACTGATAAAAGAATTCACCAGCTTGGCTAATCCCACCAACCCTTCCCTTCTATCAATATTCCCAAGTCGAAAGAAGAAGCCACCCTTTATCCTTTCTTTCCTTTTTGGCTTTGAACAGATCCAGTGCACATCTGATCTGGAAAGCCTCTCCTCTCATCCTTGCTCGAAACTTTCTCTTCCAGCCCATCCATCGCCGCTTCGATCCTCCCATCCCGACGTCGACGATTCTATTCTAATTTATCTTTTTCCCCCCGAGTCCTTTCAAAATGTCAGATATCGAATCACCCGCTCGATCTCCCCCTCGAGACGAGGAGGAGCGCGTCCCTCGTGACGACCAAGAAGACGACACCACCCAAGATAACGCCTTAGACAAAGTCGATGTCGATGACGACGATGAGAAAGACGATGACGACAAGGAATCAGAGATCCTCTCTGAACTCGACGAGGATCAGTTCGAAGACTACGATCCCGAGACCGCTAACATCGAGGACCGACCCGTAGAAATCGACGAGGACGTTGCCCGTACCCTCAAGGCCGCGAGACGGCAGCGTTCTGACACCGACAAGTCACGGAAGGTCAAAGAAGGAAGGCGCGAGAAGAAGAAGAGATCCCGCGATGGCGATGCCGACGGTCAGGATGACGAGTCTCGGCCACGCAAAGCTAGGCGGAGCGAAGCTGGCGGTTCCCGCACCGTTTCGAAGAGGCCTTCGCCCGAAGAAGAAGACGAGAATGATTCGCATTTGACGCCGGAGGAGAGGAGGAGACGAGCTCTTGATCGAGCGCTGGAGGCAGCTGTCAAGGGACCTACGAGGCGGAAGAAGAAGAAGGATGAAGCCGTACGTATTTCTCTCAAGGAGGCGGGAGGGAGGGGGATTGGAGATATTGGGGACCTCTATTCCCCTTCCGTCACTTTTTCTTTTATTGCAATTGTGCTAACCCACTTTCTGCTCTTTCTAGGACCTCGACGACCCCATCGATGACCAGATCGCCGACCTTGTCGTAAGGATGGAACGCGCCTGCGAAGCCGACAACACAGCCCGCGAAGCCAACCAGCCCGCCGTCGAAAAGATGACGATCCTTCCCGAAGTAGTCTCCATGCTCAACCGCAACAACGCTCAAGAGGCCGTTCTCGACCCCGATTCGGGCTTTCTCCGCGCCGTGCGCTACTTCCTCGAACCCCTCCATGACGGCAGCCTCCCCTCCTACAACATCCAGCGCGATATCTTCAACCACCTCATCAAGCTGCCCATCGAGAAGGACGCCCTTCTTGGTAGCGGCCTCGGCAAGGTCGTTTTCTTTTACACGAAGTCGAAGAGGCCTGAGCCCAATATCAAGCGGATTGCTGAGAAGCTTGTCGGGGATTGGAGCCGTCCTATTCTCAAGAGGACGGATGATTACAAGAAGCGTCAGCTAGAGACACGCACCTATGATTACCAGTACGTCTCTTCATCCCATTTTCACCCCTCAGCTTGCCGTCGCACTTTTGCATTTCCCAGTTGAATCCATACTAACCTCTCTCTCCCCAACAAAGAGCCGCCAAGCTCGCACAACGCTCCAGCTCCTCCCAATTCTCCCTTTCCCAACGCCCCTCCCAATCCCGCCTCGAAGCCGAACGCGAACGGGCCCTCGCCCCCACGGGCCCTACGAACCGCGCCCGTGTTCCCGAAATGCCTCAGAGCTACACCGTCGCACCCCGCAGCACCTTCGACAAGCAATCATCGAGGGCGTTTGAGCATCGCCCCATTGGTGCGAGCGGTATCGAGGCGTTTAGGAAGATGACGCAGAAGCCCAGGAAGAGGGGTTAAGGAGAGGTGATTGTGAGTTTCGTCTACAGAGGCGAGGTGGCAAGGGCCATGAGAGAGCTGTCTTGCACGGTGTATTCTTTATTTTCCCGTTTGGGGGGCTTTTCGAGGATCATTGCAACTTGAGGTGTTCTTATTTGAGAGACTAGGTGTTTGGGGCATTCCTTTTTTTTTTCTTTTTGTTTTTAAACGCATCACGCTAGAATTTGGCAACAAAACACGACGGAACGGATGGGAAGTTAATAAATAGCCCGTCACTGTATCAAGGGAATGAAAAGAAAATAAAACCGTATCAAGGATATTCGCAATTGACCCTTCATCGCAAAATACGTCTTCTCAAAACCATGCATGATCTAAATAAAAACCCTACCAACGAATCCAGAACCATCTCCGCTGCTATTCTTACCAAACTCGGGGACATTCTCCTATCTCCCAACACGTCATCGCTATCAAGAAGGGAGATAAGAAACAAAAGTCAAGACGCGATTCATCAAGTCATGAAAAGAGGCTGCTACCTTCCCACACAGGGTAAAAAGCCAGTGAACGAGTGACGAGCAAAAGATCCCCTCTTCACCTATGGGCCCCGCCATGGTCTGGTAGCGGCGCACTATAATTTATATTTAGTGCCGTAGCAAGCAGTGGGCTACATCCGGAAAGAGAGAAAGAGGAGAGAGGTCGTGGGGAAAGGTGACGGAGCAGAAAATAGTCCAACTAGACTCCTCGAACCTGGCGGGCTGGGGCTGTTTGTAACGATTCCCTGTCCATTCACTCTCCTTTTCTCTCTCTCTCTGGATGGTTGAGATTAACTCATTATGACCAGAAGCCATCCAACCTCAGTATCCCAAATCCCACCAATTCACCTCTCCAATACCACACGACACGTCTCCATCTAAAAAGAAAAGTAACCAGAGTGTGGGTGTGCGAGTGTTTGTGTTGTGTATATGTGCGTGTGTGTGCGATGGCTGCCGCTGTCTGTATCGCTTCCTCCTCACTTCCTCCTTGATCTAGGTTGGGGGGAGAGTGGATATGGACATGGTGCAATCAAACAAGAAACCGTCCAAAATATCTTCGGCCAACCTATTCTACCTTTGGTTCGTCTCGGTTTATCTCCCCCAACTTTCCTGCTCTCTGTTCTCTTCTCGTCTGAGTGCAAAATGGGCGAGTAGCGGAGGGTGGTAAAATAGAAGAAGGCGAGTGTTGTGAGTAAAATGAGAAAGGCGAAGAGAAAGGAGATATATGAGAGGAGGGAGGGTAGGTAGGTAGGTAGAGGCATCATCAAGAGAGTGATAAAACAAGACGAAAAAAAAAAAAAAAGATAAAAACAAAGTCTATGCGCCTGTCAATCCGTTATGCCGCTTCATTGATCTTCCAAGTCACCATTTATCGCGTACGCGACTCCGACGACCATCCCGGTATACCTTCTCCTCTAGTCCCTACACCAAGTCCTTCAATCTTTATGCCTTTCATTCCGGGGGTATCGTCGAGCCAAGAGTGACTCGCCATCCCTCCCGCATTAGCACGCTTATCAGGCACTAATTCTAGCATTGGGGTGAGGAAATCGGAAATCCTCTTCGCCTCTTCCTCCCGGAAATGGTATTTCTCACGAAGGACGTCGGGTAATGCCCAGTGGCGTAGACGATGAATATTCCTCAGCTCTCCCTTCCGGTTGAAGATCTCCTGCGACCACCTGCCCGAGAGGCACAACGACTTAGGAAACGGCCCGAGGAGCTCGATGATTTGCGCAATATGATCGTCGTCCTTGCCATACTTCGTTCCGGACTGCGGGTCGAACAAGTAATCGCCCGTTATCAGCTCGAACACCTAGAACGATGAAAAGAAGAAAAGGTTAGTCATTCACTCAGCTTCATTATGGCCCATGCCCTTGGGAATAGCTACGGGGACAGCTCTGGTCTCCCTCCGTGTCGGCGAAGACAGTAACACTTACCATTGCGGCCATGCTCCAAACATCAGTGCTGGCACCCCACTTAGCCCCTAGGATAACCTCAGGAGACCGGTACTGTCTCGTCTGAATATCATTGGTGAAATGATGATGGACCCAGCAGGCGTTGCCGAGATCAGCAATCTTCACGCTGATTATATCACAGGAGAACGTTTCTTCTGCCTTCCGTTTCTCGCCGGTGGAGGATGAATTATTCGCCTTATCAAGAGAAATTCCGGATACCTCTCGCGTCAGGAGATCACTGCATGCGAAAATACTAGGTCAGAATTTCGAATCTCACGAACGTTAAGGTGGGAAGTAATGCGGTGGCGGTTTCGCCCAGATGGACAGGCTACGGAAACCAGATTCCGAACTTACGCCGACTTTTCTCGTTGCTTCTGTTTATCTTCCCCATCCTTCTCGTGCTTGGGTGAGCGAGTCTTACTTGTGGAATTGGCTAAATTGCAGCAAACATACATTGGTTAGCAAAGCAGATGCGACACAGGCATCGAGGACCAGAAGATTGGCTCCGCGACAGAGGGACATACCTTCGCTCAGCATATGGCCCAAGCTAGCATGCTGGCCGGTGGCCGGGAACAAGTTGTCGCGGTTAAACGAAGCGTTTAGTGGGGAGGGTAGCGGCTGGCTGCCCGTGATGAGTGTCCGCCTCCGGCGCCGGCCGTTTCTGTTGTTCTCCTTCTCGGTACTCGTCTCGTTCTTGACAACCTTCTTTACGATCTGCTCTACGTCGCCAATCTCGATGAGGACGTTTTCCGGTTTCAGATCAGTGTGGATGATGCCACATTCCCGATGAAGATAGTCAAGACCAAGCAGAACTTGCTTGGTGATCTGCTTCACGAGGGGCATAGGAATGCCACGGTGGTTCCACTTCTTGATAAGCCCGAGAAGATTCTCGCCGAGAACTTCGAAGACCATGCACACGTGGGTGCCATTGGGACCCGTGTGCTCGAAAGAATCGAGTAGGCTGACGACGTGCTTGCGGCCTGGATGATTAGGGTTCGCTTGGACGATTTTGTTCAGCAGCTTAATCTCGTCGATGGCAGTCTCGGTATAATGGGCCGCAGATCGCACGACCTTGAGGGCAACGTGCTTGCCCGTTATATTATCCCTGGATAGCCACACAGTCGAGAAATGGCCCCAACCTAGCTTCCGCACAACCGTATATTTTCCGTCCTTAAAGGACTCACCCACAGTAACGGGGTGGTAACCGCCCTTGCAGTAATCTTGAGAGTCTTCTTCGTCAGCGGTGTTTTCGGTCGCGTCCTCGGCCGAGGAGACGGAGGTCGGGGAGAGATTCATCGCAGCGGATAATTGGTGAGACCTAGAGAAACAAAACGGGTTAGCAAACTATGGTTTGGGAAGATAGGCCAAAGCCCCTTTGTCAAAGAGAGAACAAAAGAAATGGAAATGAAGCGCCCTGCATCTTTGAAAAACAATAAGATAACAGACAAGATGGTCAAGTGTGAGAGGGAGGTTATCTGTTATCTTGAGGTGTGAGTGTAGACAGGCTGTCAGAAGTATAAGCCCGAATTGTGGTGTGAAGATAGAGCAGGTTCGCACTAGAAAAGGCGGGGGGAAGGGCAACAGAGCAGCAGCAGAACTTGAGGACGCTAGATGATCGACCACGATAGTGATAGTGGGCGAAGCAACAACAGAGGCCCCCCAAATTGAGAGAGGAAAAGAAAAATCACAACAACCAAACGAAAACAAATTCAAATACAAAGGAAATCGCGGAACAAGATTTGGGGGGGATTGTAAGCACCTTGCTTTGAGGAATCCCATGGCTGCCGCGCTATTTTGGTTCTTGACGGACGGGATGCGATGCAGCGGACAAGGTCAAAGACCAAAGACAATTTAACTCGAATCCCACACCTTCAGATTAGGGGGGTAAGAGTAAGCGAGAGAGGGAGAAATTGGTCGTGATAGTAAGAGTGACAGTCAATAAGGAGGATGATAGTCACAGCCAGCAAGCGACCAGCTTCACGCGAGATGGTGGTCACAAAGCGCGACGGGTATACTTCGCAGTTTTCTGGCTCAGGAAGAAGGGGACGGACAGGACCCATAGATCGAATGCAACCGGAAAGTGATGTGAGGGTAGAACAATGATGGAATAATGGGATTAGAGTAAAGTGGCGGGCGGGGCGCTGTGTGGTCTAAAAGGAGGAATAGGCTGACGGCCCAAATGCAACGCGGAAACGGATGACCTCGAATTTCTAGGCCAAAGCTTTTGCAGGGAGGCGAAAGAGGCGAGGAGGCGAGGGAGGCGAAGTACAGCGCGGAAAGACCCAACAATAATACGAGAGAAAGAATAGAATCGCGCGAGTGTGGAGGAGATGGGATTCAGAGAAGGCGGTGACAAGGGTGTCCGCGGATCAGTTAAAAAAGACGATAATTACTACTGAGGTAGACAGGGAGGCTCAGAGAAGGTATCCCGAGGCGGGGTGACTGAAAGGTGCAGTGGGGATAGAAAGAGCGGCGAGGAAAACGGCGTCAAATATGTAGCAGCGGCGGTCGCATGTAACAAAGAAAGCCCAAGGAGGGAGGGAGCAGCTTTTACTATGCCGTCGCGACCTTCTCAGTGGCTGGCAATTTTCGGTAACCCCCTTGGAGCACCTTTGACGACCTACATATACATTTTTTCTGCCACTTCCAAGGAATATGTACATGTAGAAGTAGGTAAAGGCAGCAGAGGAAGGGGGCTGGGCTAGATTGGACAGGACCGATGACGAGACTTCACGAAACATCTGATGGCAGCTGAAGGGTTGTGTGAGAGAAAGGCTTGGTGAGTGGAGCTAACAGTTGCGCTGTGCTGCGCTGTGCCTTGCTGCGTCCGCGCTAGAGGTTGCTGTCTAGAGAAAAGAGCTTCCAATTGAGGATTCGTCTCTGAGACGGCACGAGACTGGAGACGTGCGGATACGGGTAGGACCGGGCAGAGTCACTAAACTCTGTCCAAAGGTTTAGAGTTTGATGGGCCCCTTTGCAACGGTACAGTCCACACAAGAGCTTTCCTTCCGAATCCCGGGCCAGGCACTGCACGACAAAAAGGAGAAGATTTGAGCTGCAAAGAAGGCCAACCCTGTTAAGCAAAACCCATGACATGGCGGCACTTGCTAGCGCACATGCATACAAAGAGCCCAGAGGCTACCCCAAGCAGACGCGTTGTCAGAGAAAGGGCCTGTGCTAGACCCTGGTGATATCAAGTGCTGTCCACCCCACCATCCCGCCTGACAATGAAACGTGGTCCCAGGCGACGCAATGGTCGACCATGGGGACTTGGCCGTCGCCTTGATGCATGGTGATGGACTTGTCACCCGTTACTACACGGAAAGGGCCGTCTGGATTTAGGGGGTGAAAAAAAAAAGAAAAAAAAAAAAAAAGGCCGACAACGGGAGAGTGGCGAAAAAGGGGCCTGGGAGCGGGATATTAATTGAAGTGGGAAAAAAAAGGAGACGAGAGAGAGAGAAAACATAAGAAATGCCCTGAAAGTGACGGCAAGCTCGCATATTCTGCACGCACTGCGCAGGTGCAGGAGCCGGAGGTGCCGCCATGTCATAAGCTGGCAGCCGCCACACTGGTAGCTGTCCACCCCGGCGAAATTGAGCCAAGCAGCGTGAGATCCATCAACGACGATACATGTGATATAACCACTCGGATCCCGATGAAAAGTAAGGCGAGAGTGAAAGGGGAAGTCCAAAGCCGAGTGGAGTGTAGCAGACAAGCATGAATATGTATGCAAACGCCAAAAGGTGCAACTGGATGGCTTGCTCGAGGATGGCTCCGGGGTGCTGATGGGCACCACATATCCGGTATGCGAATATGCGACGCGCCTGTCCACAAACAGCCAGGCAAGCGCCGCGGCTGAAGGACTATCAAGGCACGAGTCTTTGGAAAGTGATGAAGGTATGAAAGAGCAAAGAGCACAAGGCAAAGATGAGTGTGGAGCACGCAAAACAAGCTACAGAAAGCAAAGCCGGATGACGCATCCAGGAAAATGGCAACTTACTCGGCAGGTGCTTCGGTCGTGATAATAGGCTTCAAACTATCCTTCTTTCGCTTTTTCGCCATTGCCGCAGCCATCGCCGCGGCGGAACTTCCGTTCGAAGCTCCAGCGCCCAAAGGCGATGGCTTGTACCCCGCAGATTCCCCATCGTGTTGTGTGCCGTTCATGGTGTGTTATCGTTTGACGGAATATGTGCAAAAATGAGAAAAGAGTCGGGGTGCCAGGACCACCTGACACGGAATGGAGAAGCTGATGTTGACGGGTGGTGTAAGAGGACGCGTGGGTGACGAGATTAATATCGCCTCGCCTCCAATTTTCTACGGAGAAAAAAGGGCGTCGGCTAGAGGCTGTATGTATGCTTACGCTCTTGAAGTTCGGAGGTGCTAAAAATGCACTCGCTCACCGTCTCGTTGCTTGATGGTGAATCTATCGTCGATGTCGTGGCTTTCGTGTCGGGCTTCCCGTCGCAGGGGGCCCAAAATTATGAGGCTAAACAATCGAGGCTAAATTAACACGTGCAAGAGGCTTATCACTGCCCTCCTTTTTGAGCTTCTCTTGGGGTTGCGTTGTGTTGTGAATTAGCTTGGTTTCAGAGGTCGGAGCCAGGCGCGCAGGACCGTGACATGGACCAAGGCGGACGCGAGGGAGGAAATCTCGTCGAATGAGCGCCACCGTTGTTAGGTCGAATGTGATAGGGAGATTGTTGCCTGCGATGCGCGTCGTCGAGATAGGAACAAGGTGTCAACGATGGGGCTAGGCGTGAGGTTGGATCGTCGTTGAAATCAAGGACTGGCTGGTACGATTTGAGGATATGAAGGAGTCGGCAATCTCGAAGCTGATGCGAGGCAGGCAAGATGTCCGTCTGGGTGATGCGAGGTGAAAGAAGTTCGGGGCGGAATATGGAGAATGAGGGAGGGGAGAGAAAGAAGCGGTTGGGAAGACTTCAAAGAAGCTGCTCAAAGTCGAAGGTCAACTTGGCGCCGAGTAGATCATGGATTGGAACTTGGGTGGAACAATGAAAGGAAGAAAAATTGCGCTCGGCGGGGTGGGAGGGGCAGTGAAGCTGGCGCTAGAGAGTGGAAGATGATAGGATCCGGGACCGGTCTCAACGCGGCAAGGTGGTTCGCAGAAGCTAGTGGACGAAGCACCACAAGCAATGAGACAAGACAAAATGCGCAATGTTGCGGCTGGGGGGCTCCTTCCAGGACTCCTTCCATGTCAACCATGAAGTACTTCGTAGAGTACGAAGGAACATTGAAGTGCACAAGAAGGAAGGTGGGGCTGGGTCGGGGGAAGGTGCAACTGCAGTTGGTGATCGGCAACCTCGCACTGCAGGTTCGACGAGTATGTTATGGAATAATGGATGGTGAGGCGACAGCGAACTCCTTTAGGCCATTCAGTATTAACAGGAGCAATGCGAATTTGCCATGATGACTGCGACAACCCTCTAGGCTTCGTGGTAAGCATATCCTTTGTCCTAGATACAGTCATGCGACGGCGCTAACTGAGTGATAATGAAACATTTGATACCGTCCATCAGTCTGCAGCTTGAAAACTACGGACTCCGTAGCTCGTGTATTATGCCTGTTGAGAATCGCTGTTCTCAATGGCTTAATGTCCCGGTCCTGAATTCTACGAAATGCTTCTAAGATAGGTTGTGAGCTCCTGTAAGAGACCAAGGAGCTGGATGTATTAGTTGTCACGGCGAAAAGCCGGAGGCTAGGATTGGGATTTGGCCCAATTCCTGCTTTGTATTATTCCCTTCCTATTTCCTGTAGCAAGACACTGCGGTGGAGGAGAGGGGAGCAGCGACACTCTCTATACTTCGTACTTACAAGTACATGCATACCAGTTCGAAGCCGCTAGTCGCGGATTTAATACTTCGCAGGTTTGTAGAGAAGTTCTTGTCAGGGGATTCGATAATAGTTGCTGTGACCGGGTTCTGATGCACAAAAGCCAAGACAGAGAGACAGGGGAAGAATGACAGGGACCAAATATCAGTCGCGGAATAAACGGGCTCGAGCGCACCCTGCTTGTTGTCCCCGGCGATTAATTGAGAGCTTCAGAGCTTGATGGCTGACCTACGCATACTTCGTGTCTCTGGCTTGCAAGTGATGAGGATATTATACGAAATAGTTTTTAATGCTGGGGGAGGTAACTATACTTATGTTAGCCAGCAGCAGGCCCCCAAATTCTAGTGATGGATACTACACATGCCTCTCCGCGATCCAGTGAGCTCCTCGTTCGTAAAGGGAGTTGAGATTCTGCACTGGAGATGAGTAGATAAGACATTGAAATTATGTCAGATCTGATCAATAGATACATGAACATTGTTGCCCAGCTTCGACTCTGAGCGCCAATGTAGCGAGGCTCACTCAACTAAATTCGTAAACTAGTTGACCAGCGATTTCCCCACAAGCGATTGATCCATTTGCAAGAGAGATTGACCAATTTCAGCAGGAGCAAGCAAACGTTAGGAGTGTACCCGTGCACTTCGCACTATTACTAGGTAAAACTTACAAGCCTGCGACGAAGGAGGATTAAAATCCGCTCCTTCCTTCAATGTCCATCCGCGGTACAAAGTACTTGCCCGTCACAACTCTTCCATAACTGCTATGACGCCATAGGCTCCTCGACGATTTTCGTTAACCGCCTCCCCCGCCTTCCTTCGTTTTTAGGGACCAACCATTTCACCACGCGCATAATAAGCTTAGCGTGACGCCTCTCTCAGCCAGCCAGCTATGTAGCTCTTAGGGGCGGCATTCCTCAGATATGGCGTTCTACCTCAGCACTCCGTACTTCGTTGTGTTTCTGAAGAAACCCTGATTCTCATCCTGTGAGAGGGATTGATTATTGGACATTTTGACATTTTCAACCATCATTTGTTTAGTTAGGCTATTCTCACTCTCACTCGACAGGTCGAAGACGAGATGTCTGAGGGAGTATAGACTAATATGGATGCACATGTGGCCAGTAATCGATCACGGGGCAAATCCGGGAACGTATCCAAGGATACTTCGTAATACACGAACAAATGAACGGATATCTTGAGCCTATGTAATTCCCCTGCATTAACAAAAGAGAGAAAAAAGGAGTGTGCAAACTATCTATTATCCGGAATTCTATCATGTGGCCTCACCTGGATCTGTACGTCAAGTCCTTATTGTTTGAACCACGCACGATTATTATTACTTTCCCTTCCGCCGTCGGGCCCCACCTGACCTCGTCTCCTGGGTGGTGGATCCCGCGAGGTCCTCGTCTTCGCCATCCTCCTTCTCGATCTCGACCAGGTCACTCGAATTTTCCTCGCCATCATCAGTGCCTACCGACCGTCTGGCCTCGTCTCTGGCCTTGCTCGCTTCCAGCACCTCGCGAACAAGTTTCTTGCCCTCGTCCATTTCTCCATTCATGGCGCCACAGCCCATGCACTTCCACATACCCACATCGCTCAGTCGCTTCGTACCGGGGGGAGCCTGTCCGTTGACGAGCCGACATGTTTGACAAATAAGCACGATGCGGTTTTTGGCTGCCATCTCATCCTCGCCCAACAACAGATCCATGATGCGATCGTACCAGTGGGGTCCAGCCCCTGGCCCTTCGTACTGGCCATATGATTGGAGAGAAAGAGCAGCTGCCGGCGGCGGAGGTGGCTGGTTGAATGCGTTCGGTGCGAATTCCTCCGTTACGGGGACGGAGCCGGAGAACGGGGCAGGAGGGTGGATGTCGGGGTTTGGGGCGCCAGGGAGCAGGTCGGGTGGTGGTCGGCGTTGAATATTGGCGGTGGGCGGAGGAGGTAGGCCGGTCCGGCCAGGGATGTTCACATGGGGCTGACCACCTAGAACATGTGGCGGCTTCTTTCCGTGTCCCGGCTCTTTACCCTCACCCTCACTGCCCGAGTCCCTGCGCGACCGTGGCCGTTGTTCAGGGCCTCCGTACTTTTCGAGTAACTCCAGTGTAGTGTCGTATTTCGTAGCATCCTTCAACTTCTGGATCGTCTTGGCCCTTTCGGCCTGTTGGTCCTTGAGTTTGGAAGTGAGGGTATCGATTCGGTAGGTATAGTAGCCAGCAAGGGACGTCCGGGTAACGTAAATCCTATCCAACACACCAGTTAGGCCTCGCATAAACTGCGCCAAACCGCGGATATTTCAAAGCAAAAAAATGAGCTGGGAGGCTGGGAGAGGAAGGGTGCTCTTACACCACGGGTCCACCAGCAATACCGGTCCATTCATAAGGTCCCATCTTCTGTGAGCCAACCACGAGAATGATGACGATGCTGTAGACAAGATAGGCGAAGGATAGGTAGAGGGTCCATAGCACCCTCACCCGCCGTGATCGTGCCCGGAGTCCATCGAGGCGAGCTTGCGTGTCTGTGATCTTGGCCGAAAGGGCCGAAAGCGTTTTCTCAAAAGAGGCGGGGGAGGAGTCCTCGCTCTTATAAAAAAGAGAAGAAAAAAAAAAAGGAGAAAATGTTAGCTGGCAAAGCTGGCAGGGGGCTGAGTCTCCTTTGGAAGGGGGCACTGGCATACCCTCCAAGGCCAGAAAGACACCATTATGTAGGTGCGGTTCGTTGTCGCGATGTCAAGGAGACACCATCTGGCCACGAAACCAAAATCTAATCTATTCGGGTTAGATCTCGAGTCGACGAAACCGAGGACCGCTTTCCTTCTCGTTCAGGTCTCCTCGTAGAAGCTGGCGGTGGGTTTTGGCGGAGCTGGCCTAAAAAGGAATGACCATTTTCACCAAGGAGTGAAGAGCGAAACAGGCAAGAGCTCGTGATGCTGGCCTTTGGCGGTGACAAGCACGAGATACATCCCAAAGTACCAACGTCAATGACATTCTCGACTGTGAGCTGTCAAGCTCCAGGAGGATGGTAGAATCCTCCGAGATTCTTCCGGCTAGCTCGATGAGGTACTTCGTAACGAAGCCACATTTCACATGAAGTAATCTATACAATTGAATGAGGACAGTATCTGGCACGCCGCCCCTGGTCCGTGCCCGGTATGGTTGTCACCGAACACCAACAATAACCAGTTGAGGACAGCAGGCAGGGGAATACTTCGTATGGAGTACAAGGAGCCAGGCACTAAATCACAAGGCTGCTCCCTCAATCCATCCAGCTCCTTAACTCTTTAGTTTCATCCTTATGCGCTTCCCTGGAAAATATTCCTTCTTGTTTTTTTTTTTTTCCTCTTTTGCTATAGGAGCCATTGGAATTTTTGGGCGTTTTGAGCTCAGTCTCTGAATTTAATTGGTTATTTTCGTCCTAGTTGGATCGCTTAGGACTGCCTTGACACTGCGCCAGTCCATCCTCAGCAGATAACAGCCGACCTGGCCAGCCGCTGAGGAATGCCCCCCAACATTAATCGATGATTAACGAGTTTTCCTGCCTTGAACTGGGTATAGGCTAGGCCTTTTTTGGCGCATCTTCATTCCTGCGAGCACATTCATTCAAGCCGGTGTCCAGTTGATGCTATAACGACACAATGTTCCAGGTTCGTCTTCCTCTCAAGAGCCAGCCTTGCCCGTCTACCTGCCACCGTCAACCTAACTCCTCTGTCTAGTCCCTTCAGCGCATAAAGGGTGCGATCGATCGCACGATTGCCGAAGAGCAGGCTCGCTCCAAGGAAACCACGTCAGCGACGCCTTCCCGCCAATCCAGCACCTCCTCCCGAGGCGGCAAATCCGAGTCCCCTTCAAAGCGCCCTCGCCCAAAGCAAAGATCTAGCCAGGATGCCTCAAAGACGTCTGGGGAAGGAACGGCGAATCTCGATCCCGCGGTATTCGAGGCCGCTTTTGCTCTTGAGGACAGCGAGGACCCGAGCCGAGCCGGGACCCCGAAACCGCCGAGCGATAGGGACGAGAAGACAAAGACGAGCAGTAGCAACGTGACCGGCGAGAAGCCGGCCGAGAATGGCACGTCGAACCAGAGTGAAGAAAAGAGGAATGGGGCGGATTCTAGCGAAAAAGCAAAGGCAGATGTGGGAGCCGCGGCGGCTGTGGACCTTCCAATGGAGGTCAAGGTCAAGCTCCGGAAATTCGAACGCCTTGAGTCCACATATACTGGTTAGTGAGCTTCGCATTCTGTGTCCCTCTTTTACCCATGTAAAAGGTCGTTCCTTTCGCTAACTTGCCCCTAGAACTTCTCCGCTCTTACCGCATCGCTCACAGTCGCGCAAAATCGGTCGAACCCTTCGAGCGGGCTCTTAAGGAGAACACGCCCTTAGCATCTATTTCTGATCCGGCCGCATTTGTTGAGTATCTGAGCCAGCTGAACCTCAAGGGTGATATGGTAATGGAGGAGCTTAAGCGCGTGTCCGCCGAAAGGGACGAGCTCAAGAAGAAGTCCAGTGCGCAGGAGTCTGAGATCGAAACGTTGAAGTCTGAGTTGGCCGAGGCTAAGAAACGCGCCTCTGTGGAGACTGCGGTACTAGATACAAAGAAAGAAACAAGCCCTGAGCAGGGCGGTGCGAAGGAGAAGAGCGAGTCTAAGCCTGTCCAAAAGACGGCCTCGGGCGACGACGAACCTGAAGGGAAGGGCTCCTCCGAGCTCTTCTCCTTTGACAGTGAGGTTCTGGATGACTCTGCTGCCCGGACACAGGAGATTGAGACCTTGAAGTCAGAAGTCGAGTCTCTCCGTTCGGAGCTCTCTATCGCCAAGGAAACCAGCGCCGATCTCATCGAGAAGCTTGAGAAGACCACGACTGAGCTCAGCCGGACGAGGGATGCTACCGCGGTCAAGAAATCACTGGAGGCTCAGCTGGAAGCGAGGAATGCCGAAATCACGTCCCTTACCGAGCGACTTCACAAGTCCCAGTCCCAACTCAAGGAACTTGAAGGTAAACTTGAAAATGAGAAGGAGTTACAGACTTCGGCTACAAAGGATCTCAAGGCCAAACTTGCTGCGGCGGATTCCCGGTGCAGCCAACTCGAGTCAGAACTAAAGAGCCTAACGGCGACGAAGTCCGTTTTAGAGAGCAAGATTACGGGACTGACGGGCAAGATCGACTTCCTTCAGCAATCTAAGGAGGAGGATGAGAAGAAAGTGGACGAGCTAAACAAGAAGCTGAAGGAGGTTCAGTCAAGCGTACCCAAATCGACAGGCGGCGCTTCTACGGCCGCATCTGAGACTGCGTCGGCTACTCCTAGCGCTCCTTCGGCGTCGTCGAAGAAGAAGAACAAGAAGAAGAAGAAGGGCGGAGCCGCTGCTGCGGGAGGCGCCACTGCTGATTCGCAGCCACCAACCACGTCGGATCTCGCTCCTCCTTCGCCAGTGGAGTCGGTCAACGTCGAGGCACTCGAGTCTGAGATTAGTCGCCTCAAGGAAAACGTCGCTGAAAAGGATGCACAGATTGACAAACTGTCCAAAAAAAGGAAGAACGAAGAAGAGCTGAGAGAGGAGGTCGAGTCGATGCAGGAGAATCTTCTTCTTATAGGGCAAGAGCATGTTGAGGCGAAGGAAAGGATCAAAGCGCTCGAGGCGGAGAAGGCACAGCTGAAGGCGAGGATCACCGAGCTCGAGAAAGAGTCTGAGAATGCCAAGGTCAACTCGAAGGCGCAGGCGGAGCTGGAGGAGCTACAGCAGCAGTACGAGGAACTCAAGGTCAAGACATCTACCCTCCAGACGGACCTCGCAGCGACGCAGCAGCTCGCGCAAAGCCGGTTCAAGGAATTAACTGTTCTCCGGGAGATTCTCCAAAAGGCGCAAACCGAACTCAAGAGCCTCAGACAGGAAGCCGCGGCGCTGAAGACGACAAAGGAGGAGCTGGCGAAGAGGAATATGGAGATTCGCGCGCTGGAAAAGAAGGAGAAGGAAATCAAGATGGAGCTCAACCGCGCGCAACGTCTAGCATCGGACCGGGAGACGGAGATCAAGACACTCAACGAAAAGGTGTCGGCGGAGATGAGCAACAGGGTTCGACTAGAAGACGCGAATCGTGTGGCCGGGCGAGACCTTCGCCGATCGGAAGCCGAGAAGATTGAGATCAGCGCAAGGGAGGAGAAGGCGACGCGCGAGCTCAAGCAGCTGCGCGAACTACAGCCCAAGATGCGTGAGCTGCAGGAGCAAGTGGAGAAGCTGGAACATGCGAAGAAGCTTCTCAAGGAGGAAGCGGACCTCAAGGCGCAGCAGTACACCAGCGCTCAAGGTCTCCTCGATAGCATGCGGGACCAGACGACGGAATTGACGGTGCAGCTGCGAGAGGCGCGGGCGCAGGCGGAGTCGCTCGACGAAGAACTGGTCGAGGTCCAGAGGATGCTCGGCGAACGCACGCGCGAGGGCGAGACGATGAGGCGGCTGCTCGCGGACGTGGACGAGCGAGCGGATACCAAGGTGAGGGACATGCGCAACCGCATGGATGCGGCGGTCGAGGAGCGCGACAGGATGGAAGAGGAGTCCAGCGCGCTGGCGAGACGCAAGACGCGCGAGACGGAAGAGTTGCGGCAGAAGATTCGCGAATTGGAGCGGGACGTCAAGGCTCTCGCCAACGAAAAGGACGAGCTGGAGCACCGCGAACGCGAGTGGAAGAGGCGGCGCGAGGAGCTCGAGAGCGTCGAGCGGAGGGCGGACGCAGAGATCGCCGAAGCGCGCACGGCGGTGTCGGACCTGAAGGTGGCGCTCGACGCGTCGGAGAGGCAAGTAGCCGACGCCGAGAGGCAAAAGGCGGACCTGCGGAAGTTCCTCGAGGAAGCGAGGCAGAAACACGACCGGATAGCGAGGGATCTCAAGATGGTGCAGGCGAAGATGAGTCCCACCGGCGGTGCGGGAGGGCGCAGCTCGATCGACTCTACGAGGTCGGGGACTTCGGTAGGGGGCGCGGCAGGCGGTGCGGCCGACGTCATGTATCTCAAGACGATATTGTTGCAATTCCTTGAGCAGAAGGATAATAGGTTGAGGGCGCAGCTGGTTCCTGTACTGGGGAAACTGCTTAGATTCGACCCGTAAGTTTTATCCCCTCCCTCTCCCTCTCCCGCTCCCGCTCCCCCTTCCCCTTCCCCTTTTTTCCGTAGTGTCGCAGAGGCAGGCCTTCTCGGACTCTCCGATGCTTTTGAAATCACTATCAATCACTTTGCTAACAAGCTTGTTTTCACAGAGCGGATGAGAAGAAGTGGCTCAGTGTAGTGCAGAGGATGGGTTAAGGACTGAGGGCAGCCCTATCTGGGCAATCTAATCAATCTACCGGAACTGTTCACATATTACATATTAAACGATCTGGAGACGACATGGCATTTGAGTTTCCTGATGGGTGGATAGCTGCGAGGAAAACGGTGTACGAATAGACAATGCAATTGACCTCTCTAGACTTGAGACCTGCTCTCTCCACTATCCTCGGTTGAACAACTAGCACAATCAGACCCTGGATCTCTCTCTAGACGTATGCAACCATCCTTTTCAAGCCGGGATAGTCCCTGGTTTTTCTTCTTTCTCCCAGAGCAGCCGGTCTTAAGACATCGATAAACACATGAGAATGGCGAAGGGGTGAGAGCAGATTGCGATGTCAATGGAAGAAAAGTTTCCACTCGCTCTTGGCTGAATTCTGTCTTCTGATTTTTATTCCTGGTTTTTAATTTTGCAGATTCGTATCTGTTTTCGTCCCTTCCTTTTTCGGATGGGTAAACTTGCCTTAGTCCTGGCATAAATGACATCATGGGTCTGGCTGGGTCTGGCCCATTCCCGAACCCGCCGGGGCGGATAGGCACGGAAGGAAAATCCGGGGGGATCAAATGCTCCTGCAATGTTCCTTGTTCTGGGCTTGCAAGTCACTGTACCTCTCGATGTAGTTAGGTACCACGACCACGTGTTTTTCTGCTCGGGAAATGGGGACCCGTAATGTCCAATTTCCATTTTCAATTAAACTCGGGAAATTCATCGAAGAAGATGGAAAAATGATGAAAAAGGAGTTTTTGGGATTGCTAAGGACAGTACGAAGTACAAGTGCGCCATTTACTCTCGCTCGTGACAATTGAACGAAGCCCAATCTAGAGAAGGAGAAGAATCACCCTCTCCACACGTCCATCTCATCCGCCGTCATCGAACATTCAACCCGGCCTCGGCCCGCTTCCCACTAATGCACCCCGATAACGATGAACTGTCCTTGTCTCGACGAAAACGAAACAGAGTGGGCGCGGACCCGGAGCATGCTTCAAGTTAGCGAAATGCTACTCGGCCCGTGCGTAAAACTGCCGGGGCCGGTTCCAAAACTGGCCCTGAAGATCCTCGCAAGTGGAAAAGTAGCATCCCGCTCATCCTGTTGTCGATCTCTCTCCCAAGGGGGAAAAAGGAGAAGAAGTCACAAAACGGGACAAAAAAGACAAGAAGAAATCAAAACCAAAAAGACAGAAAAAGAAAACAAGGTTTAAGGATATACTTACAAAACGCGTACTCGTATCCCACACCTAGCAAGGCCAATCCCTGTAAGGAGAGAGACACCTATGTAGAATGGGAAGGGGGGGAGTGTATATTCTCAATGGAGGAAAGGGGCAGGTCCCATGGAGATACTCACGTCGTACCAAACAGCTAGGCAGCACCATGAGTCACCGAAAACAACGATTAACACATGCTGATATACCCCAAACAAGGACGAACCGCAGCTTCGGGCGAATCCAATGGGAATCTGTATCTCCCAAGGCAACGCGTCGCGAACAGTCGAGTCTGGAATCGCGCGTCAATCTACTCGAAACACCAATGGCAAGACACTCGGCATATGAATGGCAGGCTCCATAAAGTTGTGGACATAGGAACCTCGGAACCGACGAAGCACGTCGTTCAAGGCGCTCACCAAACTACTAGAGCAATGATATGCACGGAGACGGATACGACAACCCAACGCGGAAAAATAAAAAAGTAGTATCGGTCTCGATTCAACAGTAAACTAGATTCGGATGCTGAGGCCCCCCCATATCATGTGCTTTGCATTCGCTGAATGGGCCAGACAAGACATCCTCCATGTGTAAACCAATCCAGATGGTGTAGAAAAAGAAAAAAAATGAAAAAGATATTGATTCCCGCCTGCCTCGCAGGTGAAATTCTGCTCTGCAGGACCCGTCCAGACCAGGCGGGCCATCGAATAAGAAGTAGATAGTGAACAAAGAAAAATGTTGCCCTGCTGACAAGCAGCTAGATCAAGTAGCCCAGGGGGATATATCATGAACAAAATCAATGAAAAACACCGCCCAACATGCAGGTAACCTCATAATAAAGCCTTCCCGGCCAGTGGAAATTTCCAAAACCCTGGAAAACAGAACACATATCAAGCGCTGACTGACACCGTCTCAAACCCAAATGCAACCAAGAGAAGAAAAAAAGAAGCGTGCGCGCATGGCATCCTGAGCCTCATCCTCATCGTAGATTTGAATCCAAAGCCAAGCCGAATTAGTCCTGTCCCTGACCTGAAATCCCCTTGAATATACCTCAAGACCCCATTACTGCCGTCAGGGATGACATGTACTCCCAATTGTCTCACGTTAGGAAGCCATTGCGCGTCGCAAAATCTCCAAGGCGTGTTGAAGCCGGGGCTACTGTAAAAGGTTCGATATGCCAGAAATCCGAGAAAATAGAAAAAATAAATCAAAGATCCAATAAATTCCAAACTGAGCTCCGGGTATCATTGTGTTGTGTCTGGTGAACAAGCCGATGAAAGTGAATAAGAATCCGAAAATCCGTGATGTGACGTTATTCCGATGCTGCATGCCGTGTATCAAAAAATAACAAAAGTATGGCCGACCGTGACAAAGGAAAAAGATGGTGGTAATAGAAAGGCCTAGATGGAACCCGAATCACTCGTGTGAAATCTGACATCTGACCACGAACTTTGAGTACGTCGCCTGGTACTCGTACTCGCTAGTAGTCGCCGTTATGTAATGTAGGCGAGAAGAAAGAATACCGCCCAGCGCGCCAAGGCCCAAAATGAAAGGAAGAGGAGCGGAGAATAAGTTGCTCAAGAGTAGAGAGAGAGAAGAGGAGGGAAGGGGGAAAAAAAGTGAGTGGTGAGTGGCGTAGCATATCAATCTGTCGCCGTTCATTGGGAAAGGGTGTGAGAGAGTCTTGAAGAGACCCTCGACCATCACGAAGCGCCGACTCGAAGCAGGAATCATAAATCATGATCCATTCACATGTACTGCCGAACCCAGCCAATGTCGAGCCATCCAACCTTCTCAAACGCCGTCCAGAGTTTAGACGCCTTGTTGACATCAATCTTGCATGCCTGCTGAGCGTCCGTCTTGCGGAACTCTTTGCCGACACGAGCGCACTCGAGGCGTCGAATAAAGATGCGCCGCTTGCTTGTCAAGTACGTGGCGCAGTCGAGGCGGAGGTTGGCCGCAAGCGAAATCTCGTCGGGATGAAGCAGTTTCGCATTGGGGTCGTTCGAAAGATCAATGGGCGCCCCCTTCCAGTCAACCTTGAGGCAGTTGGGCTTGTTGGGCAGTGACGACAGCGGAGGACAGTAGTTTGGCAGCGAGTTGAAATCCTTGTCTTCCCTGTTGGGAGCCACGATGCGCCGCTGCGGCTCCGGCGTCGAGCTCACGCGGATGGTCTGCTTGATTTGGGGTCCACCGTTCTGGCGGATAGGCCGAGGAGCTCCGGATGTCGGGGTCTTTGCGACCCGATACTGGCGCGCCGGTCGCGGGGCCTTGATGGGCTGCACCTCGGGGGTCGAGGGCGCAGCTGCTACCTTGGCAGGGAGAATCGCCGCGTACTTGGCCGGCCTGACCATAGGGGCGGGCCGCTCCTTCCGTTTGGCACCAGCCTTCCTATCGGCCACAAGCAACTCCCTTTCCTTCCTCAGCCAGCCCATGGGGTTGTTGAGATAGTTTTTCATGACCTGAGACTTGAAGTATAGGGCAAGTTCATAGTCTTCTCGCCTAGGCGGGGCGGCGGCGGTAAAGAGATTGGGATGTCGGAACGCCACATGCTCATCAACGAGTCGGCGATGCTCGGAGACATGGTCGGTCACAAAGAGAGGCGCCGCCGGACTAGACTCTTGCGAAGGCGGGAAGAGAATGGGATCTTTTACCGGGCTGTCGTCCGTTGCGGCGGGCGTTGGCGCGGCGGGCGATGGTGAAGCGGCATTGATATTATCGTGAATGGGAATCTCCGGCGATACGGGCGGGGACATGGGTGGCCTAGGCCCAAGCGCAAGTGGAAGTCGGGATTGTGCCGGAGGGGAATTTTGTCCATCGCATTGAGAGAAGTTGTCGTAGGGCATTGGTTCGGGTGGCGACATCAGGTTGCTAATGTCGAACGGCTTCTTCTTATTTATATCCATTGTCGCGGTATTGGATGGAAGCGAAGATGAAGAGGAAGAAGGACTATGAGTAGCGCCGGATACGTTGGCGAAGAGCGAAGTCTGCTGAGTGAGATGCAATGCCTCTGGCATTGGCGTCATGGGCGCAGACGAAGAAGGACGTGGAAGAATGTAGGGGGATGATGGGAGTGGCGTAGATTGGTGCCGTCGCTGCATGGAGTGTGTCCAAGTCGATGAAGGTTGAGATGATGAAGATGAGGCAGACTGGAGAATTGGCCGATCTGACGAGTTGTGAATAGGATGCAGTGGTTAGCGGAAGCGGGAGCGGAAGATGTATGGTTTGCCCAGATGCCCGGGTACCCGACTTAATATATAAGTTGGCCTGCGCCCAAGTCTAAGTGTGACTGCCTGACGGGGTGGTGTTGACGTGTAAGACGGCCGGCGGAGGGAATTGGCTGTTAGCGTTGGCTGTTTTGGAGCCAAGGGGGGGGGTGGCTGTTAGGTAGTGGGTGGTGGGAGGTGGGCAGTGTTCAAATGTTCCCACGAATTTAGCGTTTAGTGGGGGCCTATTGGCGACATCAAAGAACACAAATAACACGGCCTGGGGCTTGGGATTGCGTGGCGAATAACAGGCAGCAATTGAAGAAGGGCGAGCGACGACGTTGCTCCTCTCGTGCCTTCGCCCTATTTCCGTCTCAATTGCGCAACGGTCGGAATTTTCGGCGATTGGTAACCAAAATTACCACGTCCGATCTAGAAAATTACCTCGTCTTCGAGCCCACAATTGGCGGGCACAATGAGGGAATCCGGTGACACTCAATGGGTCGATGGACCGTGTTGAGCGGATTAGATTAGTGCTGGCGTGGGGTGTTAAATGGTGACGTTGGGCTTGCGACGGGCTCAGGGTCCAGTGTGGTGGTGCCAGCGCGAGGGGGAAGGTAACAGCCAAGTCGCAAATGCAAGCACTAGTTGCTCGGAATTTCGAAGATTGAATGTTCCAAAAAGGAATCCTTGGGATCGCGCGTAATTTTCGAAAATAAAAATAACAGGTAATGCGAGGTTCGGAATGGGGACTCGTCAAACCATTGGTATTTCGGTGGCGAATTGTGTTTCGGTGATGGCAAAAGGCAGCCTACCAGTTACCAGGAGGGGAGGGGGAGCCACTGGCGCTGCGAGGTTCACTAACAATTGATCCGTTCTTTGTCTCGAGAGGATGGCGTTTTTGTAGTGAACGGCGCAGAAACAGCGAACATTCGACGGAACTGGATGGAAACAAATCGGAGGCAGCGGCAGAGCTCAGTAATAGAGGCCGATTGGAGTTGTGGAAATGGAAAGGGAAAAGAGGAAAGAGGGCGAAGCTGACCCAGAATGGAGGGAGAATGTGAATAATAAAGTTGGAGGGGGGCGGCACGAGTCTGGAAGCCTGGAGATCTACTAGAGGCCGGGACGGTGCGAGGTGCGAGGTGCGAGGATGACCTGGGAACGGCTCCCAAGCGAGTGTACAAGTATTATTAGTGGTTTGCAAGACCAGGCTTGGGTCGGTCCTGCCTGGATTGAAGTGGTTGATGGGATGTGTGGGAATGGGAGTGTGAGTAGAATTGATCAATGACCAAATGTCTTAATATTCAATCGATTGAAAATGGATATGAGGCGCAATCCTATATCATCATTGGGCAACGCGATAACAGCAGGAAATTGGAAAATGTATTGATCGATGTATTGCTTGTGATTTTTAATAGATTTGGCCCATCAATCACTCAATCACCGGACAAGTGGGAACTCTTCACAGACGGGTGCCAGAAGCGGTGCCAGAAGCCAGAGGGAGGTCGCGACCGTGTTGGTGTAGGACAGACATCAAAGGGGAAGCACATGCCCCAGAAGATATCCATGATGATGAGAGAGAGTGTGTGATACATCAATGGTGGAGGGGGTATTTCCATCAGAAATCAGATTAATACATTTGGTCACAGGGGGTGTACGAGGTACAAAGAGCCCTGAGAAAGATGGGGTACGGTACCTCGAACGAGGAGGGAAACCAAGAGGACAAAGAGTACTTGGAGAGGGGCGTGGCAATGATGGGCGAGACGATGGATGACGGGTGCGCTGGAACACTTCAACTTCTCATCAATACCATCATCCTGTATCATTCTGGGGTCGCAAGGAGTTTGGGCCGGTCCATTTTAAACAGAAAGCCTCAAGTGGGCTTTGTAAAGCGAGCTGGATTGGTTGCGTTGTCTCCAGATACACGGTTCGTCTCTTTATCTCTGGGAGCAATCGTTTACAAACCATCATTGATGATTACGAAGTAGCTGAGTCCCCATAATCGTCCAGGACTCGTTCTCTCCCATACAAGTAGCAGCAGAAACCTCAGTTAAAACAGGACACCCAAACAAAGCTAGATCCCAGTACGAAGTGGAGGAGAAGGTGGAAGTGTTCGATGTGGGAGAACACCCCAGAGACAACTTCCAGGTTCTGAAGACGGCTCAATAGACTCACCCCCAGAATCCTCTTAATTACAAATTACCAAGCAATTTCTCTGGATACCTAAGAAAAGGTGGCTGCAAATATCACCTCCGGCACGCTAAATATACCCCTCCCCGAGACGACTTTCTCACTCGACAATTGTACCTTTACACCACGAAGTACATATATGCCTCCAAACGTGCCCCCTGTCCAGCCCAGCAAGTTACAAGGAGTAGGACGTTGCTTTGTTGTCGCTAGTTGGCCGGTTGCTCCATCCACCCCACCCCTTTGGCCCTGCATTCCACACCCCCAGCCAGTCAGATGCGAACGAACTTGAAACTTAGGCATCCGGTACCTACCTCCGCTTCCTTCCCCCCTCGTGTCTCGCCTCCTACTTAACAGGTCTTGTTAAGGCGGTGGCAGCATCTTTGAGTGTTTGCGCTCCTAGTTTCCCGGGCCATCCTGTTAGTGCAAGGTCATTGGATACGTTCATCTGAGCCGGTCATGCTGACTCTTGTTTCTAGACTAGGCAAGTCATCTACTATTGGCGGCGGTGGGAGTGTGTGAAGAGAGCAGAGTGTGTGTGGGTGTGCGTGGGCGGTCCAGATATGGGAAGAGCAACCAGCACGGCGTTCGAGGAACTGAGTTGCAGGGGCTATTATATACAGCCCGGCTTGGTCCTCACCCGATTGCTCTTTTGCCAGATCCGAGGAGAACGCAGGAAGGTAATCGAGAATAAAGAAATGGACGCGCAAGTGAAAGAGACAAGGAGTGGCAAGAGTGCACCGAAATACGATGATGAGGACGTTGTCACGGGTGTCCTAAAATAGGACAATGGGCTGCGAAGGAGTGTACAAGTATGGACCCAGGCTGACTGACCTCAGTTCCTTGTATTACGTCAATGCAATGATATTGATTTGGGGAGCTGGCTTCATGGTTCCCCACGCTCATATCAATTGATCAATGACATTGGTGGTCTTTTTTGTATTAATTCTGGATCTTGACGGCTCTCTCCCTCTCTCTCTCCTCTCTGCTCTCTCCTCTCTGCTCTCTCCACGCTCTATAGAACCCGAGGACCGGTACCCAGGTTTCTCTTTCCAAGTTCCCGCAGGTAGAAGTGCACTGCATTCCTTACCTCGCTGCCTATTCTTCCAATTGGCGGTCGTGACTGACTGGAACCCGCGCTTACACCACGCGCCACATGTCCTATCACTGAACCGATGCATCAACACTTGTTCGCACACGTTAGAAAATCAACTAATCCAGGCTAGGCAATCAATGGAATGAATGATGCCATTAATCAGTGTTAGACGATGATAGTAGAAACTGTTCCCCCCATGTCGCATTCAACTCGGCCCAGGGCTCTTGCCAACTCTGCTAGTCTCCTATTTAGTCGTGTGTCTTTTGGCTTTCAAATGTTGTCCACCCCGCCAGCCCAGGCGGGACAATTTAAGCCCCGCCCACCACACCGCCAACGTCTCCAATAGACAACTTCGTAGCATGTTGATGCCAGACGCAATTGGCCGCTCTTACTACGCAATTGAGACTCACTAAACTTTTACACGTCTAGCTAAATACTACGCGACAACAGATAACCCGCACCGAGTGGGAAACGTGAGAACGAGCGGGCATGTTAAGGGGGAGGCCTAGCTGAGAGCGACACATTCATCTTGGGCGCGCTATTAGGGGTTCGGCAACCTGATTGGCGCTAGTCCGGGCGCTGAGTTCTTCCAATAGTCCGAACAGGAGGCGGGGGCGGGCTGAGAGTAACACACCAGAGAGCATGTGCTTCGCGAAAGAGTGCAGCCGCCGAGCAGCCATTGTTTGTGCCAGAGGGCATGGATCGCCAGGCTTGAGGGCTGAGAAGACCTGTCAAGGCAGACACCGATTCTTTCGGGGCGAGGAAGAGGGGGGCGGGTGTTTGTAGTCCGCCGTACGATCTCACTCCTTCGCGCAAGCAAATCGATTGCTGGGGATTGAGGAGTGGGCCCACTGGGGGAGGTAGTCCAACGTCGATGAACCCAGAACCTAATTAGCTCCCGGTTGTCGGAGAAGTTCCATCGCCAAACGCAAGAAAACAGAATAACCATCTCAGTGCCTTAAGTGGGGCGACGGCCGATGTCTTGGACGAGTGGTGCAGATGTAATAATGAGACATTGGAATTCTGATCGCATCGCATTGAGAAGTTGTCAATCTCGCGGCCACCCCTGCTATCACTGAGGCTTAATTTGTCGGCGTGGCCGCCTATTAGGGCTCAGCCAGAACGCTGATGATCAGAGTGTGTGCTCATTCAGTGGTCAATTGATTGATCGATTGTCGAATTGAGTCTTAATGGTTTCTGCTAGAATGCGCTGGCAGCAACATGACTGTTGAAGTTTACACTCAAGACTTACAGTGGGAGAAAGGTGCCCTCATACATAGTACGTAGATAGTTACTGTACCTTTGTACTGGACTTTGTCGATAATATTAACCCAACAAAAACAATGGGATCACCAATGGTCAATGCGCCATCCTCTTCCCCACAGTTCCTGCCTCAATGCAGTGTAGTGTCCGAAGTAAGCTATTAACACACTACATAGTACAAAGTACAAGCATATGTCGGCCCTAATAATATCCAATCGATAAGCTTAGCCAGGCTGGTGGAAAGGACATCCTGAAACTTTGGACCGAAGAATGCAACTCGGTCCCAAAGCAAACTAGAATCTGGCTGTACGCAGTGTGATGAGCCCGCTGCCTACAAGTAAACTTTAGATCGCGAGCCGGCAGTTGAGGAGGGATCACGAATGCTTAGGTCCGCGGTCTCCTGTTGACACGATAACATAACCTCAGGGACCGAGGCTAGGCGATGTGTACATGTCACTAAAATCAATGACAACTGCAAAGTAGAGTTTCGTCGACATTCCCCTGCTGAAAGTCAATTTACTGGCCCTAGCTCTTGTCCAGGCAGCTCTTCTCTGTCGCTGAGTTAAGGATTGGCCAATAATTAATCAGGGCTTGCGAAGATCGCTACGTTTTCCTCCCCTGATGTCGAATAAGATTTCATAGACGGCGTGCGTCACAAACGTGCCTCCTTGCCCCGCGTCATACCAGGATGTTTTGGTCAATAAGCTCGCTGAAGTGTATTTCGGTACGAGGATACTCTGCACCGTAATAGGTTTGAAGACATCATTGACAAGGCGAACCAGTAGCACAGTATCAAATGTAATGTTTGAACGTTCGTCGTAACAACACCTGTCCATGGCATTCCACACCGGAGGCAAAGGTCTAGGCACCAACACAACATGCCAATGGAATGAATCGACCAGAGGAAAAAGAGTTATGACGGGCGAGAGGCCGGGGAGAAATGGAGGGGGGAACATGCTTGCCGCAAGGTCTAGCGGCCCAGTTTCTGTGAAGGAGGCAGATTTGCAATTACAATTGCCCATACCATAATCTCATAGTCATCAACCAGCGATGATATTTCGTTCTACACGCCCCTCATCGGAATGAGGTTCTAGACTTGCCAAGTCCTCATGGGTACGAAGTACAAGACCAAAGAAAGCAGGGGATGTACCCGCTGCAGCCGTCCTTGTATTATGCTCCATCCCCCCCATAAACACCAAATGACCCGGTCCAAAAGTGCAGGGTACACACCAAAGTCCTCCTGCATATCGTTTAGCGCCCAAGGATGTTGCGTCATCGCCGTCTGCGGAGTGCGAAAGCAACCAGGACTGCCCTTTGGGACTAAACTACACTACGCAGTACATAAACTACACTACATAAACTACAAGGAGGAACCACTGCAGTAACTGCCCGAAACGGAGGCTCTGTTTCTGAGTCATTGTCGCTCACTCTTACCGTCACTTCCGCCGGTTCCTAGTGTTCTGATCAAGACCTCCGCGGCGGAAGACCTAAAGAAAAGATTGACTTTTCCAGTTTCCACCGCCAGTTCTTCTCGCCACCGGTACTGGTGGTTCTAGACCAAAGACTAAACAGTTCGCCGGGCACTCTGGTCTTAAACAAATCTAGGTCGCGACAGTCCATGGAGGGGTCACTTGACATTGCTTCATCGGTCTAAGTGTGGGCGGGTTTCAGCGGGGTGGAATGGCTTGGCGGGTTGAAGCCTGAGCGGACCAGGTAGGCGTTATCGATAAGCCTAAATTCCCGGGCACGATGTTACAATGTAGATTACTTTCCTGTTCCCTGTAATCATGAGCACACCAATTGATCAATCCAAATCGATCCCATGAGATTCCATTTCCATTGCCAAGTCCAAAGGTAAACTAACTACGAAGGTACGAAGTACAAAGGAAGACGAGTGACGAACTGGCAAGGTCGAGTGTACCGCCCTTGTCGCGTAGCAACCCAGCCATTATCCAGGTATTTCGTACACTGCGATCATTGATCAATCGATTGAGGGACACACCAATTGATGGATGGCAGCTCAAGATAATCTCTAGTACAACACGCAATGTGTCTAGTCCTTATCTACCAGGACGAATATTGGCGATCCTAGAGACAAGCGTACTAACCGAACAGCGCCTCCTTGTCGCGTACTGGAGACAAACTTTGCCATTCTACGCGCTACCACCGTTCTCCGACAGAGAGAGGACAGGTGCGAGTAGGGAATAATCAACAAGATAACCCCCCTCCTTTGACGACTTTGAACAGACAGTGGGAGCCTGGGAGGGCAAACACCAGGCCTCAAATCATATTGATCCGATGACCCTCCCTGTTTGCGACACTTGACTTGACCCCCACCTTTCGAAGTGACTCGCGTTTGGTATGCGCACTTGGCGTCGCTTGCGAATGTAGCCTATCGCCCACAGAAACTTTCCCGAAAGCAATAGTATTGGAATTCGATCGGGGTTTACCTACCACTTCCGTCCCCTCCGGCACCCTTTGACTGCCTTGAACTCGGTGGATCATGGCGGACTTTGGAATATGGGAGGAGCGGAAATATCGGACATTAGGACATCGGAATCAAAGGATCGGAGGCTGTAAACTCCCGTCGTCGTCAGCCATATGTTCGGTTCCAGCTAATACAGGGTTTGAGAGTTTAAGAGAGAAAGGGGAAGACCCTAGCCCCGACCGATCCGACCCGCCTTTGCTGTGTAGGAAGGGACGTAACAGAAACTTGGGTGTGGGCGAGACTAAAAGCAACTACACTACGAAAGCCCCAACCCACACCAGTGACCTGGACACGAATGTGACCAGTGCCGTGGTGGGGGGTTCAAATGGGATAGTGAGGAAGAGTAGGGAAGCGGGGGTGGCAGGATGCTGAGCAGTATGACCTGCGAAGTAGATTGTGGGCTGTGTACGCTCTCTAAACCGCCCGATGGTGTGGTGAATGACCGATTGACGAGTTGAAGAAACAGGAATCGGCGCCAAACGAAGAGCCGGGGTGGCAGGTAGGTGCGAGCAGTGAATATCTTTTATTAGCAGTGAGATGGGAAAGTTGGTCGGGCATGCGAGATGCAATGGGGGGGAGCCCGGGGATGAGGGATCCGTGCCAAATTGATTAAGCACATCAGAATCCATTTTCGAATTTCGAACGCCGTCAGGTCGATATGTTGGGACGGAGTACGAAGTACTATTGTAAGAATCCGCAATCACTAGCCAACCCCATGCTACACTCGGCTTCATCTGAGGTGTGCAACCAATTGAGCAGATGCCATTCCATAGAATTTGCGATTCGTTTGTGGGTATGATCTTCTGGACGCAAACGGAGTTTACAATCCAAGAATCAATACAATCTGATCCGCCCGATTTGAATGACGTCAATAACAGGGTCAGGGATCTCCCTCGCTTCAATAATCTCCATGCATCGTACATACAAAGTAACTCGATCACAACCAGCGCGATATTCATACTTCGTGGATGCACCGTATTCGGCCGAGATACTTTTGTAGGAACGAGATGCGGACGCGCATATACACACCCGCTATGAATCGTAGGGTGAGTTTGCGGAATGGCCTGTCCCTCTGCCTTAGTTTACAATCATCCCTAAGCCCGACGAGATGACGCTCGAGTACTCCCGGCCCGTGGGCCCATCGCAGCACGATAGCAAGCGGAACCGCTTCACTCCCATCCATTGTCCACCATCCACCCCATACGTCGTAGGCCATAGGAACGTGGCCGATCTAGGATAGATGGTGGGCGAAGGGAGTAAGCATGTGTGTCGGGACGGATGAGAGGGACGAGCCAGGCGACCAGTCTCGAACGTTGTGACCCACAGGTAGTCCGTTGTCGAGAGTCATGCTGTCTCTAAATGCCTGGCGTTCACCCCATCAAATGAGTCCTTTGGCCCATGCTTCCATGAGACGGTGCGGTATTGTAACGGTGAGAAGGAGGCTTGGTAAAATGGTTTCTACGAAGTAGTCCCTATCTCTCGAAGAAGGCGGGTCATCTGACGAAGTCTCCACACCTCTGAGCACCTTTCTCACGACGGAGGGTGGCAGAAAATGGCCGTGTCAACGGGTGCATCGTAAAAGTGTGGCAAGGAATTGAGGAATTCAGAGTCGGACTGTCGGCATCGGAGTAGCGCTAAAGGGTTCAAGACATTCACAACATCAATCAATTGATCGATTGAATTGAGGTTGGCAGTGGGGGTGCAACTAAAGTCCTTGACTCTAGCGTACTGACACCAGAATTTAGGGCGGTAGAGTTGACGTACTGATGCAATTGTCAACCCATCAATGAATCCTTCCAACTGTTTTCTTTGCTCTAACGAATACAAACGGAGCTCAACTTCACGCCCCCCATTCATCTGTCATCGGTCATCGACGGGGTTAAGGAGAATCGAGTTGCGTATCAATCGATGCGAGCGACTTCGTAAACTAATAGCACAGAATAAACGACAGTTGATGCCTCGCTCATCTGGCTGTTGTACGTGTTTAGCGGCTGGGAGCACTGATATGATACGATCTTGGAACTCAATGGTGTCAGGAAACCTTGGGCTGAGGCGGGATATTTCTCAGGGTCCTCACGGATCGGGTGATCAACGTGGTTGGGCAACATAATGGATAATTGCTCAAAGCCTTCGATTCCTGATCATTTTCCTCGTGATTTCGTGATTGCACTGGTCAATCTCATGGTTGGCCTCCTTTTTTTTTTTTCCCTCCCTCGGTGTCTATCCATTCGACGTTGCAGTTTATTATCATCAATTGATTAGTTTGTCTTCAGGTTGGGCAGTGGGGCAGTTTGGACCGCAGCTCCTCCTGCGGAGCGGAGCGATATGACCAGAGCCTAGCGGTCTATCCAGCAAGAAAATCAATTGCATTTGACCCCTTGGGCAGCCCTTGGATGTGTCTTCAGTTTGCCGATGCGAATACTAGGACTCGATGGACAGAACGAATCTTCATCCACAGCCATCCTCTCGGACATTGCCTCACAAGCACCTCGCTTGAGGATGCCGGAGAAGGGGCCCACATTGATAGATTCCAAACAGATGGGCCAGGGGTGGGAGTAGTAGGAGGAGGCGAACAAGGAAACAGGAGCCTTCGGTGCCCGGGAACGGGGCTGTTCTCCGAGAGCCTGAGAGGGAACATTGAAGAATCAATTCGCCAATGCCTGACATTTAGCATTCATGGTGGACTAGTAGAGGGGGAACGGAATCGTATCTCGGCAGAGTTTAGCAGGTACAGTAGGATGGCTAGACCGTCAAGGCTTTTTGCGTATCCGATTGCTTCGTTTCGTGGATGCGGATGTGGACGTTGATAATAAACTGGACGATAAAGCGGGAGACCTCTGTGTTGTTCACACGCTGCAATTACCGACTGTTACGAAGTCGAGCACTTGAGGTTATGTAGTATCGTTGATGTGACGGCTTCTGCCAACTGACTGACGCCTTGACTTCTACAACTCTGCTCAATAATCTTTCCCCAATCGCTACAATTGTACAAAGTCAATCTCCCGCCTTCGTTACCCCCAATTCCCGAGGCAATTTCGGGAAGGAGGTTCGGCCCTGAAACTTCCTCATTTCGATGTTCGATGTTCCTGCCTCCTTCCTCATTGACATCGGATGGGGGACGAGGGATGAGGCAATCGCAACGGGGCAATGGACATCGGTAGTTCCTGGATACCACCTTCCGACGTTCTAATTTTACTCCGTAGAACGATCTACACCTTCCAACGTGGAAGTGTTCCGTCGGCTCTTTCCACAATGCAATGTCTGACCATTTGCCAGGCCAGTTTCCAGCGCCACATCATCCGCCAAGTTTGAATCTGCATGAAATACTTGTTACATGTACTGTCAATGCTGTCATCGGTCCACTGTAAATTAAACTCGGCCATTTACGAAGTGAAAGCTCATTTTACCATCGCACCTCCATGTACTGAGGTAGATTACGAGTTCGTTTTCTCTCCTCCGTACTTCGCAGGTTTGCTTCACTCCCTTTCAATGGGCGTGATTGCCAAGTTCCATAACACTATCTCGACTGGCTGTCAGCAGTTCGCCGATACGGATTGGGCATCTACCCCGTACTAGTTCCAGCCAGTCGAGCCAGCACTAATCCCATACCCTCAATTACCTCACTAACACACCCGCCCACTCCCCTCCAAGCCTGCTTTCGACCTTTCATCACTCCATGGGCATGCTTTACCCCCGCCCGTGGTTGCAGGGCCAGTTGCTTCTCTTTCCTCGTAGTCGCTCGGGATACCGGTTTGAATATAATCAAGATTTCGGCAGTCCTACAAGACCACCGCCTTTGAATCGTGGCACACAATCCAATCGTCCCAATGACTTTATCAGTTGCGCCTTGTTCCTGCTTCCACCCGGTCGAAACCCCCTCCCTCCCCGCTTTCTACCCCCTCCTGCAACCAGTAGGGCTACTCCACGCAGGGTCCTTTTCCGACTGCGCACCCTGACGTCTATTCAACCACAGACGAATGCACGTCACCAATTGGGCGGGGCAACCACGGATGCAGCAGGTTCCTATGCAGGTCTAGCCCACAAAAGTCGAGCCACATTGCAGAGCCCGTGGACGAGTGCTCACAGTGGACAATGGCTCCAAGAAAGTCTGTACGTTGAACATGCTCCGTTAATCGGCCACCTCATTGCGCATTGAGACGTGTCCAGAAGAACCCGCCGAACCTGGCCGGCTCTGGGATTGATGAAACATCACTTTCTTGCGTGAAGACCCAAGTTAATCGGGATCAACAGAGCATGTAAGCTAGTCTCGTTAGATCCCATTCTCCGCTCTCCACTAAACTACACTAATGATGTGGATATGTGGATATGTGGACGGGGAGGAAAGCGGTCTGCAAAGAAAAACGGCGCGGGATTGTGGGTCAGACACCAAAACGAACCATTGGCTCCGCCTAGATTCCAAAAGGTGTGTGCATGGGATGTTAGAGCAGTTTGCTGCCCAAAATGCCCGGCGACAAGATCAATTGAAAACAAAGGGTCGAGGCGGGAAGATTTGTAGTTTGGAACGAAAGAATTCCTCATGCGTTTCCGTCCATTGTTGCTCGGCTCTGCAGGGCCACGCAGGCGACAAGGACAAGGATCTGCCCATCAGCGGTCAATGGAGTTGATCGCAAGAGACTGTGCCATGAGAAGGCCGCCACGCTTTTTTACGGCATTAGTTTTTGCTTCCTTTCTTTCGACCATCTCGTTCCGCCCGCCTAATGCATGCAATGTACGCTACGATGGCCCTAGAATGGATCCGCCTTTCCCAGTGGCAAGCTCATTCAATCCCACGACAAAAAGCCCATTCACTACCGCGTCGAGACTAGAACGTTGATTTTGAATCAATTATCATTAGGGTATTCTGCCCTAATCTAAATATTTTATCTTTTCCCCCCTACCCCCTACCCCCGGGCACCAACCTTGGGCTGGGAACGCGCAAAGCGTATGAAGGTATGATTGTACATGTAGGCTTAGCCGGTCACGATCAACTGTGTGCTCAGTAAAGGGAGGGACAAGAGGATTTATGGTTGTTCCCATTGTTGCCCTGCGATCATGAATCCATAACATAATTCCGTCGTAAGATTTCTTGGGCGGTCTCTCGATACCCCTTCCTGTTGTGGTCCGGCCGTAAGTTAACGAGGCCGGGTATCCCGGTTTAGGACTCAGCGGAATAATGGGTCCAAATGGCGGCTCGACCCCGGAGCCGGCTGTACTAAGTACCCCGCCGGGCCCATCACGGCTCCGTGGAAGATCGGAGCGAGGAAATGTCCCACCACGGCATTTACTTCTTCAATGCGTAGCATACATCGTATCTATTGAGGCGTGGAGAGGAAAATCCGCCGACAAACCTTTGATGTATTCAAGAGACCCAGTCAGCTTATACTATTAAGCGCTACAATTCGCCTTGCTAGCAGCTCCTTAACTTCGTTCCGTGACGAAGAGCCACAAGTTATTTACCGTAACGAACCTCTACACCCATAGTTGCTCCGATGAACCCTCTCCAAGGTTTCCGCGATGTTATTTTTGAACAGGATAACCGACTGGAAAGCCTCGGGAAAGCAGAGTATGTTATCAAGTGTTCCTCTGAAACTCTACCACTGTCCATTTGATTCGAGTTAGCATGTAGACCTGCACACCAAGTGAGCGAGGCCGCCGATGATTAGGGAGTCGACATGAGAACGGTTCCTGCATCATCTGAGTGACATTCGCCTTTCTACGTGCCAACTCGAAGGGGCATTGATGGCTGCTACTTAGGACATACTCGGAACAAAGGCTGATGGAAGACAGTCGCAAATGGCCTATCCTCGAGGCGCCTCTGACCTAGGATGCAGTGCGACACGCCACATCGTCCTTAATAAGTATTGCATTTTCGAGGAGTCTCTCCATCATCACCCGTTGATATTCCACACGGCCTCGGTCTCTTAACGCGGGTACGTTCTTCGACATTTCCAGTTCCTCCCCGCTAAAGCCTGTAACCCGCTCCGTCTCGTATCTTCTAGATTCACCTAGCCTCAGTCGACACTCATACTCCGAGACGAATAGCCACAGTACTCTAATTAGCTAGCATGCTGAAGGTCTTTCTCCTCATCAACGTTCCTGCAGTGATGTAGGCCCTTAATTGCCTAGTTAAATCGAAAGCATTTCTCCAGTCTCGAGTTCGTGCCCTAGGTCCCAGTTAACAGCCTAGCTTCAGTATTGATGACTATATTGATTCCCTCACCAGAAGATCCTTGACCTTAGTTATGGCTCTCACAACATGGTCGTCGATATAGCAACGGCATACACCCATTCCTCCAAACCATCGCCGCAGCGTTCCAAGCCCGAAGCCCCTTTCCCGTCGATAAGCACATCTTCGCCGGCAAGTTTCCCTACGTTGGTCGCGTTCTAGTATTCCAACGGGGGGTCTTTTCACGCCTCTACCAACAGAAGCGAAAGCTAGGCCTAGTTGAGATTTAGTTCCAAGAACTGGGGCTTGGCAGCATTGATTCTATTTTCTTATTCTGGTCGTCGTTGCGCGGCATCAGATATCTTCATCTTGTTCTATCTGCTGGCGTCTCGAGAGTGATGAATTCGCTTCGGTTTTCGGCCTTCCGAAAACGTCTCACAGTTATGCAAGCTATCGATGAGGTGAGTGAACTCAAACGATGCAAGGAGGACGTGATAAAAGCGAGGAGATACAGAACGCTAGATGCCGGGAATATGCCAGTAGGCATGGATCTTGTCATGGTCCCCCTTGATGAGTATTCTAGCGCTTGAACTCATCTCACCTGGCCACACGCCCCGACGTGGAAAGGGAGAAAGCGGTGACGGGAGACTTACGACCTAGCAGCGGAAAGCCTCTGTGTCCGGAGTGTAATGGAGGCAGGACACTTCAAGCCAGCACTCCTGGACGAATAGCCCAGAAGCGACTCCAAGAGGAGGGAGAGAGTAGCAATTACAGATACGAGGTGTAGTGACACCACCACCACTCGTTTAAGTCGGTCCGGATATTGTGATCGTATTCATCAATACACCCCATATGTACATGGGGGTAGCAAAGCCACAGAATGCCTTCATTTCGGCCTAGCTGGACGTAGTTCCCACGGTCAGAGTGTCATGGCACTACCTGAGACCCGTAAAACTAAAACTTCAGATATCCCCAGAAATCCAGCGTGTCTCTAGTTCAAAGTGATCATGAAAAGTCATAAACCATAAGCGTCTCCCTCCCACTCTTCGCCTCCTTCAATACAATGACCATTTCGTCATCAAAGCCAACCCAGCTCCGGCGATCATCCCACTCTTCGTGAGATGGCAGCCTCCGTGGATCCTGTGCAGAGGCTCCTAGACTTGGTCGAATTTCCACGCTTCTACCGCCAGACCGACCCTCGAGCTCCCAAACGCGTATTTCGTCGCCGTGGCAGCTGACGCTGACGGCCTTGCCTCGAGACGTTATTTCAGCGTCGCCAATACCAGACGTGTGGCCCCAGAGGCGGATACCACGGGATATGGACAACCCGGCAGCGTTCGTCGTGCAAAGATAGAGAATAAGAGTGTTGTCGGGTTGTGTCGCAAGGAGATACGGGTGTGTATAACACAAAGCTGTAGGTCCGGACACCTCGTCTGCTGATGAATCCCCGACATCATTCTCGCCTGAAGAATCTATAACCTCGGAAGCGGCGTTGCTCGGCTGCGTTCTCGCCGGGCGGCGGCCCGTGATCACAGGAGGAGCATGTGCAAGCCGTGATTCAAAAACCTCGGGAACTGCTTTTAATCGAGCTCGGTTTATCTTGACATGCAGCTCTTGAATGCCTATAGTCCAACCTTCTCGAGTAGGCAAGGTGTAGGCGATGGAGGCGATAGTAGATGTCGACGTTTTCCTAATCGACAAAGCAAGAGGTGCTTTAGAGGAGTGTGACTTCAGCGACGTGATAAGGTATGGCGCAGCCACGCCCAAGCTCTCAGCGGTATCTTCACTTTCATTTTCCTGATTATCAATGGCGGCTCCGGAGGACTTCCGTAAAGAAGCGTCGAGCATTTCCGACAAGGTGAGAGGGTTTCTTGATACCTCAATCTCCCCGGCCGCGTTGTCCGCCGGTGCAGCCTCGCGGAAGACGTACAAGGATACAAGGACGCGGTTCGTAGCGGTCATCAAGTAAGGACACGAGTATGCCACCGATATGAGCCTGCCATTAGTTGACTTGGGGTGGCGGTATCGTTTCGACATCTTGCCTTCCGCAAGTTCCAGAACCCATACGCCGAAGCTTCCGTCAAGGAAGCCTAACGCAATCTCAAGCCTCTTCTCGTCCAGGTGCTGGTCATCGACGGCTATGCAGGTGGGCTCGGAAGCGAAATCGGCGTCGTGGAGATCGATTTGGGCGAGCAGCTTCTTCGATTTCAAGTCCCACGCACGAAGGCCGGCGGCCGATTCGGCCGTAATAACAACTCCATCGAGGACTTTTGCGAGAGTACGTTTCCTTCTTAAATGACTTTCTCCCAATCCATCGATGCCAACGTCCAGCTCCTCCACTGCGCACTTCCCTCTCGACCAGTTATGCCGTAGCTTGTATTGGCGCTTCCAGTCAACGAACAAGCCGTCGCCCTGCGCCCGGGACTTGCGAAGCTCGACGCCACTATATCGAAGTACGGTTCGACTGCTAGCGGCGCCGTCGTGGGTGAGGCTGGGTCGGAAGCCGGGGATTCGCATGGCGCGCGGAAGAACAAAATGGAGATAATAGAGCTGGCGCCATAGTTGAGAATCGGAAGAAAGTCTGTGGAAGCGGCGAGAGACGGGGGAGACGCTGAGGAGGTTAGAGAGTGGCAGGAAGGAAAGGATGCGGAGGAGAAGCTCGTCGGATAAGGAAGAGAGGAAGTCCCGGGATGGTGCGGCGAAACATGTTGCGCAGGTAAGCGAGCTATCTTCAGAGGGCTCGAGCTCAAGCCTACGTCGTTTCGCGGAGGACTTTTGAACAGATATGTCGGGTTGTAGAGACCCGAAGCGCCGTTTCGTGGGCATCTCGAATGATAGCGCCACGGCGGGTGGCCAACAAGGTGATATGGTAATAATCAAGAATACAGCCGGGTCATTTGAAGTTGGAGAACAGTGATATATTGAGGATATGGGTGGAAGTGTGCTCGAGGACAAAACTGGTGCCTCGAGCAGAGATGCGCGCAATCAAGCTTGCCCCTCTACAGTTCACGCCAACCACTGCAACCACTTTCCCCAAATTTGCCATCTGTTAGCGCGGCCTTCATTAGCGGTCTTGCACATTGAGTCAGCAGGAGGGTCGCAGTGGTTATTCAGCGTCACCACGGGATCCCTTGACTTTGAGTACACGGCGAAGTACACTTTTGTACCATTCCTGCTATTAAATAATTGTGGAAGGAGCCATTGTTGTATTGACTAGATAGGAAGGAATTGGCCCTTCGCTGCCTTCCGTTTTATGTTGGAAAGAGTGGGCCAATTCCATGGAAATTATCCTAGTAATTTCTTCCTTGCCGAAACAGTTCCTACGTCACAAACCCTAGCCGAAACCAGTTCCCATTTCCAAAACGTTTTCCTTTCTATGGTGTGACCTTGGTGCGACTTCGGAAGACCCTCTGCCGTCTAAAAAGGCCTGTTTTACAGTGACATTTTGGGAATTCCGTGACATCCGACGGTATTGGATTGTCCGATCAGGTCCGAGCTAAGTTTTGTTTCCATATCCCTGCAAATATTCCAACACCTGCTTCACCATCGCCGTCAATCGACGCTTTCTCAAATCTCACCTCAACTTCTATCACAGGCTCCACGACGTCGCTGAATTGAGCACCTTTCATCTCGATGCCCGAGATCTGCCACGAGAAAAGGGAAAAGGAATAGGAAAAGTAAGAGGAGGGGAAGAAAGAATTTATCAATATGGCACCTGTACGTAATTCCAACCTCCTTCCATGGCATATCACATATATGGTATACTCACCCCCTCTGGGATACTTTTTGTCCCTTTTCTTGGATTAGCGTCATCAAACTCTCCCAGCACCTCAGACCTCGTCAGCCAGGGAGGCCCGGCAGGCGTTCTATTGCAATCTCTGCTCCAAGGGCTACTCGCGAATGAATGACTATGAGGCCCACCTTAGCAGCTATGACCATACCCACAAACAGCGCCTCAAAGACATGAAGGCAATGGTGAAAGATCCCAGTGCCGGGGCCCGCGCTAGGAAGGCGGAGGCCAAGGCCGACGGCATCATCAGCCTGAAGCTCACAGGGACTGAAACGAGCAACAACTCCGGCGGAGGCTTCAAGAAAGGTGGCTTTAAGAAGTCGGGCTTCAAGTCTGCGTTCGGGTCCTCTACGGCCCCGGCGAACCCGGCAAGCATCTCTGCGCCCGGAAGCTCAGGTCCTGCCTCTCTGGTTGGACGGTTTTCGACTGAAGGTGGCAAGGAAGCAGCTACCAGGGAGACCCGAGACCTCGATATTTCAGCAGACACTGACTCGGAAGACGAAGGCTATGAGAGATATGACCCGAGACATCCAACGGACTGATTCTCTGGTGGCAGTTTGCTATTCCTAACATCGCATCCTCGCCTCCGTCGTCTCTGGGCTGCTTCCGCCAGGGTTCCTCTAGCGTTTGGAGATCTTCCATTACCCGTCCTGTCTCTAGGGCCCATGCCTCACCGTTTCGCCAACTCGTATCCCTTAATCTGGCGTATCCAAGTCAGGGGGCTCCCTGATCGCCTGGGTACATATTTTCCACCGACGAACCAATCACCCAAGCGTGCCGCGAAAGAAAGGTCGCTCAAGTCGGAAGCTCTCCTGATACTGCAGCATTGTATATCTATGTACATGTTTCCCCGCCCTCCGACAGATATGAACTGCAAGCACTCATGGGATTGCTACCAATGCCTGGCCCTAGCAATCTCGGGGGCGGCTCTATCATAGCCCAATCTGGCAGAATTCGGCTGCCCGAGAGGCAAGTTGCCGTGGTAGTCACGCTCTTGGAGCCGTCGACGGAAGAGACGACCTCCGCACAAGGTTGGCAAGAGTCCATGTCTTGAATGGCAGCAAACCAAGGAGTTCATGAGATCGAGAAAAAGGTTTCAGGAATAGAGGCAACTATCCCTAGATATAATGTCTATGTTATCTCTCAACGTGTAGTTGGAGACATGGTTGATTCCTAGGCGCGGCGTCGAGATTTCTGCGATACATCTCATGCACAGCACGCGCGGTTCTTTCTCCCAATCTCTTCGACATTACTAGATGCGCATTCCAGTTGACGACGAAATCAAGGCTGGCGCGAACGATGCTAGATTTATCAATAGATCGGGACATACGCTCGGTCTAATAGCGTGCTTTACATCATCTCTTATGAAAGACTGTAGAATCCATAAAGGAGAGACCGAAAACAGCGAAGCCACGTATTTTTATATTTTATGAAGATGGTTTGATTCATAGGTTGGTTTTGTATGCATTGTATAGCGGCATGCGAAATTATCTTTACCCTTCTCTTTGCATATCAAGTTCCTTGTACGAAGTATATCTCAAACAGTTTCTGCGCGAGCCTCTAAACTGCCGATTTCTTAGCCAATAGCCGCGTGGTAAATTTGGCTGACGTTCACTGGACCTTTGTAGGGCTGCCCAATGACAAATTACTGCTTCGTAGGGGGTTCCAGTGTCAACAGTTCAATAATTGATCGGTTACCCCAGTATCAATCTGCCGCTAGACACCCCAACGTTCGTCTCCACTCCCCTAAACTTACCACTGATTGACTCAACGATCCTATACCTCTTTACAAAGTACATGACAGTGCACGAGTCCCGAGGCGAATGTTGAAACCGCCGCTCCTGCGACGTCGATCGATTGATTAAATCGCGTCAATTCAATCCTGGGTCTACAAAGTACGAATGTTGACTCCCACCCGCTGTTTATGTCTTCACCCAACCCACAGCTAGCTTTATCCTGTCCGAAAGACTGGCCATGGACACGGCGTCGCTCCACGCCAAAGCCTCGCAGGAGACCCTCGCCTCCCTTCTCCAGCTCGACCCCACCCCGATTGATCCCGAGGCTCCTCCTCCCGCCTTCGAGAAGCCATTGCCCTCCTTACCTAAAGACTCTCCCGAACCCAGGCCGAGATCTGCCTCTACTTCTACATATCCGATGACCATGGAGGGAGAACTGCCGACCCCGCATCGCGGTAGCCCAAGTCCCATCTTCCTTCGTATGAACTCCTAAGATCCCCCAACAGAGCCGCGCTGGCCTCGAAACCCTCGAGTCCTCGGTCAGCGCTCGCCTATGCCCCGCTCGTCAATCGGAAAGTGGTGGAAGAGTTTGGGCTAACCAGCCGTATCTAGTCTCCCGTGTTCAGCGGTATTCTTCTATTACGCTCTCCATCTTCACCTCGATTCATCTCGCCAACACCTCTTTAATACCTCTGTTCACCCGCTCCGTCCCTGCCTCCGAGACCTACCTCCTCCAGGCCCGCGAAATCTACCAAACAACCCTCTCGGAACCTCTCCTAATCGGCATTCCCGTACTTGCCCATATCGCCGCAGGCACCGCCCTCCGATTCCTCCGGCGCTCCCATAATCTCCGCCGCTACGCCGCCAACGCCGCCTCCGTATCAACAGGCAAATATCCGCCTCCTGTCCCGACACTCCGGATATGGCCGCACTTCAGCTACATTAGCGCGTCGGGCTACGTCTTTACTGCCTTCTTCGCCGCGCATGTAGCCGTCAACCGCATCCTCCCACTCGTGGTAGAGGGCGACAGCTCCAATATCGGCCTTGCCTTCGTCGCTCATGGATTTGCACGCCATACTGCCCTTTCTACCTTGTCTTACGTTGGCCTCCTCACCGTCGGCTGCGGGCACATGGTCTGGGGTGCAGCTAAGTGGCTTGGCATCGCCCCCGATACATCCGAATGGACACAGAGGAATGGTTCAAGGGTGGTTCCTAAAGGTCGTCGAAGAGCTTGGTTCGGTGTCCACGGCGTATCTGCCGCCTTCGCCTTGCTTTGGGCTGCTGGTGGTCTAGGTGTAGTCGCCAGAGGTGGCCTCACATCGGGCTGGATAGGCACTTTATACGACAACCTCTACGCGCACGTGGCATTTTAATGCGCTTCTTTGCCCATTTCCCTTTTACCGTTTCCCCGTCTTTCTATCCTTACCTGTCGGGCCCAGCAAACAATGCAAAGCCGTGGGAAGTGTGTAAACACACACATATATACATATAGATTTCTGCATATGGAAGCGATGTTTAAATGGTAGATTATGTGTTTCGTTATGAAAGATGCTTTGCTATTGTCTGTCCGATGCCATCTCCATCCACTCCTGTTGCGGGATGGTTTTCCGTCTTGTATCGGGCCTCACTCACTTCGCCAGGGCTTGGCGGGATCTGCCTCTCGCGAAGGCACCCTAGGTTGGCTGAACCCTCCTTTCTCTCTCTTCTGTTCCTTTCTAGTCTGATCCAAGTTTGAACGCTGTGGTCGAACGAAGTATTGTTCAGAGTCATGGAGTGAATCCACACTTCTGGCATTGCACGAAGGAATAGGGGGGCGAGGAAGACCACAATATCTCACAGATACATTATATTTGGGGCACGTCTCCGGGGTAATGGGAAGTTGGGAGACACGCCTGGTAATTGATGCTCTGGAATTGTACAATTCCCACTGTTTATCCGTCCTATGTTCTGGAGAAGTCCTCGACAACAGAGTGCATTCTTCCTCCTCAGCAAGAATTACCTAGCCGTCTTTCGTGAAATGATACTGCGACTTCTTCCCTCGTTCCCTAGCACACAGCCAGCCCCCTGTAGGAGTGCCTACCCTCCAAATTTTAATCGTCTGTATCGCGAGAGGGGACGAGCCAAAACGAAGCACACCCTCCGAAGTGCCCTATCCTCCCTGTGAAATGCGCAGTCTCCTATGGAGCGAGCCTCAGAAGGTAGATGGATTTATTTGCTCATCTCATGCAATGATCCCTAGTTGCTTCTTTCACCAGATGTGTCCTGCTTCCCTGGAAACACTGCCGGTTTAACCCATGTGCCGGAGATTTCCTCGGCGGAGCTTCTGCTCCCGTCATGTACTTATGGCCATGTCCGACTTTCTCCTTCTCGAGCAGGCTCTTGGGTCTCTTCCCGCATCTGAGCATGGACCTCCGCCGGCAAAGTTCTCAGGTTTATCATCAACTTTGTTAAACAAAATCGAGGGTCGTCCATGGGGGCATGTCTTGTTTGGATGGTTTCCTCCATACCCGGTTATAACAGTGCAATCCGGGCCGGGCCGCGTCGAGGGGATGAACAGCCAGGCATTGCATTCACTGGCAGCCTCGTAACAGTACACGCAGCATTTCTGGGCACTGCCTACGGCCTCTAATTCAAAGTCCCATCCCTGGCCGTCTCTGATGCCAACCCAGTCAACACTGGGGACGTAATTCTCCTTACTGCAGCCTGATGATCCACTCGGCTGTGAATTCTTCATGTTAGCAACTCTAGATGTCCAAATGGCGAATCCAGACTTACCTGAGAATCCGGCGGAACTGCTGAACCCGTAACTGATTGGGAAGCCCCGGTATTTGTGACGAGAGGAGGACCTTCACTTGTTGTCGAGGCGTTCGTGGCGTCCACCCTGCCCCGGACCAAGGGGACACTGATGCCAACGGCTATGGCTATGCAAATAAAGATTCCCAGGCCAATCCAAGGCATCGCCTTTCGGCTACCTAGTTTGCGTAGTATGCCGGCAGGGGTGGAGGACCAGGTGACTTGGGTGGCTTGGGTGACGGCGCCTTCTCCTGCACTAGCCTGGGCGGAAGGCCTTACAGGAGCCGCATCCGGCTCAATGAGAACCGCAACCTCGAGACCGCTCTCGATCGAAACTTGCGGGGCGGTATTTGGTTCGAATTCAGCCCAGAGGTGCTGATCTTGCGGGTTCTCGGCGTTCTCTTCGCCCATACTGCTCTATGGCAATGTATTTCTAGCTGATAGGCCACGATGAGTAGGTAACCTGTCTCCTCCCTGCTGTGATTGTTCTTTTATCGAGAGCAGTGTGCACACCGAGCTCTTTTATTCCCGTTAGTAGGGATTGGGCCGGTACAATAGCTTGAGGAGGATAGGACTGATAGCGGCTATCAGAAAAACGAAAACCGCAAAGTTCTAGAAAGCAGGCTTGATGATGTTAGCAATCAAGACTGCCGTTGGCATTATCAACTCACATCAAGAGTCTGGTGGTAGGCAATCAGCTGGCTGTCTTAAGCTTCTTGTTAGGCAAGAGGATCTTGAACCTAGACCCAGGGAAGCAGATACGTTGTTTTTGCAGCTCCTGTCTGAATTCGCGACTGGAGCAAGAGACCATTAGCCCACGAAATAGGTGATCATAGCCCCAGAATGCCTCCCGCTACCACTCCTTTTGCCTCGGACAGCTCATGATTCAGAGGATGGAACATAATGGATACAACCCATTCATATAGAAAACCAGTAGGAAAAACAATCAACAAATCTGGGTTGGGCCCAAAGATTCTTTCGACCTCCTCGCCCAAAGTCCATGCTCGATCTAGGTAGAAGCCAACATCCGACATGCGACGAAACTGAGTAGATTGGAAAGGGTAGCTTCGTTTGACTGAAGTAGCAGCTGAAGCCTTGTATTCTCGGTCCAGTTGGTTCCTCGACCTTGGCTCTCAGACCTCCGATAAAACCACGACAATGGCGAGGGGATATTCATCGCAGGATTAAAAGAACAGTGCTCACGAATCTTCTTTTAACGGTCCCTAGGATTGATACTTGACTTATAATGCTGCTCCTACTATGCCTCAAATATCTGGATCGTAAGATATGCAAACGGGCATAACCTGAAGCAATCAGGCGGAAGAAAACCTAGTCTGGTTTGTTCAAGAGCCAAGGGCCTTGATATCCGCAGCCACCAACTTCCCATCGCCCTGTAACCTTCCTATTTCATCCTGCCAGACGGTCTTAATCTCATCCGCGAGCTTAAGGCCATTCAGCTTGCCGGCCAAGGCAGCTATGCCTTCGTTGTCAAGCTTCGACTGAACGAGCTCAACATCCGCAAGGACACTATCGATTGTGGATGCGCTCGGCTCGCCACTGACAAAGTAGTTGGCATCTTTGACGGAGCCCTTAAGAACTCGCTTGTTCTTCTTGGCGGCATTCTTGGCAGCTTCCTTTGCCTTCTTCGCCGCCTCGCGGTCGGCCTTCGCTGTTTCCTCGGCAGCCTTGGCAGCCCTCTCCTCCTCCTCCTTCTTCAACCTAGCCTCCTCCTTCGCGCGACGCTCGGCCTCTTCTTTTTCCAGCCTCTTCTTGTTCTTCGCGGCGTTTGCTTCCTTGCGGAAACGCTTGATCCGCTCATCCGCGGCTGAACAATCGTCTAGAAGCTTTCGCAAACGGGCATTGTCCTCAGCCTTCTTCTTCTTGCGTGCATTCGCATTCTTACGTTCCATGTGGCGCTTCTGGTCACGGTTCTCGTTGTCGTCGGGAACATCCTCGTCGAGATACTCGAAAGACCTCCAGCTGTCGAAGTTGTACCAGAAATTATAGAAGTTCTCAACCTCGTCCTTCGTCGATTTCTCATCACCGAAAGTTGGGACAGGGTGGGTTTTGGAGAATCGAGCCTCCGACTTGAAGACATTTCCCCAGAGCTTATAAAAGTTGCCCTTGGCAAGCTGCTTCTTGGACGGGGCATCGACGTCTGCCGCCTCGTCAACTGAGTCATACTGACGGCGCTTCACGGGGTCAAGAAGGATCTCGGTGGCCTTTTGAATGCATTTGAAGAAATTGTCATCGTCGGTGCGGCCAGCGGCGGCCTTCTTGTCGGGATGGTGGCGCAAGACCTTCTTGCGATGGGCCCGCTTGATCTGGTCTTCGGTCGCCTTATACCGGAACTTTGTGAGGCCGAGGACAGCATAGTGATCTTGGCTCTAAAATTTGCAAGGGAAAAAAAAGAAAAGGTCCACGTTAGCAACAGAGGGTGAGGTAGAAGATATGAATGGGGGAGAGTTGGTTCTAACCTTCCAGTCCTTGGCGTCACGCTGAAGCATGAGAGGATCCTCGTCCTCGCTGATTTCACTGTACTCTTCGTCTTCAACCTTCTTGGCCTTCTCCTGGGCTTGGATACGGTCGTCCTCGGAAAAGGTGCGCTTATGACGAGCACGGCGGGCATGGGCAAGGAAGTGAGGTCCGACTGGTTCAATCGTGCGCAAAGTCGAGGCGGAGATATGGCCAACAGGTTTGAAATCCTTTCCCGCGGCCCAATCCGCAGGAAGGGCCGGGAGGGGAATGCTAGTGACTGATGCAACAGCCATTGTTTTTCTGCTCGAAGGGATCTTGAATTTGTCGATGGCAAGAAAATTTTGGAGGGGCACAATTGGAGATAAGCAACAGCTAAAAATTTCTTGGTGTGGCGGCTGCAACGCTTAGACCAACTTTGACCTGGAGGTGTGTCTGACTAAGAACAAAGGTCGCGCGAAGTCACTGACCAGATGTTCGGCTGCTACAATGGAATTCGAATTGTTTCCTTCCTTTCCCCAAGTAAGCAATAGTACTTGATATATAGCCTATGTATAAACTACACCCCTTGGGAAAATCACTTTGACTCCTAATAATTACGAGCGACGAAAAAGAAGAAAAAGTAATTCTAGGTTGATTTCGAGGAATTTCTTGTAGAAAGCGGGCATCCCGAGGCCAAGGAAACCACGAGAAATCGACAAAGATGGTTGGCCCGTCCACGCCCATTGATCATGGAAAAGGTACCTGTGTAAAAAGTCTTTGAAAGGCGAAGACTAAAGACTGAAATACCTCTTTCAGTGATATTCATATGAAGTAAGTAGTCTATGCATCAATTGGGATACGGACTTTGATACGTTTGATTATTAAGCAGCTGTGAAATTGGTAGTTTGAGGACGGCAACGAGCTTTTGTAGCCCACCATTGCTCATGTGCCCCCATCATCGTGGAACGAGCGTAGGATATATCGAGCCTCGATTTTTACCTCCGACGGCCCTCTCAAGCCATCCCATATCCTAAGCCACTTTACCTAGCCATATACATCAGCACAGGCACCGCGACCATGGCCCTTGCTGCATACCGGAATCTTTTCCGAGCTACCCAGGTGGCCTTCCGGGGTCAGTCAAATCGATATTTTTTTTGACGGGCATCGGTCCTTCTCGGCCCCCCATTCTGTGATGCTAACCCAGAATCTCCCTCTGCAGGCGATCAGCGACTCCTTATCGAAGCGAGAAATCGTATCCGTGAAGAATTCCGCGCTGGCGCCAGCCCCTCAGACCCCGACTTCCAAAAACGTATTCAACATGCCCAGGAGGTTGCCTCGGTGCTCAGGGCGAACGTAGTCCAGGGTGTGCAGGAGGAGAACGATGTATACAGTATGGCCCGACGTTCTTCTCTTGGATAATCTTGCCCCGACGGGATGAAAAATATTGGTGCTGACCTGAACCGTGTCATTGTAGGGCTGCGGATACATGATCAGACCGAGCGTGGCGACAACGATAGCATCAAATCGCCAACGCAGACGCTTGGTGGCGGGAAATGCGGTTGCAGTTGATTTATGACATCTCATCACCGATGCCAGGTGTGTTTGTACGATACCGATTGCCGGACTCACTGTGCCAATACAGAAGCATGTTTACCAATGAAGCTAGAGTGTTTTTTTGTTGTCCCGATAAACGCCCGCGTGTATTCCATATCCTCATAATCGCCGCCGTCCGTATAACGCCTTAGAATGCGAAGCTCGTGCTCATTTGAAACAAGACATGGCAGGGTACACCATAAGCTTACGCCCCCTCGAGACTTGCATATTTGGGAATCGCAGCACTTCCTGGTGGCGCGGCGGTGGTGGCCGGGCCGGCGGATTGTTCACCCTCAGAAGCCGACGGCGTACTCCCGGGGTGACCTCGACGGTTATCCTTGCCCCTCACACCAGTGATTGTACGCCGCGCATCCATCAACATCTGCGCCCTCTGTTCTCGATTCATGGTTCCAACCGCCGTTGGCATTTTCCAGCGTACACGGAGGGGACAGCCCGCAATGACTGCACGCCCCTGGCAGGCAGCAGCAGCCTTTTCCGCAGCCTCCCTAGTCTCAAAGTTGATAAAAGCGCAATGCGACATATGAGAGCATATGAGGCTCTTTATCTTGCCATGGACTTTGAAAAAGTCTCGGATCTTGTATTCAGGAAGGTCGTCCTCAACCCCAGTTAGGAACAAGGACATGATATTCTTGTCATCTGGTGGCATCCAATCCTTGGGGCCGATTGGTGTATGTGCTATGCCACCCGCGGCTGGTTTTGGTCGATTCTGACGTCCACCGCCCGCGGCCGCGGCCGCTCGGGAGTCGCGAGTCCGGATTGGACCAGGTCCGCCGCGACCGGCGCCTGTGGAAGAAATGATGGCACCCGAGTCGTCAACGGTCGGGCCTTTCCTGAAATAGGGTTTGCTTGTTGCCAAGCGGCGAAGCAACTCTCTGGCCTTTTCATCCGTCTTTTCATACTCTTCAACACCTCCTCGACCTTCCTCAATAGCTCGCTCATTGTTCTGGGCAAAATATTCACGGTTGACATCGGAGGTAGGGCCGGGCGCAACCATCTTTAATGCGGCATCGCGGACCACGAGAGGCAGACCAAACGAGAGATCGAGCATGCAAGATTGGCAACAGTTTTTGAGTCTAGCGCAGGTTAGGCAGACATTACACCTTCGTTTCCGGCCTTGCGCTCGGTCGGCACTCCAGCTAAACACGGTAAATGGACGTGTACACTAGGGAACAGATCTTGGGTTAGCAAGTGTAGACGAAGCAGGACCAAGAAAAAGAGTATATAAAAAGGCGCGTAGACTAACCAGTTTACACTCGGCGCCATAGTCTTCCTTGAGCATCTTGACATATGGATTTTCTGGAAGGCAGTTTTCGCAGACTGAAGGGAAATCTGTTGTTTCCCATCCGGATCTGTTAAGATCTTGCTTGATCTGAGGCGGAGGCATGTTGTCGGCGGCGCGATGGAGGGAATAAAGCTGGTGGCGTGGTGGCTATGGTGCCTAGGAGAATCACAATGACCTTACTATGTGATATTGCGCAGGATGTTTCGGATCGATATAACGTAATCGTATTAATATTATGTAACACGAGGAGAACTTGGTTGGAGAATTGGGGCAGGTCAGCCTGGATGTGTCGAGCTGTTGAGGCCCCTCCATTTGTTTTCTTCCAGTTTTAAAAAAAAAGGACGGCAAATTTTCAATTGGACTGCAACTCTCTGCGACGACGAAATTAGCTCTGCTTATATAATGAAGCAAAAGTCTGTTCAATTTGACAATTGCAGTTGTCCAGATCGCAATGAAGTGTCGTGCCTGACTCGTATTCGGATTCGAAATTTCCTCTTTTCCCATTGGTCATGACCTTACCTGGTTATTTCGATGAAGCCTGGGGTATTGATACATTAGTGACAATATCTACAAAGGAGAAATACATTGTACTGAGGACATGACGGGGAGTCGCCACAACGGGCGGTCAGTGCCTTTTTTTAAGCTTGAAAAGGGGAGAGTAAAAAAGCATGTCCATCCGAATACGCCCGTTTTCGCTTCCTGACCTCCAAAGCTTTGCAGAGCACACCTACTTTGTATAACTATAAAGTATCGGACCCTGCTTCATCTTCCCCAATTGATCCAATTCGGAGTGAATTTCTTCTCTAATCCCTTCTGCTCAAAGCAAGCAAGCTTCCGCGTCGATTCAACCCCCAATTCCTCACCTCAATCTCGATAAGACACACCGCGACCATGGTGGCATCCTCGACCGCTTCGCACCTCGAGAGGGAGGACCACGGCCGAGATGCGGCCTTTAACAAGGCGATGCACGGAAGCAGCGCGCAGGCCACGGGTGGTATCGCCGCAATTCTAAAGAAAAACACGGCCGCCCAGAAAGTAGCATCGGAAGAATACTTTAAGCATTGGGATAACAAGGCCGCCAAAGACGAAACTGCAGAGGATCGAGCAGTAGGTTTCCGGCACGTGGACAATGCCGGCAGTAATAGATGCTAATACTCACGAAATAGGCCCGCACAGCTGAGTACGCGACTCTCACGAGGCAGTATGTATCCCCCCCCTATCCCCAAGACACTGCAGAATAAACCTTAGAAGCATGGGTTCTAACCAAGTGACTTTGCCAGTTATTACAACCTTGCTACCGATCTGTACGAATATGGCTGGGGACAATCGTTCCATTTCTGCCGCTTCTCATATGGCGAGCCTTTTTACCAGGCCATTGCAAGACACGAGCACTACCTTGCGCACTGCATTGGCATCAAAGAGGGGATGAGGGTCCTCGACGTCGGCTGTGGTGTCGGCGGACCAGCTCGTGAGATCGCCAAGTTCACCGGATGCCACGTCACCGGCCTGAACAATAACGACTACCAGATTGAGCGCGCCACCCATTACGCTGCCAAGGAGGGTCTTTCTGACCAGCTTGAATTCGTTAAGGGTGATTTTATGGTACGCCTTCTTTTTTTTTTCCACCCTAGGCTGAGCATTGAACGTAGTGTAACATACTCACCCGTCATTGGTTTTTTTCTATAGCAAATGTCGTTTGCCGATAACACCTTCGATGCTATTTACGCCATCGAGGCGACGGTTCACGCGCCAACGCTAGAGGGCATCTATAGCGAGATTTTCCGAGTGCTTAAACCTGGCGGTGTCTTCGGCGTATACGAATGGCTCATGACGGATCAATATGACAATGACGACCTGCACCACCGAGCTATCCGATTGGGTATTGAGCAAGGTGACGGTATCTCTAATATGTGCAAGGTTTCAGAGGCTCTAGCAGCCATCGATGCGGCTGGATTCGAAATGCTTATGCACAAAGACCTTGCAGGGGGTGACGATGCCCTCCCATGGTACTGGCCCCTGTCGGGAGAGCTGAGGTACATCCAATCTGTCGGTGATATCTTTTCCATCGTGCGCATGACGCGGTGGGGCCGGACAATCATGCACAACCTGGCTGGCGTGATGGAGAAGGTTGGCCTTGTGCCGGTCGGTACGAAGAAGACCGCGGACAGCCTCGCGCATGCTGCCGATTGTCTGGTCGCTGGAGGCAGGGAACATCTCTTCACCCCAATGTACCTGATAGTGGCGAGGAAGCCGTCGAATTAAATACTAGGGGTGAGAATCGTTTCAGCCGATGTAGTCGTTTCTATGGGTAAAGGCATGGCCGGGAGGACAATAATGGAGAGGGAGTCTCTCGTTGTGCGCGGCCTATCTTGTGAGAGGCTCAGATCTTCAGCTTCCGTCTAGTTTTATTCCCTGAGCCAGAGCTGGAAATCCGTGGATATAATTTTGAATGTACATAATGCATAGTTCGTACACCGATAATAATAATTCAATGGAAGCAACGCCATGTCTGAGTGTCGACTGTGAGTGTTCTGTCAATAATTTAGGGCACGGGGGCGTGTCATTGGCTTGGTGGCCTGTCAAGCGAAGCAATCTGTACTTTGCACTCTGCATTCTCGACGCAGCTATTGAGACGTCTCTCTCTTTCTCTTTTTGCCCCCTGTCTTTTCTTTATAGACATAAACGGGCCCTCCGTACGTTTGGAATGAAGCCGGTTTATACCAATGATTGTGGGCTCCGATGAACTCTCCCCAAATATCATAATAGTTCTAAACTGCTTTCACGGTGGCATTGCACCTAACGTATGCTCCAAGGGAAAGGAACACTGAAGAAACCTTAATTGCAGAAGAACACCAAGACGCAACTCTTCACTCTTCTCGGAGAGCAAGGGACCCGATTCAGTACTAATCGCGACTAGCTCCCAGGAACTTGGATCCACAGCATTTTTCGGTTGACATTAAACACTGTGGAAAGCTCCTCCAGAAGCAGGGGTAGAACCATCAGCAAGGGTTACTGAAATGCACCAAATTGTGTGCTACATCCTTGCGCCTGAACCCCTTCGTAAACTACGAAGTACTTCGTGCCTGTAACTTCTTGGAGGCGCCCGCTTAGCGGGCTTGTATTGATACTTCCTGTGTTGTAAGAGGACGGAAGTAAGTACCAGTACCTTAGAGGTGCCAATCGTCTCAATCAATCATGTTCTGCACCCAAACCCCTCCAATTATAATTATAGACAATTGCATCAGCATCTATCCTTTACCAAGTATACTTCGTACCTCTACCTTCCCCGGCGGCTGGTACACCCGATTTTTCCGCTTCTAGCCCCAGCGAAAGGTAAGCTGTTGAGCTTTACTCAACTTTTGGAAAAATTCCCTCCTATCAACCTTCCTCTGCCGAAACGGTTCGGGTCTTCACCTATTACCTCCTTTCCCACATCTCTCCTCACGACTTATCATCCAGGCAATTGAACTTTTGTCTTCGTCTTCTCCGTCCCAGGGACAAGGACCATTTTGCCGCTCGCCTTATAGCGTTCAATTCCGCCCCGGCCTATCTCGTTTCCACGTCATCACGGCTCTATCGTCACGTCCAGACAATCCACATCTTCACACATTCATTCCTTAGCAGTGTCCAGGACAAACAGGATCCAGAAAATGTCGCGGTACGTTCTCCGTGCTAGCCGAATGGCTGCTTCCGCAAGGCCTGCCACTTTTGCGAGGACCGCCTTGACTCCAGCTTTCGCCATCCGTGCTGCCCGAACCTACTCTGCTTCCGCGGCCACCAAGGAGTATACCGTTCGCGATGCGCTAAATGAGGCGCTAGCGGAAGAGCTCGAGTCCAACCCGAAGGTGTTCGTGATGGGTGAAGAGGTAGCCCAATACAACGGAGCCTACAAGGTTACCAAGGGTTTGCTCGACAGGTTTGGCGATAAGAGGGTGATTGATACACCCATTACTGAAAGCGGATTCACCGGTCTGGCTGTGGGCGCTGCCCTCAGTGGTCTTCACCCTGTTGTACGTCTTGTCTCGTTTGATCCCCTCCGGTTTTCTGGACAGTTATTTTTTGTCACTTTATCGCCATGCTTTCTTGCCTGTTCTCTTCGTCAACTGACCCTGACACATCATGTCTAGTGCGAATTCATGACGTGGAACTTTGCCATGCAAGCGATAGACCAGATCGTCAACTCGGCAGCAAAAACACTATACATGTCTGGAGGTATCCAGCCATGCAATATCACATTCCGTGGTCCAAATGGCTTCGCTGCTGGTGTCGCCGCTCAGCACTCCCAGGACTACTCTGCCTGGTATGGTAGCATCCCGGGACTTAAAGTCGTCGCCCCCTGGAGCGCCGAAGACGCAAAGGGTCTCCTCAAAGCAGCTATCAGGGACCCCAACCCTGTCGTTGTCCTCGAGAACGAACTGATGTACGGTCAATCTTTCCCCATGTCCGAGGCCGCCCAGAAGGATGACTTCGTGCTTCCAATCGGAAAGGCCAAGATTGAGCGCGTCGGCAAGGACCTTACAATTGTGTCGCTATCTCGATGCGTAGGCCAGTGCATGATCGCGGCCGAGAATCTGAAGAACAAGTACGGCGTTGAGGCTGAAGTCCTCAACCTTCGATCAGTCAAGCCCATGGATGTCGAATCTATCGTCAAATCCGTCAAGAAGACACGGCGACTACTTGCTGTCGAATCCGGCTTCCCCGCCTTCGGCGTTGGTTCGGAAATTCTAGCGTTGACCATGGAATATGCCTTTGACTATCTGGATGCCCCGGCCCAGCGTATCACCGGAGCTGAGGTTCCGACGCCATACGCGCAGAATCTCGAAGAGATGAGTTTCCCGACCGAGCAGTTAATCGAGAATTACGCAGCCAAGATGCTTCGGGTGTAAGAGGGGGAGGCGAGATTAGCAGCGGTGAGAACAAGGGAGAGCCCAAGGGTTGTAATGGAAAGTAGAACCAACCCACCGGAGGGGGGAACATTGGCAAAGGGGACCAGATGTCGCGTAGACTAGGGCGATGATGGGAACTGGGAACAGGACAGTGGAAAGGGGTGAATCGGTTCCGAAAACTGTAATTACATACTCTCGACCCATGTAATCCGTCACATTACTTAGAGTCTGGGAGGCTCGGAAACTATTAGCTGTAACTCTATCTTCTTTTGCACTCGCAATTCAAGCACTATTTTCTTTTGGATGGGATATTCTACTGCCTGGGGCAAATGGAGGTTCAGCAGGACATAGGTTCATAGGTTCTATGAGAATAGTCAGCGCGAGATTAAAAAAAAAACTATTCATCATCTTCACAATTTACACCCTGCAGCATGGCGGCGGCACGGATGTCGTACATTAAAGGGTGCTCAGTCAATCATTGATAAAAAAGACTTTGGAATTTCTGATTGCTCCGACTCGATTAAGCTTAGTTTTCTGCTGTCTTAATTCTCAGGGCTCAATGCTGGCATATTTGGTCAACGTTTGTTAGCTAACCTCGATAATTTGAGGAGTGGGAGCATGATTGTTTGTTGCTTGACCTGGCAATCCATTTGCACCTTCTCATAATCATCCATTCTCCACAAACGTGCCTTGCTTTTTTCAACTTCTATTTTTCTTTCTGTCTCTTATTCCCCTACGACCTTACGGAGAACGTCTGAGCTCCCAAATCTCACCATATGGTGTATGTTTCTAGGACATTGAGAATACTCACCCACGCCATGGCCTGTGAGGATGCCTTGCAGGCCTGTATGGAGAGGTTATCGGTTCTGAGCTGTGGCGCTGAGGAACGAGAGGATAAACCCGTATCCGTCATCGACGACCTACTGGCTGGAGGACCCAGACCAGTGAATCGAAGGAAACCTGCCACTATAAGCAACGAGCACTTGAAGCAACAGCTCGAGGGCGAATTTTTGGCGCCTTCCGCATCGTTTCCCCCGGAGTGGCTGGATCGGTTTCAACAGTACGTTGCTCAAGCCCTACCCCTCGCCATCATATCTGCCCGATTCACTGTGGTCGCATCCAAACCCAGAGATGTAATCGGCCCTAGCTAACTAACACCCCCTCACTCAATCTCAGACGCTGGGAGAGCCTGGTAGAGTTCTCGGAACTGTTCCACCTCGCTCCAACCCAGAGTCGAACAGTCACACGATTTGTTCGTCATGGCCTAGAGGGCCGGGTGACGGGGTACAAAAGTGTAACGGTGCCGGCGAACAGCGCCACTGCCAAAAACTCCACCTCTTTCCTGCGGAAACCGGCAGGCAGGGCTGACTTTGTTCGCGGCGCCGCCGGCTTTTTCCCTTTTGCTCCGGGAGGCCTTGACGGTATCGAGGCTGCTGCTGCATATGAGGATCTGCAGCTTGCCGATGGCGCTGACACCAAGGCAGGTGCTTCTAACAAGCTGGAGAGAGTCATTACCCTAGGCGCCGAGGGTGGGCTGTTGGAAGTAGCACCCGGACTATCACGGGGCATCAATTTTGGAAAGAAAACACCTCTGGCTGAGGAAGATGAGAGTCAGCAAGTGGTGCGAGAGCTCAGAGAGGAGCCGGATCAGATACATGTCTCCGAAGGCGTCGACGGAGAAATCGTATCGCCTGCTGCTGGGGAGGAGAGTCCTGAATCTGACGAGGATGCGGAAGAAGACATCGATGCCATTCTCCCCGTCGAGTTCCCCGCGTTGGAGCCCCACGGAATCCTGGCGGCATCCAGTACCCGCAGGGCTGGCCGGGAATATGCACACATGGTAGACATCAAACGAGAAATGGCAAACTTCGCAGAGCTAGTGCCGGACATGGCTAGAGAATGGCCGTTCGAGCTCGATACCTTCCAAAAGGAGGCCGTCTATCATCTCGAAAACGGCGACTCCGTTTTCGTCGCCGCCCATACGTCAGCCGGAAAGACAGTCGTGGCGGAGTACGCCATCGCCCTAGCTGCCAAGCACATGACCAAGGCGATATATACCTCGCCCATCAAGGCTCTAAGCAATCAAAAGTTTAGAGACTTCCGTCTTACCTTCGACGATGTTGGGATCCTCACCGGAGATGTTCAGATCAATGCCGAAGCTAGCTGCCTCATCATGACGACAGAAATCTTGCGGAGCATGCTCTACCGTGGCGCTGACCTGATTCGAGACGTCGAATTCGTGATTTTCGATGAGGTCCATTACGTCAATGATTTCGAGCGCGGCGTCGTGTGGGAGGAGGTTATCATCATGCTACCGGACCATGTGTCCCTCATCCTCCTCTCTGCCACGGTCCCAAACACGTATGAATTCGCCTCATGGGTAGGCCGGACCAAGAAGAAGGATATTTACGTCATCTCGACGACCAAGAGGCCAGTGCCATTGGAACATTACCTCTGGGCGGGCAAGGCTATCCACAAAATAGTCGATTCCGAGAAGCGGTTCCTGGAGCAAGGTTGGAAAGATGCCAACCATGCACTTCAGGGGAAGACGAGAACCCTTACAGAGAGTTCTGCTGGGGCACGAGGAGGAGGCCGGGGCCACGGTAGAGGTGGCAACCAGCGAGGCGGCCAAAGGGGCTCTGGGCAGCGAGGAAACTCTTCTCGAGGAGGCGGTGGCCGGGGCGGAGGCCGAGGTGGACCTTCGCGTGCCAGCCACGCTCCTGGTCATATGGGTAGAACCGGACGTCCAGGTGGGTATACGTCCGCTGCCCAAGACAAAACGCTCTGGGTCCACATGGTCCATTTCCTGAAGAAGAACAGCCTTCTCCCGGCCTGTATATTTGTCTTCTCCAAGAGGAGATGCGAGGAGAATGCCGATGCTCTTAGCAATCAGGATTTTTGCACTGCATCCGAGAAGAGTGCCATCCACATGACGATCGAGAAGTCTATTGCGAGGTTAAAGCCCGAAGACCGGGTGCTTCCCCAAATCATCCGCCTACGAGATCTTTTAGGCCGAGGTATCGCTGTACACCACGGTGGTCTACTCCCTATCGTCAAGGAACTGGTCGAGATCTTGTTCGCCCAAACACTCGTCAAAGTCCTATTTGCGACGGAAACTTTTGCCATGGGCCTTAATCTTCCCACCCGCACTGTCGTCTTTTCTGGGTATCGAAAGCATGATGGCCATTCCTTCCGCAATTTGCTTCCCGGTGAATACACCCAAATGGCGGGTAGGGCTGGTCGGAGAGGGCTGGACAGTGTTGGTTCTGTCATAATTGTACCACCAGGCGGAGACGAGGCACCTCCTGCCGGCGAGCTGCGGACCATGATCCTGGGCGAACCGTCCAAGTTGCGATCTCAGTTCAGGCTCACCTACAACATGATATTGAACCTTCTGCGGGTTGAGGCGCTCAAGATAGAGGAGATGATTAAGCGTAGCTTCTCGGAGCATGCCACCCAGCAGCTTCTCCCCGAGCATGAGAAAGCTGTTAGACTGTCCGAGGCCGACCTTGCCCGCGTCAAGCGAGATAGCTGCGACGTCTGTGATGGCGTCGTGGACGAGTGCCACGGGGCCTCGCAAACATATCGCCAGTTGACGACCGAGCTATATAAAGGGCTCTTGGCTATCCCTATCGGACGCAAGATGTTTACTGCCCAGCGCTTGATCGTCTACAGTAGGGACGGAATACGGACTCCCGGTATCCTACTCGCTGAAGGTACCAGCATCAAGGGCTCCCCCAATAACCCGATGGTCCATGTTCTCGAGATTAAAACCGTCAGGGATACAAGAGATTCGACAGATCTTTTACCTTTTGTATCGGCCTTTTGGGGCCTTCTTACGCCTCTTCCACAGGCAAAGAAACACGTACATATCAAGACGGCCCACGTCCCGGTTGAGGACATCATCTGCCTCACAAGATATGTTACCAAAGGCATTGTGCCCGAAATATTCCAGGGTGGGGATGCCGGCCGCAGAGCAAAGGAACGGATTCATGGTCTATGCCGCTCATGGGATGGTATCTGGGAGGAGGCGGACATGTCACGATTCAAAAGCCTATATTTGCAGGAGTTGGTGGAGAGGAGAAAGAAGGCGGCTGCCACGGCAGCAGCTTCGCCCGCTTTACGTTGCCCCGACTTTGTAAAACACGTAAGTACTTTCACCTTCCCTGGGGCCATACCTGTCTAGGAGTGTACCCTGCAAAGCAATTCTAGCGAACGCTAACGACTGTCGACTCTATCTAGTTCGCAATGTGTCACGACCAGTGGCTTATCAAAGATCACATTTCCCAGCTCCGCCAGGCTCTTTCGGACCAAAACCTCCAGCTCCTTCCGGATTACGAACAGCGGATCCAGGTACTTAAAGATCTCAAGTTCATCGACGATGACACGCGCATTCAACTCAAGGGCAAGGTTGCCTGCGAGATACATTCAGGAGACGAACTTGTCCTCACTGAGCTCATCCTGGACAATGTCCTGGCGGACTACGAACCAGCAGAAATTGCGGCCCTTCTTTCTGCATTCGTGTTCCAGGAGAAGACTGATTGTGAGCCCTCACTGACAAGCAAGTTGGAACGGGGCAGAGCAACTATCGTGGAAATCAGCGAGAAGGTGAACGAAGTCCAGACGCTGCATCAAGTTATCCAATCTTCCGACGAATCAAACGACTTTGTGTCGCAACCCCGGTTTGGCCTCATGGAAGTTGTCTATGAGTGGGCTAGGGGGATGAGTTTCAAAAACATCACGGATTTGACCGACGTCCTCGAAGGCACTATTGTCCGCACCATCACCCGCCTAGACGAGACATGCCGCGAGGTAAAGAACGCGGCGCGCATTGTGGGAGACCCTGAGCTTTACCAGAAGATGCAGGCCGCCCAGGAAATGATCAAGCGAGATATCACGGCAGTCGCTAGCTTATACATGTGAAGAAACAAGAGAAAAACCCCCCAAAAAGGGGAAGTGGTAATCGAGGGTCCAAAAAAAAAAACCTGGCTGTTATGTCTCATGGGCAGTACTTCGTAGCCACGTCATCGTTGGGGCCTTTTATCAGCGCGGCTGTTTATGATGAGATGAAATGACGGCACAGATCCTATAAAACAAATTTCCGAGCCCCAACTCTAGGGGAAAGTAGAGACAAACCTACCAGGCCTCCAGTCCCGAAACGCATAAATTCCTATTCTTGTTTATATATATCTGGGGGTAAACCCCTCTAGGATCGTGATTCGGTGCCCTTCCAATGCTATGTATGTCCTCCATGTAAACCGTTAAAACTCCATCAACGCCTTTCCAATTTGACCTTCCGCGCACCGAAACATCATGACTTGAATCCACCATTACGCGTAAAAGAAGACCCCAACAGGGGGGGTCGAGTAGATCTATGCCCTGAGAGCCCGCAGCCTCTGCTGCAGCTGATCTTCCTCCTCGGCGGTCGGCTCCGTTGCAACCGGTTCGGCGACGACTGGCTTCGGGCTATTGAGCTCCGCACTAAGTTCTACGCCTGCGTCATCGGCAAGCTTTCCTAGAAGTTCGTGGACAGCATCGTCCGAGACCTGAGCACTTGTTGACTGGGCGATGGCATCCTGATAGATGCCGTTGGACATGGCGTATTCCTCGTTTTGTTGTTTAAACTGCTCAAGCGTGAGGAGAGTCTGTGACGTGAGAGGACATTAGCTATGAATGGTGAAGCTCGGGGTTCTCATGGTTGAAAACAGTACCTTTTCCGGGTTGACATTCCTCTGCGCAACAGACATTGTCCGCGACGAGTTTGCCATCATGTGGGTCATGCGATTCATTGCGTTATTGGCCTGGATCTGAGCAGCTGATAGCTCCGCCATGTCCGCCATCTGATCCATCTGCTGCGCAAGTGCCTGTTTCGAAAGCAACATCTTTGCTTTTTGATAAGCCTTGGCGGTTTCGCCTTTCTTCAGGAGCTAGAGTTGAGATGTTAGCCGGGCAGTGCAGTAGGAGAGGACGGACTTGTGGAGTGGTACTACGAACATCCTGAATCTGCTTCTTCAGGATAGGATCCTGCTTTGCGGCCTTCTGCGCCTCTCTCCGGGCTTGCTTGGCTTGGAACTGGGAAGAGGATCAGTACCTGGCTGACAGTTTGCAGTGATGGTGGTTGGGATAGGCAGACATACCCTCGCCTGAAACTCCACCTGCATATCTCTGGCAAGTTGTCGGTTCGACATTTTTTGGGGGGACTATGGCTGGGCGGTGGCTATGAGACGGCTTTCTTGATAAATTCAGTGTTGAGGAGATGTTCGCACTTCGCTCTGATAGTGATGTTAATGGTGGCGCTGAAGTCGTCCAAAATCTTGATGGGTCTTGGTCTCGTCAACGTCATGGGACACGGAGTACAAAGGCAAACTGAAGTGGCTATCCCCAATAGTGGGGTTTGACACTGATTGACAAGGGCCTCAAGTCCCGCCAAGGCTCTGGACGAACGACCTCGGACAACAATTGAATGAACTCAAGAGTTCTTGTGGTTAGTCAGCCATGATTACGTGCCCTCCTCCTTGTACGTCTTCAGCCGTTTCATACTTCGCAGCTCATCCGCTTATCATTGCCCTGTGCAGCATCAATCGGTCACAATGAGTTTGAAAGAAACAGTGAACATAGACTTGCTCACTCAACCCGTTTGATGTTCCTCCAGTTTGCTAAACGATGTCAACATTAATTCTTCATGATCCCCAAAGGCCCCTCGTTCTACAACTATATCCCCCATGCTTCGTACGCAGTATTTCATGTTGTATCCCCTCTATTACCTTAATCCTTCACTGTCATCCAATTTAAACCGGGCAGATGAATCAATATATCGCGAGCAAGAGTGAAACTGGCTTGCATTGAAGGATGTTGCGGGCATCTGACTACTGGAGGTATATGGCGGATATGCTGTCAGGATTAGACGCTGTTTTGGATTCCCACACTCGGCCCAGGAAGTTTCCGGCTAGAACATAGGTCGAGCCAGGCCATGATGGGGTTCTTCTACACAGCACGGCCATGCCATGAATGACGGGGTGGGTACTATTGGAGTCTCCCGAAAACGCAGCATGTGCGCCAGATCGTCACATTCCTCGCCGCGTAACACATATCCACTGATGTGCCTTTCTTCTGGAAGTCTTTTCCTCCCACGCCAGATGTAGTCACAATTCATCTTGATCAGCGTCTAGAGATTCCTCCCGGGGTGTCTGCTCCCCTTCCCCCTTCGAGGCAGTTGATACATCGTTTATCTGTTGCGCCTTTGAGACGCCAGGATGGTTGAGCATTTCGGAGCAGCCGGTGTACATGGCGCCTTGCGTTAAATGCTTCGCAGTCGACTGAAGACTGGCCCAGAAGTTGGAATACAGAGCGGTTCCCGGCAGGCCGCCGTCTGAGGTTGAGAAGGTTCCCCAATTTCGGCGCCACGTTGTTGCCACTGATGGAAACCCGCATAGTCACGCAATGTCCAACTACCGAGGGCATACTGGGAAGCCCAATTGTCATTATATCTACCTTGCATTGTGAGAATCCCACCGGGCCACTTTCGCTGAGTTGTCAATGCGATTATTTTCCGTCTAGTCACCGATCGTTCTCTTATTACGAGTATTACTGCCCATCGGCTTGCTACGCGGCAAAGTAAGTCCTTCGTGCTTACTTCACCGCATAGCTCCTTTGCCACTTAAGTCAAGAGTTTCGGCGAAATATAATGGCTGGTGAAGACCCTCCGAGACCATCGTTTCCTACACTCGTCGATGATTTATCATGCCTGCGATAGGTGCTGCTCGATAACGGCGATAAAATCCGAAGCCCTTCTAGTTTACAAGTCCGTCCCCTTCAGGGTTCCGCCCATCGAACCTTGATATGGGTACTAACGTCGATCGATACAACTCCATCTGGGGTCTATTATCAAACGCCTTCCATACGATTGCCCCTCCGGCGTTACTGCTATTAGCACGTAGCCTCAGTAGAGGTCGGACTCCGGGCGGGTGTATGCCGTTGCCAGGTGGTCATGACAATGCTGGCCACCCGGGGCCTCCCGGAGCAATCAATAATAATTTGTATAGTATTGATGTAAAATATCAAGTCTAGTTCATACCCCGGAAGGGTCAATGTCGAGAACTGCCATCCCAAACGACGTAGAGAATTGCCATCTGGGATTAATTAAACACGGAAGAAGTGTTCCACGCCCACATGTAGATGCCATCGGCATTAATTCTTAAGAGTATCCTCGATGAGTTCGTTCACTGGTTTAGGACAAGGCAAATTTCAGCCTAATATGCCCACAGTCGAGAGAAGAGCCTCCCAGAAGATTGCGCGGGAAAGTACTGCAGGTGGAGACTACCTTAATCCCGCATTGCCAGGCGTTTCATGCGGGCTCACGGCCAGGATGGAAAGGCGTCGGTCCTTGCGAGTGGCTGGAATGGATTTGAGACTGTTGAATCTTGGCAGAATGATGGGATTGCGAGGGCGATCTGATGGCAAGAAGCGGAGAATCGGACATGGCTTCAACAAGACATCAACCAAGGCCCGAATTTGACTGAATTACTTATTACTCTGTACCTTTGTAAAGTAAACTACCTTTGAGTTCGCGGCGTCTCTCAACAAGCACTGCCTGGACGGAATAATTGACGAAGTGTTTTGAATCCTACGACATACATGGCACTAATTACTCCGATTTGAGGGAAACCTCGAAGCACAAAGTACCTTCGTATACCTTTGTATCGTTGAAAGCAATTCGCAAGGTCCATCACTGCACGAAACCGTACTCGTAAGCCTTCGGCAGTCATAAACATTATGGGAGTTTAATAATAGCTCGAATGAGAACTCGACTCCTCCTCCTCACCAGGGATTTATTTCACTTTATGAAGTTACTAGCAAAAGTCATTTAACGTTATTATCTTGGGGCAATATACGAAGGTAAGGTTGATGGGGGGGTGATACACAGGCACTTCATAATGCGCTAAAAATAAATAACAGCAAAGGATGAGCCTTGAAGGCTGTGTGTTGAGTGTGTGACAGGAGCCTCATCCTTCAGACTCGTGTCTGAAAGTAATACTTAGAAAAGTGGTCCAGAAACATACTTTGTGCGTACCGATGTATGTACTTCGCCAGTTCATTTTCGCTCAGAGGAGTCGGTGAGTCTCTTGGAAAAAAGGAAGGAAAGAAGTAAAACTGAAAAGGGAAGGGCCGGAAGGGGGAGGGTTTAGGGGGAGGAATTTGACGTCTCACCATGCAAAATCGGAGAGAGCAGTCTCGTCACCCCACTCGTCTTTCCCAGTCTCTAAAATAGTTTATGCTCTGGACGGAATATGTGAAATACTTCCATACGAAGGACTTGGGAATGCACCCCTAAACTAGAATATCTTCTCCTGAAGACGCCTCGCGACATTCCACCCGCAGGTGGGTGTACGAAGTAGTTTCCACTCCACTGTACAAAGGTACTAGTGTACTCAGACCTTTGTACTCAGCCTTCGTAATCATACCAACAAAGCAAGAATAAGGGGCACTCGTGCAGGACTTTGATACTAAGACGACCCACTTATTTCAGTACATTTGACACACGAATTACAGTCCACGCCCCTTGGTACCTCGTCGATACCACCAATAGTGTCACGAAGTATGGGTGGGTCGAGTACTAGCTTACGAAGTATGGACATCAGCGCGAAGTTACACTCGGAAGTACGAAGTAAATTAACCCGCCCCTGAGTAGCGACGTACCCTATAAATGTGCCTCCTGCGCCGTCTTATATTGGTGCTTCCTGTATGCCTCAGGCCAAAAAGGCTGTCCTTCCCCCAGAAGAAAGCAAACGTGTCCTCAAGATAAAAGCGCCCGGGCTCCCCCTTAACCTTTCGTCGATGAATCATCATATTTTCCAACAACCTGTCGATTTGCCATACAGAATCCGACACTTGGCCTTTTCCATCTCCCAGTCTCATTCCATCGACACCACGCTGCCTCACTGAGTCACCTTTTGTGTTTGTGGCGTGTCAATCTCTCTACTCGCTGGAGCCTGCAGGCACCATGCACTTCACATAAACCATGAGATCTCGACATTGGCCATATTTCACCTTGAGATTTTGACAAGATATTGTGACGAACCGCGAGATCGTCGTCAACGTCCTCAACTTCCGCTGCTACTCCTGTCCTATATCGTGACAAGACGAAGAACGCAATCTCTAGTTTCCACCCCTTCCTCTGCCAGATACGTCTGTCCAGAATGGCCACCTGGGAAGAACAAGCCTCGCCCGTCGTGAAGTTTGAGGCATCACCTGCAGAATCTTTTCTTTCGACGCCAGGTGAGATGTATCCGTCATTATTCACCGCGTCGGGCACATCTTCAACAAATACGATGAATCCCATCGACATGATGACACCACCTCCCTTCTCAGCCGAATCCAAGCCAGAGACAATAGCATTAGCTGCCCTCTCACCAACAGCCTCCCCTACAAATGTCCCAACTTCGACAGAAACCACAGATACTACGGCACCATCCACCCCGGCGTCGGAAAAGAAGCCGGTGAAAAAGCGGAAATCATGGGGCCAGGTCCTCCCAGAGCCCAAAACCAATCTCCCTCCGAGGTGAGTGAGGATGTAGCAGGCACCTATTGCCCACAGGCCCAAAGGCGGTCATAGCTGACAGGTGCATAGGAAACGAGCAAAGACCGAAGATGAGAAGGAGCAGCGCCGAGTCGAGAGGGTGCTTCGCAACCGAAGGGCCGCTCAATCGTCTCGGGAACGCAAGCGCCAGGAGGTTGAAGCTCTCGAAAAGCGGAACAAGGAGCTCGAGGCCCGCGTTCTCAGCATCGAAAAGACAAACCTCCTGTTGCTCGAGGAATTAAACAAATACCGGCGCACCACAGGCGTCGTGACTCGATCCTCGTCGCCTCTCGACTCTCTTCAATCAAACCCCGTTACCCTGACGTCCGAGCTGTTCAGCTCCCAAGATAGCCACAAGGTCCTGATCGACCAGCTCATGTTCAACGAGCCATCCAGCACTACTGTTGATCCCTCCTCCCTCTCGCCCAAGCTAAGTCCCGACGTGGATGAGCAGGAGTTGGCAGCCGTGGAACCAACCCCAGTCGCGCCGGCGACCACATCAGCCTCTGCGTCTTCGACCTCGGATCGAGCCACCGAATTGACACAACGTCCTGCAGCGATGTTGTGCGACCTGCAGTGTCAACATTCGGTGGATCTTCCGCGGTCGTGGACAACGTCGCAGATGGATCTGGTGCAGCCACGGTCCGCACAGTTCCAGATGTTTCTCCTCGTTTTGTCGGTACTTGTTTCAACCTGCCAACGGCCGCTGACACAGATAGCTATGTCCTTGAAAGCGGGCTTCTCTCTTCCCCCAACTCCGTCGATTTTGAAAACGATTATCTGGCTGGTGACGCGGCCGCGCTCTTCCCGACGGACCTCTTCGACATCTCCCAGTTCCTTCACGAAGATGGGAACGGAGTCGTGTCCGACGCCACGGCGGCAAACGGCCAATCCGTCGCAGCGGAAGCCGAACTCGACCTTCATTTCGCCGACTTTGAGAATCACTTCTCTTCGGAAAATCTTAACCTGCAGCCCCACTCTGGCGCGTCCGCTTCAGGATGCGACGATGGAGGCATTGCGGTTGGTGTCTGAGAGTTGCAATGATCGAGTTGGTGACTTGTCGGGTTTGAGTTCGGCAACGCGCGACGATAAGCCCGCGCCCCCTCAATGGTTGGACGGCTTTTCACTGCCATCTCGCGAAGCACTGTTGACCCTCCTATGGGCATTGAAGATGGAGGAGCGCAAGCTGGAGTCGCAGATTTCAAATTCGAACACCAGTCTTGGTAATTACTGGAACGCGAATATGTATAGGAGCAAAATTGACGCCAAGAGTCGGAAGAGGCACCTGGAGATTAATCCTAGAGTGCGAGGGGGTGAAAAGCGACAGCGTTTCGGCTGAGTACAGTGGTGATTCCATTCTTTGTAACCTTTTTCATTTTCTTTCTCTTTTTTATGTTTGTCGCGAATCCGGGCATCTAGTTATAGTATCTGAGGCGTCACGGGGGGTTATATTATCGGAAATGGGCGGTTGGCTAACCATTTTCCCTCAACAAGCAATATTTATGGGCGGATCAGCCAGAAAAGAGCAATCCAACGATATTTTATGAATACAGAATATTCCCAAACCGATCGTAATTCTCATATCGCACGCTTCCACGGTGAAAACCCGATCTCCAGAAACGCCTCAGGGGTAAACATGCAATTGGTGGGCGGATAACCCTCCCTGTCTACCATAGATCCTCCATTTGTGCCATCGCGGATTCCTCATCCGCAAACATGTCGGCTTCCGGATCAACTATTGCGTTGGAGGAAGTAGTGTCAGCCACCTCCAACATCAGTGACTCGAGCATATCATCTTCGTCGGGGTGCGGGGCAGGGCTGGTTGCTCCTCCATGTGGTGTCGCAGTGTAGACACCGTCAGGATCATCATCGTCGTCGGCTGGTGCAGCGCTAATTGGTGGAGTTGATACCACTTGGTCATCGGCCTCAGCCGACATGCTTCGTATCTCTTCGTCGATCCATCCCTGGCGTTGCTTAAACAGTGCCGTCTTGTGACCAGCCTTCTCAACCATGGACAGGGCGTCTAAGAACTTCGCCTTGGGAAAGAGATCGTCAAGCCATAATTGGTAGAGAGAGAGGATGCGGGCAGCATCGCTAAACTGAGGACCCTTGCGTGGTCAGCAATTCTCATCTCGGCCCTGGGTAAGAAACAAAGGGACTTACCTCATGCCCTTTCCCTTTTAATCGAAGTTTCCTCGCCCGATTTCGAAGCTTGGGAATGCCAGCCTCTGATAGTAATCTGGTGATACCATATGTCAGCGCCTAGAAGCTTCTATGTTGAGGGGTCCTGCTGTACAGAACAGGCTAATCTGCACCTTTGATCATCGAGTTTCACACGCGGTATATGAGCACGTTTCGTCACGGATACCGCATCCTCCAGGCCTAGACCTTCACGCTCATTCCGAGTTCCCAAAACATCCGATACGGAGGAGACATTGGGTTCCTGAAAAATATCCTCAAGTTCAACATCGTAGTCATCCAGATCGTTCGGCCTCCTCGGGTGGGTTGAAATTTCTTCGGCCACCATCTTTCTACTCAAACAGGCGGTCTCCGGTTATGACGAGAGCAAGTCTCTGTACTCTCCAAAGACGCACACATCTGCGGTTCAAGTAGTAAGAAGGGATTCGGAGCTGTCTCCATTGAACCATTAAAGACGCGTTTCCCACGCGTCTTAATATCGCGGGGTAATTGCATCTATCGGGGGCTTGCAGTGATAGTTCTGCGGCCTTGTATATTAGGCATCATTCAAAGCTGCATCATTCTTTTCCGAGAATTGAGGTAATCGACGCCAATTGCAATCAACCTTCGCATCAGTTGATCGAAATCCAGACGCACAACCAAAAGGGATTGTATGACACTGGTCACTGACCCGCGCAATCTATTTCAGCATTCGAGAGGCTCGCCGATTGTACTTGCTTGAGTCATAATGGCGGCACCTCAGCGAGAACCGTTCGCTCCAAGCAAGGTTATCCAAACCGAGTATCCTGTACGTCAACCCCACAAGGACGAAGCGGCTCAGCTTCCAATAGATGCTCTTTAGCAAGTTGATTCTAACCACCGGTTATAGCTGATTGATAATGACCCGTATGCCGACGCGCCCTCCCGAGTCTCTTTCCCTCCGATATCTGCTAACCTTAACCTTGACCTCGGCAAAGACATTTTACGCGGGTGATTGGATACGCCAGGCCGTCTGACTATGTCCACGGCCTAGTCGCGGCCGCCTTTGGGCCGGGTGCTCTTCTTTTCATGGAGAAGTTCTCTCCCTCGCGAGTCGGCAAAGGAGGATTTGCGCCTGCCATGAGGTTGGCAGGAGCAGTCGGCGCCGTTGGAGGATTTCTTTACTTCTACCAGCGATCAGCACGTACGTTTCTTCATCCTCCTCCATACAGAAAATACGATTTAGTTTTAACAAACCCCAAGTTCGCTTTTATGGTGCTACGGAAAATTCTCGCGAGATTGAGATGGATATGAAAGAAATGGTTGCCAAGGTGAAGGCAGGCGAGCCATTGTACGGAGAGAGCCAGCTCACACCACATATGCAAGGAGTCGCAGCTAGACAGTCGAGATATTCGTCGCTTTTCATGTCCATCATGCCTTGGTTCAACTTTGTCAACCACAACCAGCACGGAGTTGACACAGCAAAGTATTACCAGCAGGCTGAGAGGGAATTAGAAGCAGAGAGGCTGGCGAAGGTGTAAGATAGACTGCTTCAGCTCTAGCTTAAGCTCATAGAAATAACAACGACAACAACGGCTACAATAACCGAGATAGTTGGTTGCCGAGGTGAACAGTTTCCGGAAAGCGAGTATGAGATGATGCCTCTTGTACAAACCTTCGCCAGTCCACAGGGGTTCCTCCTCCCACCAAAGGATCGCTCTTTCCAATCTCCAACATTAGAATAGGGGACAAGACTGTCGATTTCTGCCTTCACAGTGCAGTGTATTCCTACTCGTCCCAAAGGCTCGGTTAGTGACGAGTCGAGAGAGAGGAGCGCAAGATTTATCCAAATAAATCGGGAGAGGTTACGTATTGACCCTCCGGGGATCTCTCTTTTCTTCGTCCTCCCAGGTTATCTTATCCCATGTCTAATCCCTCTTACCTTAGATTCTGCTTCACCAACAGCACCTACCCACCACCAAGTTACAAATTTATTCATGGCGGGTAATTCATCGATTACCCAGACTGCTGGGATTTTATGAGAGAGACGAGTTAAAAGATTTATACCTCTTCTATGAGGAGTGTTTATAGAATTCCTCCCGGTGCCTTCTAAAGGAGACTCTCACATGGGTCTGGCACAAACTGAGGCCAACAGCGCCTCCGGGTGTGAATGAGACGGCTCGCTCCCCTCACCAGCTTACCAACAGGACAAGCCCTAGGCTGAGTGGCGCGAATGCGGTTCAGATCGGCGATACCCACTCGATCGATTCAGAGGAGACAGCCGTTTCTATCCGGGGATCATGGCCTATTTGGCGCGGAATCGTGACCGTGAATACATGTCTTGCATCCGTAGTAAACTTCGATCTATCTACAGTTCTAGAGTAAGCGGCGCATTGTTGTACGACAAGACGAGGGGTGGACTTTCGGCGCGTGGATGCTACGGATGACGAAGTCCTTCGGATTCAAGACATTGGAAGCTGGCAGGACAAGTGAAATCATCCCATGCCAAGAGGGTAATCTTACTTCGATATAGAGACTGACATAGACACAGGCCATTCTCCTTCATCAGTCTGTGAATATCGGCCCAACATGTTGATCCCCCACTGCATCAACAAACTATCATAGATAAACTCATCTGAAGCAAGAAATCTAATCCCCCCAACTACCGATAACTGTGATCGAGTCTTCATTAGTAGCAATGTGTATGTGAGGTCGTAGCGTTGGGGTAAGAGGCCGGGAAACAACCTCAAGGGGGTAACGATGAGCCAACACGGGATATGCTAGGTTTATCTAATTCCACGGCATTGTTCCGTTAGGGCCTATGTCCCTGGGGATGGTACTAGTATTAGGACCGATCTCGAACCGACACGGATACATGTAGGGGGCAGCGCAGCCTACGTGGCCCAGGTTCGCTTTGGTAGTAAATGTCCAATAAGATGAACGAGAACCTGGCACTATATGCCGTGGCTTAGGATGCTGCCGGGACAGTAGATCCTTCACTAGTAATGCAGACTTCAGTTTACCGGGCTTGACGGGGGTGACCCCTCTGGCTCCTAATCCACATCTTCTGACTTCAAGGCCCTCTAGTATAGAGAAGTTAAACCCTTCACCTTCAACTCTGGTCGGTTCAGGTTCGGGTTCCCTCACCTTCAGACTCATCGGAGGTCGGGGAGCCAGATCCCTCGGTCTGCTTTGTGGCCGAGGCCCAAGGCGAACCTAGAATACTGCCTCCCGGACTCAACATCGGAATTGTGGAATAGAAAACGATTATGGTAGCCCTCGGAGTGATTGAGATTACCATCACTATGGAAGATGCCATCACACTTCCACCTAGCATGAGAACACCTAGTTATGGGGACTCTAGAGGCAGACTCTGGATGCACCTGCGAAGATGATAGGGCAGCTCCCAGCCGCGAACCCAACGACTAAATAGTAGACTCGTCTCATGCAAACACTTTGGAATCTACAGAGGAACCTAGCCAAGAAGCTAGCCAGGATCTTGCTCAAGATCCCGGTCAATTCGCCATGGACTTCTGTGGGGTTGCTTCCTTATCAGCAGCTGATGGAGACGACATGGTATCCCCCAGCGTCAACGCCTCCCAATGGGGCTCCGGGAGCTGCTGGCTTGTCTGAGGCTTGGGGTTCAAGTATCGGGGTGTGAGCCTCTTCTTTGATGTATTCGCTTCTGGTGTATTAACCCTTGCTTGACCAGCTGTAATTGGAAATTTATAATTACCCTATTGATCTCTCAATTTTCAAGTTTCAATGAACTCCGGGGCATGGACAACTTTAGAAAGCCCAAAGACGACATCGGGGGGATGTGGACGTCTCGCACCGCCCCAGCGGTGGTTGCAAGTCTCTCTCCTGCACCAATTGATAGTCCTCCTTATTCGCATATCCTCTTACTCAGGCACCTATTCCAGTTCATCCCTACCACCATCGCCCACCAATGCCCTTGAGTGAGCTCCATGGGCTTGAAAATTCTCCCCGCCCCTCGGGTTCACCCTCCCCGTCGTCTATTCAGTTCTCTTGAGCTTCTTCAAGCACGAGTCTGCCAAGGCTGCTACAAGAAACATAACAGCCTTTGCGACTTCTTCGCAAATGCATGATTATCGTCTCTCATGAAACGGGAAAGGAGCGACCATAAGCATGGTGTCATCCACGCGGGAGTTCAACGCAGGTACGTATAATATAAATGAGTTTGTGGGTTGTGCGGCATGAGCCACGACTCTCCGTCAGTGTCGCCACCGATAACCGTGATCGTCAGAGAAGCTATTCCGGTCATCGGCGCAGTGACAATTCTCTGTAGGTCGGTTTGGGTTGTTGAAATATCCTAAGCATCTGCCACACCGCTTCTCTCTTCTACCAACAGCGGATCCACTTTATAACCCGTACGACGCAAGATGACCAGTCGCAAGATGGTTCGAGCTGACTAGACGAGATGAGGGCGGTGGGCTCGTTGAGGGTGGGCTCGTTGAGGGTGGGCTCTGGAGCATGCTCCACGGTGGTCATTACTGTAGCACTGGTATCTGGGAAATAAAGGGTGGAACGGACGGGTGAGACGTGACGGCACTTTGACGATGGTGGCGATCTAGGGTCAGATGACCACTCTCCTCGCTGCCTTCCTTAAACGAGATGCTGCTGTCAGAGGAGAATAAGTGGCATCTCTCATTGCCCTCCACCTGAACATTCTCCTCAATGCATTCTTAAGTCGAGAGGCTGTTGTCGGAGTATAAGCGGGGACTGAAGAAGATCCATAGAATGCCGCCTCGGTAGCGGTCTCTCTCCACGCTCCATAAGTTATTAGTTTATAAATTAAATAATCTCAAGACAAGACGTAAGTGCCTTAATTGCACTTCAATTGATAGATTGTTATTAAAAGACAAGTCTTCATATTCCTGTCAATCTGGGCTCACTTTGATGACGAAAAGGGGCTCGATTTGGCGATGGAAACAGACTTAATTTCACAATGGAAACAGGCTTGATTTGCGAGAGAAAGAAGAAGCTTGATTTAATGGTAGAAATTGGATGCTGGTGGATTATGGGTATTAGTTAAAGCAACTGAAGCCTTTTTTCTTCCCGACAGAATCTTATATACGAAGTAAAGGGAGCAGCACACTTGCTGCTATCTGAAAGGATACTTCCTGGAATTCCAGGCCGAACCCAAATTCCGAATAGGAATCGCCAGACACAGTTGAGGTATATATATCCCCGTCTAGCCAAGGAAAAAATTTTTTACTCCTCCTTCTCGAGTTTATCAAGACATCAATTGAGCTTTCCCTCCTTGAAAGTAGCTATTGCACTCGTCTAATATTCGTCCTTTATCCTCTTTACTATTGCCAATTCAACATACACATAACGTTAATCGAAACGTCTCTTACACAATGTCTGCTAACAAGGCACCACCTAATTTCGAGCAGCCCAAATATTTTGACTATAACCCACAATCTCCTGGCTACGGACGCTTATGGTTTCTCGCCCAATATACCACTCCAGACGCTACGCATGTACCCTACTGTTGGGGATTTACTATCTACCGTGCAACTAAGGCTGTTGCTGGACAAGACCCCGAAGCCGATGCCCGTTTTGCTGAGGGTCTCCGCCGCTTTGAAGCTATAGTCTGCTGGTACTTTCTCTATACTAAAAAGGCCCTCGGCATCCGGGATACCAACACGGCGGGGCATATCGTAGCTGACCGGTTCTGGAATGAGATCATAGAAGACTATCCAGACCGCGAGGCTGTTGTGGCTGGTCTTGATGTGCCTAATGGCGCTGAGGATTTCTCTCCTGTTGGCCGCGCATTTATCGCCTCAGTAGCTGTGCATGGGAAACCTGAAATGACCGGACTACTTATACGCGAAAGGCTTCAGCTTATACGGAATACTAAGTGCCTAATCATCGATGACAAGTCCCTTGACACCCTCTTGACGCTGCCTAAAGAACCTCCACATACAGCACCTGAGGATACATTAGAAGCGTATAGGGTAGCCGGCGGTAACAGTGTATGGCTCTGGGTGCTCGACCTCGAAACAATGCAGGCGCGCGAGGATGGCAAGCCTCTCCTGAAGCTATCATACCAGGGTGCTGATGAAAAGCCGTACCCACCCTGGGCGCGGATGCTCGTCTCCTTTGTAGCAGGGAAGTGGTTCGAGCGCCCAGCGCTGCCAGAATCCGTCAAGTGGAGTGGTGAGTTAATTGAGGATAAGATAGAGTGGAAGACGGTGCTGTACTGGCATGCGGATCTGGTGTCATGGCAAAATGAGTTCCGCAGGAATCGCCGCAAGAATCAATCTTCAGAGTTAGGGCCTGGAGGGGAATAGTCGAGATTACTCAGTTGTAAGAGAGGAGAGGTAATATTAAATAATTGTAGAAGAAGCCATTAGTGCATTGACTAGATAGGAAGGAATTGGCCCTTCGCTGCCTTCTGTTTTATATTAGAAAGAGTAGGCCAATTCTATAGAAATTATCTTAGTAATTTCTTCCTTACTAAAATAGTTTCTATATTATAAACCTTAGTTAAAACTAGTTTTCATTTCTAAAATATCTTCTTTTCCATAATATAACCTTAATATAACTTTAGAAGACCTTTTACTATCTAAAAAGGCCTATTTTATAGTTATATTTTAAAAATTTTATAATATTTAATAGTATTAGATTATTTAATTAAATCTAAACTAAGTTTATTTTTATATTTTTATAAATATTTTAATATATCTTCTAGTTAGTAAGTAAAGCTATTCTAAATTTAAATTTAATAGTTAAGTATTATTTTTTAATACAGTAATTTATATTAATAAGTTTAAACTAATTAATAAAAATAGAAAACTTTTCTTTTAATAAAAATTTTATTAATTTATTAATAATTATCTTATTTATATTAATCTAAATAATTTTAAAATATATTTTTTTATATTTTTTACTTTAATTAATAATAATAAATATCTATATAATAAAATTATATATAAAATTATATAGTTTTTTTATTAATAAGTAAATAATTTATAAATTATTATAAAGAAATTAAAGTTTATAATTTAATTTAAATTTAAAATTTTTAAAAAATTATATTATAATATATTATTTTTTATAATAATAAAGATATTTAAAAGTTTTATTTTTATTAAAGATATTATTATAATATTATAATAGTAAAAAGGAGGATGTTAGTAAAAAAGGAGACATTCTTAAGATTTTATAAAGGTACATAGTAGCAGAAGAATATTATTCCTTACTATAAGCTATAGCTATAATTATTTCTTTTCTTTCCCTCCCTCCCTTAGAAGGAGAGAAACAAATTCTTTAATTAGTTTTTTACAAGCTCTCTAAATTATTTTAGTTATTAGTTCTTCTTTTAATTAACTTAGTTATTATTAGTTCTCATAAATTATCTTATATAGTAACTTCTAACAGTTCTCCTATTATTTTATATATATAAGTATCCTCTATTTAATACTCTTATAATCTTTAGCTTCCCCCTATTTAGAAGCCTCTAATAGTTATAATATAGCTTTATTTCCTATTAATTAACTATTTCCAATATCTATTACTATTCTTATAAGTAGAACTATAATACTTCTTATAAAAACTATTTTAAAGCTTTTTAATTAACTATTTCTTTTTATTTTTTATAGTATTTCAAGTAAGCTATACTACTCTATTTTATCTAGAAGTCTAATTAAGATTTACTTAAAAAGCTCTATAAGCTTTATCTATAGGTTATTACTATTATTATAGTAAATAAGTTACTTAAGCTAAAACTAGAAAAATTGAGATATAATAGATTATAGAAGTAACTTAATATAGTAATATTTAAAAAGTAAAGTAAATATATTAGTTAAAAGAAAACTTATTAATTAACTATTTTTAAAAATAGTAAAATTTAGTAAAAACCTATTTAACCTAAATATTAGAAAGCTTAGATATTATAAGATCTAGCTAAATTAAAATTTTCTCTTAGCTTACTTAGGAAAATTAAAATCTAATCTTATTTAATTTAGAAAACTTATATCTAAATTAATTAATTAATAGAAATTATTTAATAATATATAAGAAATTATAATTAAAATCTTTATTTAGTTACTTTTATTAAAAATAGCTTTAATAGCTAAGTAGTTATTAGTAATAAAAGCCCCTAAATATATTATAATTACTATTTCTATAGCTTTAATAGTTAAAAATAAGATAAATAAAGAAGAATTTTACTATTATAAAAGCTTCTTTAATAATTATTTTAATATAATAAGAAAAGCTTTTACTAATAGCTTTAAATATTATAAATAATAATTATCTTTATTTTTATTAATTTATTTATTATTAATATACTAATATAATACCTATTTCTTTAAAACTTAAAGTTTAATATTATAATTAATTTTATCTTTTATTTTAATTTTAAATTTAAATATAACTTCTAAAGATCTTATTTTAAAAATAACTAAAAAAAGTATTCTTAATTTAATAAAGCCTTATAATAATTTTAATTATAAGATATCCCCTAATATATTTATATTTTTATTATATAAATTACTAAAAATAAGAAAAAGTTCTCTTTCTTTAATAAGATAAATATTATAATATTTATAAAATACTATAAAGAAAATACTTTCTTCTTAAGAAAAGATAATAAGTAAAAGGCTATACTCTTTAGAAAAACTATCTAAAAAGCCCCTCTAACTATAAAAGTAGTAATTTAAAGGGCTATTAAAAGTTCTATATAATTAGAAGCTAAGAAGGACTTAATCTATTAATTTAAAGATAAGGATATAGAAATATATAAGAACTATAATAAATAATATATAATATTAATTAGTAAGGGCTAGCTTAAATATAGCTAAAAGGGAATTATTAAGTAGATAAGAAATTAGTAATAACTTATTAAGAAATATAAGATTTTATTATTAACTAATATAAAAAAAAGGGATTTCTTAAAAGCTATAAATAATATCTTTTATTTAAAGTTTATAATAAACTATATTCTATCTTATAAAAAGTTTAAAAATAAGATTTTAGATAAGTTAATTAATTATATTTAAGATATTTTTAAAAATAAGTTTAAAAAGGAAAATATATAATAAGATAATATTAATTACTAATAAGAAAAACTTTTTAAATTAAAAATTAACTTTAAAAAAGAAAAATAATTAACTAATTATAAAATTAAAATATTTTAATAATTAAAAGTAGTTAATTAACTATTTTATATTAAAAAAGATATAATAAATACTTAAGTTAATAAATTAATAAAGAAAATATATAAATTATAAATTTAATTTATATATATAGAAAAATAAAAAGAAAGCTTTTAAATAAGTAAAAAGAAATAAATAAGACTTTTATTAAAATATAAAGCTTTTAAAGAAAATAATAAAGCTAAAGTATTTATAATATTAATTAAAAAAAATAACTTCTTATATTATTACTATTAAAAAAATATAAAAATATAAATATATAACTTTTATATATAAAAATAATAAAATTTATAATTATAACCTTTATATTAATATTCTAATTTTAAAAATAGAAAGTAAATATAAGAAATATTAATTATTTATTTTTAAGAAAATCTTTATAAATATCTAATATAATAAACTTTTATATATAGAATTTATTATAATAGTCCTATCTAAATAAAATATCTTAGGGAGAGATAGTTATTAGTTAAATAAGTATAAATATATATTTTCTAATATTAGTAAGAAGATATAACTTAAAGTAAATAACTTCTATAATACTTTTAAAAAGCTAACTTATAATAAGTTAGTAACTAAATCCTATTAAAATAATATAAAGATAGATATAAAGTAAAGTAAGTTCTTTAAATTTAAGAAAGCTAAGTAGAAGGTAAAATAAGCTAAGGAGGAAATAAAAAAAAAAGAGAAAGTAGCTAAAAAAAAATAAAAAGGAAAAAAGAAAAGAAGTTAATATATACCTAATCTTAATAAAAAAGAAAAGTAAATTAATAAGTAACTAAAAATTATAATTTAATATTATAGACTTTTTTACTAAAGAAAAATAAAAAGCTATAGATATTTTTATTAATATAAGTAACTTTAAAAGAAAGTAAACTTTAATTAATTAATTAGATTTTAATCTAGATAAAAATAAAAAATAGCTAAGAAACTCTAAACTAAATAATCTCTTTAAAAGCTCTAATAAAATAGCTTTTTAAAAAATATTATTTATAAAATCTTTAGTATTATTAAAAGAAGTTATTATAAATAAGATTTTTAAGTTTAAAGTTAATTTAACTATAATAAAAATATTATAATTATCTTCTTAAGTAATAGTAAAACTAGAAAAGTAAGAAATTAATATTACTAATAATATTTAGATATAAGTCCTAATTAGGAAACTAATTAGGAAAGAAAACTACTAAAAAAAGAAACCTTTATAAGAAACTAAAATAACTATATTAAAAGTATTTAAAATAAAAGCTAAAAATACTTAGGAGATATTTTCTAAAATTAATATAAATATTATTAAATCTCTTTTTATAGGGGAAGAAGTTATTAATTAACTATTTCCTAATTAAAAAGCTAATATATAAATATTAAAAGTTAATTTTAATCTAGTAAAAATTTACTTAATATAATATTTACTATATATAAAAATTAAAATTAATAATATTATAAATAAAGCTATTATTAATATCTTTAATATTAAAATAGAAATTAATATTTTCTATACTTTTTATATAAAAAAAATAACTTTCTATATATTAAAACTAATATAATCTTATATCTATTTAATAATTAATAATCTTTTCTTTTAAAAAGTTATTATAAGACTTTAATATAAATAAAGAATTAAAAACTTATTATTAGATTTTATATCTTTACAGATAACTTTTTAAAAATATTTATAATATTAAGAATATTATTTATAAAAATATTTTTTTAATTATAATAATTTCTTAATCTCTATTAAAAAGAAGCTTATTATTAATAAAACTTAGCTTATTATATTACTATTAAGATTCTTTAAAGTAGCTAAATATTAAAAAAACTAGAGGAGAAATCCTCTATTAACAAGAATTTTTTAAAAGCTATCTTAATACTTACTTCTTTACTATTAAATTTCTTCTTATTATTTACTTTAAAAGATATTTTCTAATTATTTAAAAACTTCTTTAAATAAAATAAAAATATTATCTATAAAATATTATATAATATAGCTAAATGAATATATTAAGTCTTAATAAAACTTAAAAAAAAGAGCTTTATATATAAAAATACTTTTGATCTATAATTACTATTAAAAATAAATATAAATAATAATAAACTAAATATATATTAATTAATTAACTAATATCTAATAAGTAAAATAAAAAGTTTTAATATTACTAATTTAAAATTAAATAATTAAATTTCAAAAACTATTTATATATAAACTTTTTATAAATTAAAAGCTTTTAAAATCTATTTTATTAATAATATATTACTTAATAGATTAATTTTAAAAGTAGACTTAAAATAAAAACTATATATATTAAAATATATAAAAACTTATTTTAAGTTTATTAAATATATAAAGTTTATTATTTTATAGTTTATAAAGTTCTAAAAGAGCTCTAGGTTAATTACTATATATTTAGAAGGACTTTTTACTAAGGTAGAACTTCTAATTAAAAAAAAAGAAATAGATCTTTTTATTAAAATCTTCTATAATAGAAAGGAAGTCTTAGTATAAGATTTCTCTAAGATTAGATAAATAAAACTAAAAATTACCTCTTTTTAGGAGATTAAGGTTATCTCTTATAAAGCTTAGTAAATACTATTAATCTATATTCTACTAGCTATACTTAAGCTAATTATTTCTATTTTAAAAGAGAAAGTAAATAAGGTACTACTTAAGTAAGGTTATAAGCTTTATAGAAATAAGATCTTTCTTATAGTAAAAAAAAATAGTAGAGCCTAGTTAATTAATAACTATTAAAAAGTAAACTAGAAGATAATATAAGATATCTTTACTCCTCCTAAAGCTAAAGAGTTTTTAAAGTAAGTAGCTTAATATCTTATATTTATACTTATTAACTTATTTTCTAATTATAATTAAGTTCCTTTTATAGAAATTAGTAGGGATCTAATAGCTTTTAATTTCCTTATTAAGCTTCTAAAGATATATATACTACTCTAAGGAGCTATTAATTCTATTAGATAGTTTATAAAAATAGTTACTATAGTTTTTTATAATCTTATATCTTATATTATTATAACTTATCTTAATAATATAGTTATAAGAAAGTTAATAAGTAAATATAATAAAAAAGAGGTTTTTAAACTATTTAGAATAAGAGTATATATCCTTAAGTATCTATAGAATATTAATAAAATACTTCTAAACTTAAAACTAGCTAGCTATATAACCTTAATAGAAAAGATAAAATAGTTAAAGCTCTCTTATAAAGTTATAAGCTATCTCTATAACTATAGAAAGAGATCTCTAATTAGTTAGAATATCTAGAAGATTATAGAATAGTAGACCTATAAAAATATTAGAGATATTTAATAATTTCTTAATATTACTAAATTCTATAAGATCTAAGTATTTAAGTATATTATAGTTATATTACTTCTTACTAAGCTCTTAAAAAAGGGAGCTACCTTTATCTAAACTATTAATTAATAGGAAGCTATAGATTCTCTAAAGAAAACTCTTTTATCTAAGCTAATTTTAAAAGTTTTAGACTATTCTATAGATACTAGGCTAATCTATTTAACTATTAATACTTTACTATTAGGATAGGGAGTTATTCTAGCCTAACTTTTTAGAATAAAATAATACCCTATAAGATTTAAAAGTAGAATATAGATATTAATAAAGTAAAATTATAATCAGACTAAGTAAAAATACTAAGGAGTACTAGCTACTTTCTATAAGCTCTAAACCTATCTAATAAAAATCTATTTTATCCTCAAAACTAATTATTAAGTTCTTACTTACTAACTTAATAGGTAATTTTTTAAAATCCTAAATACTCTAATTACTTAATAGATTATATATATTTAACTATTTAATTTTAGGGTCTACTATATCTAAGGAAAAGATAATATAATAATAGATATCCTCTTAAGAAAGGAACCTAGCCTATCTAATATATAGGAGAGAGAGAATAAGTAAAACTTAAATAAATTTATTAATTAATAGATTTTATATATAAAAATCTTATAACTTCTTAATAAAAGCTATTTAAATAAATATTAATAAATTATTTAATTTCTATTTTCCTTTAAAAAGCTAAGTAATATAACTATTAAGTAATTTTATATTTTTAAAAATAGAATTTTTAAATTCTAAGTTAAATTAAGTATTTTATAGTTAAGAAGTAATAATAGTTATAGAGAAAGAAAAATAATTAAAAGTAAAGAAAAGAAGAAAACTATTTAGTAAAAATTATATTAGAAACTAGGTTATAAGGGGAGAGATAATATAAATTAGCTAATTAATAGGTTTTATTACTAGGAAGGCGTTTAGGGCTAGGTAGTAGAAAGATATAAGAGCTATTTAAAATATTAAAGTTTTAATATTAAAAGACTTTAAAATTAAGTAATATTAATCTCCTTAAATTACTTATTTTAAAAGGTTTATATTAATATCTAATATATATTTTCTAGCTATAAGTATTACTTTTTAGTAGAGGCTAGATATAATTTAATAAGATATATAATAACTATTAATCTTATAAATATTATAGTAAAAAATATTATTAAATAGTTTTTAAAGTTAGTTATTAGTTTTTTTAAATTATTATTAAATATTATTATTAATAGTAATTTAGAAAATAAAATAGAATTAATAAAGTTATTAAAGAAATATAAAATCTATTAAATATAGATTATAATATATAATCTTTTAGTAAATAGAATAGTTAAAGCTAGTTACTATATTCTTATTAGTATTTTTATAAAGTTAGGAGAAAGAGAAAGAAGATAGGTAAAGCTTTTTAATTTTACTTTACTAGTTAATAAGGTTACTATTAAGATATTAATAAAATATAGTTTATTTTATCTAATTTTTAAATATAAATTAATATTATTAATAAAAATCTAAATTTCTATATAGAAGTTAATTAATTAAGAAGAAGTTATAAACTATATTTAGCTTATTTTATTATAAATTAAGATCTTTAAATAAAAAGAAATTAATATAAAATTAGTAAAGTAAAAAATTATAAAATATTAGAAGAAGTTAATTTAAAAGATAGATAAAAATAATATTTATAGGAAAAGGATAGAGTTATTTAAATTTAATAATTTAGTTTTTTTATATAATAATATAAAATAAAATAATATATTTACTAAAAATAAATTTAAATTAAAATAGTAAAAGCTATTTTAAATTACTAAAATTTATAAAGAAGGAAAAAATCTAAAATTAAAAAAACTTAGTAATATATTAATTAATAACTTTTAATTATTATATTAAATTAAAAAGTTTTATAAGGATAATAGATAATAGATAAGTAAGATAAACTTACTAGATAATATTTTAATATTTAATAAAGTTAAAAAAGTTTTAGAAAAAAATAATAATTATAATTTTCTATTATATTTTAAAATTTAATTTTTAGAAAAGCTAGAACTTAATCTAGATAAGTATAAGGACTTTATAAATTAGGGGGAGGATTAAAATAATAAAGAATAGTATAGTATAATACTAATAGTAGTTAGTTAAAAAGAAAATTTTCTTTTATTAATTTTACTTTTTACTATTAAATTTTCTTTAACTAATTTTTTTTTTATAAATTATTTTTATTTTTATTTT